>NC_024316.1:8026656-8060466 GCF_000523025.1 Cynoglossus semilaevis | reverse complement strand
TGTCACGGGGAAGTGTAACAATACCTGAAGGAAAATCAACAAGTAGGTCAGAGCTGAGGGAAATGCTGATGACGGAACCGCAGTTGAAAGTGGAACCGTGTGTAAAGAATTCGGCCACAAATAGAAATGTTACTTAGCCAAAAATAAAAATATTTTTAATGAAATCCACAGGCGTACAAAATGGGCCTGAAAGAAAATTAATGAAATGTTATAAATAAGAAAAATAATTATTTTAGGATTAAATGAATTAAATGTTTGAATAAATATTTTTAAAAAAACATTAAGTAATGAGAATAGCAGCATGACCATTAAGCAAATGTAAGACAAAGGTGTTTTTATTTACAGTGATAAATATAATAATAGAGCCAAAATTAAAAAGGGTATTGAACAATTTAAATTGTACTTTAAATAAGTAGTACTACATTAATAAAAGAAATCCAGGGAAACTTTAATGACATCACTTACTAATATTTTAAACGCGACTGTTGCATGTGACAAATGTGTCTTTAATTAGGAAACAGTGCAGTCTGTGCCAGTGTTAATATGAGGAACTCTCTTTGTAGACACTGGCGCTGCTAATGTTAGCGATAAGTCAAAGCAGCAGAGGATCAAAGGCTGTAAGCTGCTCACTTCCCCTCCTCTCCTCACCTCCTCTCTCCCCCTGTCAGGAGGGAGACCTGCAGACAGAGCAGGAATCCTGATTCCAGGTCTTAAAGATGCAGCGTGTCAGTGTTAGTAAGTACAGACCCCCCCTACAGGGGGTGCTATAAATGCAGATTGAATACCCTGGACAATGCTTTATTTCCATAAGATTATGTATTTTTATTTTAGGCTGTCGATTTTTTTAAGCATTTTGAAGTCTTCCTTCACTTTAAAAGCTGGACTGTATGTTTGTTAGCTCAGTATCATTTAGCTTTTTTTGCATCTTTCTAAATTCTTGTTGCTTTTGACATTTTTTGTACCCTTGATGTACACATTTTAGAAATGTTTAAAAGGTAAGCGTTTATGTAACAGATCATTCTAGTGATTTTTTATGTTCCTAATCATTTTGGATCATATGTCCAGTTAATTATTTTATTCAACAATAATGAGAATTTATATACACTATCTAAGTAATTTCAAGAGCGTGACACCTCCAGCCTGATCCACAGTGCAAACTGTGTCCACTCTCACAGCAGACACACATGTCATCACCATTAATCTGGTAATGATGACATCACTATTACTGTCCATACCAACCTGCCTCCCAGCTGCCCTGTCTTTGACAACGTACCCTGAATTTTTGGTGCACGGCAGCAGGGAGGAAAAGCAGGGGTTAATCCCAGTTTAATACACAGATGCAGAGCCCGGGACGGCGGCTGTGATGACTGTGTTATCATCAGCCAGCATTCGGGTATCCCTTCATTTCAACCCGGCAAAATGAGTGGGAGAGAGGGCAGATGGAGTGGGGTAAGAGAGTGGATGCCTGAGGTGGAGTGTTATTAATAGAAGAGCAGCAGAAACTTCCCACAGCCTGTGTGTGATCACTGTTTAAGCTGCTTCTCATCACTGGGTTGGTTTGAAGTCCTGCCTCCATCCTCCACTCCACTCTCTTTTCTTTCAAAAAGGCTTATTCTGCACTCCAGATATGAGGCTGTGGTATTTTTACACTGTGCATATCAGTGATGAGCAGCACTGGGGTTCAGGTCTGATCAGTGCGTGGTTTGACCAAAGATGCTGCCGATGATGTCACAGTTCAGTCCATTTTAATTAAAATAAAAACATTTACAGTACGGTGACTGACAACCTACATGTTTGCACAACTACCCAATCATTTACCTTAGCTTAACAAAATAGCATTTTTTGCAATTTTCTGATCATAACATCTAGCTTAATTTTGAGTAATATTTAACATATTTGACAATAGGTATTTATATATATCATTTCATTAACCTGGCTATTAGCTTTATTTGCTAACTTCAGATTCAATGTTAGCAATTGAGACAAAAAAGTTTATAATTCAACATATCTTTATCTCACACAAAGGTCTGAAGACTGGGAGACGGAGGAAACGCAAGTGAGGTTAAAACCTTAGCTGCACATGGACACAGCTTATTTTGTTTTCATACAGTAGTGTGTGTATGAACGGTTCGAGCGCTGATAAACTCACACACTCATTCAGCTCTTGCCAGCCTGCCATCACAGCCAATCCAAGAAAAACAAACGAAATGAATATTTAAAAAAAAACAACAAGAAAAACAACTACGCCAGACAAAACCTTCAAATCTCCTGAATTCCCGCTGCAAGCTTTTACAGCAGCAAGTCAGCCTACGAAAGATGAAAGTGAAAAGAAATAAAAGGCTGAAATTTAATCTGCTTTAAAGCTCTTGGACAGAGACACGTGTGCCTGGAAGTGTGAGAGTGAGGGCTGATAGGGGATAAATATATTTCTTACCCTGCCCTGCAGCTATCACAGGCCGCTCCAACACAGAGTCCTATTCAGCAGACACCGCTCTCATTACCAGCTGTAATAGGCTAAGTCTTCAAATTATTAAACGGCAGGCCTGTGTATGACACAGATGATACCGGCAGTAAGATAATCTGCTGCAGGAAGTGAGGAGGAGGAGGACACTGGTGAAACATTTTGATTGGCCTTCGTTGGAAACTGTCATCCACAAACTGAACACAGGCACAGGCCAAAGGTTCAGGTAAACCATGAGATATTTGATCGGTTTTAAATGACTTTGGTAAATATCAGCTAAATGTGGTCTAACAAAATGATGTGGCCAAAGCGTAGGCCCATTTCAGGTGGTATTTCGATGGTACACAAAGAGAGCTGTTACTCAGATTAGGCCCACATGGTTTTACAAAGATTTGTAGGCCACATGTTCCATGTGTTATATGGGTCACTTTTCTGTCCGTGTTCTGTGGGCGCTAGTATTTCATTCTTAGTGATCCACATATGTACACGCTGCCTAGGATGCAGAAATATCCACAAAATCCACAGCCAGAAAAAACCTCAGTCTCAGTCTGTAATTTATCTTGTATTTATATTAAAATGCTACACAAAATCTACAGCCAGAAAAAACCTCAGTCTCAGTCGGTACATTTAAAAGAATCTAAAGTCCAATCAATAGCTACCTGTATCATTTTAATGTGAATTACTATCATAATGTAAATAATAATGATTCTTATTCAAAGGAAATGCAATGTGAATACACAGCAAATTGCATGTTACGTGATCACATAGAACAAAATATTGGAACAACCAAACAACTGCATGGAAGTGACCTGCACTCCTCATACTCTGTTACCTGACAGATAGATTCATTACCCTAACCTGTAATAAGGAACCACAAACATTCAAATTCAAATTGTTTTTTAACTGTAACTCAAGAAATGGTTGGTTGTGTTTTTTATTTCTGTTGCTGTGTAAAGTGTATTTAGGTTTCCAAAAATATCAAATAAATAATATTTATAAGTCAAATAAAAATGAAAACATGTATTTTTTACAAAAATGCAACCAGAAGAAATGGACCCTTTTGGTCAATTCTTGCACATTTCATGGCCTAATGAATTTACGATTGTAAATGATATCATGTTTTTCATTTACCTGTTACAGAAATGTAATAACCTCATTTAAACTCACTTCTAAACAGTTAAAATTCACATTTTTGCTTTAAATAGGCAGTAAAACAAGTTTATAACACACACACACACACACACACACACAGCTCTAATTGAAATTGACTGGCACAGCGCTCATGTGTCAGTATTGCTTTCAGGGTAGCATTTAAGCAGCACCACAGGGGCCCGATCCACTTGAGGGGCCCCCCATCATAAATAATTAAAGCATCCACAGAGTCTGCTGGGAGCAGAGCTCAAAGCTGCCAGACCCCAGGCGACAAAACGCCCGTTTAAGCCCAATTTGTACACATAAAGTGTCAGAGAGAAGTAGAGGGGAGACTTACCTTTGTCCCCCAGGATTCCATCGATGCTGTGTTTGGTTTTCTTCTCTCCGTCTTCATCTTTTTTATCACAGTCGTCCTCATCGTCCTTCTTCCCAAATCTTGCCCTCAGAACACGGCTGATGGAACTCACTGCCAACAGAGAGGCCAAACTAGCATTATTACAGTGCTGATTATTTTGTTATTTAATAACTAGACATGCTGAACACCTTCACTCATCAACAGCAATTTAATTTGGCCATAATGCTTCACTTTTTTAATGTTCAACAATAATAACACACTGTATCTGGAATGACTTTTGTTCAGATCCTCCAATCACATGTCAGGGTTCAAGGTGACCACAGATTATCCTAGTATTGTACTGACTATGACCTCTACGTGGCGCTTAGTGACATTCCGCGTGTGCGACACCTAAACCACTGTGAAGTTAACGGCTCGACGGACCGAAGAAATGAAAGAAGATTTTCATCTAATTATTTAACAGACGACTTCCGGTTACATGAAAAAAATGGTTCGAAGATACTTTTACGTTACGTTGACGTTACGATATTAAATTCGTAGAAAACAGAAAACCGAAACCTAAAAAATAAAAGGCATTTTGAATGTTTAGGTCTTTAAGTAATTATATTAGAATAGGTGAAAGAGGCATAAACTAATTATAACAAAATATTTGAATTTGTAGTCAGTTCTCAGGGATTGTTGGTGTGCAAAATAATATAATAATATTATGTTTAGTGACTCAACACGACTTATTTCATATAATAATAATTATACAAATAATTTACCAATACATTCATGATAATAATAATTTTCGTTTCGAGTGTTATCGGCACAATACATTCATGATTATTCATGATGATGAATAATTTTCGTTTCGAGTGTTATCGGCGCTGTTAAATGTATAAAGCACGTTAACATCAGATGTAATTGAAATATTAACAGAATGGTAATAATAGAAATGAATGTAGCTTACCAGGGGAGGCCTCACCTGAAGGGACTGTGCTTCTGTCGCACACACCGTCCTTCAGCAGTTTGTCCCGGATCTCCCAGCTGAACATTCCCGGGTTCTCCCGTTTATACTCCTCGATCCGCTTCTCCACGTCCGGGGTGGCTACCTGCTGCACCTCCGCATGACCAGAATGATTGTTAATTATTTTAATTATGATTATTATGATATGATGATGATTATTATTATTATTATTATTATGAGGCCTCACCCTGGGCTTGCTGCCACCAATGGCCCCAGGTCTGATGGACCCGGTCTCCTGGTAACGGCACAGGATCTTGGAGACGCAGCCGTGGGAGACCCGCAGCTGTCTGGAGATGACGCAGGGCCGGATCCCGTGGTGGGCCATTTCCACGATCTTGTGTCTGATGTGATTGGGCAGCGGGCGGCCGTTGATGAAGACCCCACCGAGCTGGTTGACCCGGCCTTGGCCCAGAGGAGTGGACACTGTGGGGGAGAAGAGGAGGCCTGAATCTACAGTAATGTAGGGGGGATTTGACTGGTGTGAAGAGGCCGTCATTGACCCTGGAGATCAGGTTTAAGGGTCCTTCAGTCTCTCGTCATTATTCTCCTCACGGTTCACAAACACTGATGTGATCCTGACATGTTCATGTCCAGACGCCTGGACACTTAAAAAACAGGTACCGTCTACAAATAGGATTAGTTTGAAAAGTACAACGGAGTTTTGTTTTTTTAATTATGTTAATGTAACATTTGTTTCCCTTTGATGATTTATGTCGCTAATGAAAAAAACAAAACAAAATTATGTTTCATCGTCACTGGTTAGGTATTTGGATGTAAATTAAGACAAAAGGAGTAAAATAATAAGAAGTAATAATGTGATGTGGAATTTAAAAAATCTTGATAAGTAATTAAAAATAAATGTTTAAATGGACAAGAAAGGGAAGGTGGTCATTTCTCGTTGTTTTTAAGTCTATTTTAAATGTATAAAATCTGCCTTTAAGTACGTGTTCAAACCTGCGAAAACATAACAGAAAAAAGATGGGTAGAAATTCTTTGTCATTCGTCTTTCCGGATTCATGTGCATTCTCAAAATATCATTGTATAAGTTTAAAATGTGTTGAACCAGAATCTACATTTGTTGTTCGATTCGAGCCAAACAACAAAAATAGAAGCATTTTTAATGAAAAAGAAACAAAGACATTTTATGTGAATGAAATATTTAAAACCCGCGCTATTCTTGGATAATTAAACAGAGTATAAATAAAACGGAAAACAACAAAGATAATTAAAAAAAAGGCTTTTTACAATTAAATAAAACTGTCATATTATTAATAAAAAGAAAAGATTTCTTAAAGACAGGAACAGTTCCCACAGTGGTGGAAGATGGTGAAGAAAACATGGAGAAAAACTAAACATAAGAAACATAGTGAGAGAACGGCACAAGAAAGTCATATTTCAATAAAATATGGAAATTCATAAATCAAATATTTGATTGATTTTTTAAAAAGGGTCGATTTCCGGTCTTTAAAATAAGAACAGGACAGTAGGAAAACTGTTTCAGTGGAAAGTGAGTTGAGGAGACAAAAATTGGGAAAGAAATATTTCGGGGTTAAAATAAATTCGTTACGTTTCACGGGAATGTTTTCCAGGGCCTGGAAAATTGTTCCAGGTTGTACCAGGCTGCTAAGTCCTACCTTCCAGAGGGAATCCGGTGCGGGGATAGTTCTGCCCGGGAGCGGGGCACATCATCCGTGGTACCGTTCCTGGCAAGGACGACATTCTAGCATATAAATAAGATAAAATGAACTCAAAATAAAAAAAAATTAAAAACGAAAAAAATAAGTTTCTAGATGTCCAGTTTAAGTGTAGCTTTCTGGTGAAAAAAAAAAACAAAAAACAAATGTTGAGAAGACAGATAAAAAGTCAGATCCACAGAGCGTTGGAGGAAAGACGAGGCCGGATGTTGAGGTGAAGGTGGAGCTCCTCCAGACGGAGAGGAGATGGTTCCTCACACTGTCGGTGGATAAATGTGTTTACACTGACTAAACAGCACAGCTTTAACAGCCACTGTGAAGGTCCGACTGGAGTCTGACAGAGTCCGGGACAAGTCTGGACCAGGAGGACTGCAGGAAAAAAAAGAGAGGCGAGAGAAAGAGGGGGGTCCTGGAGGAGATCAGGGATAGGTTCCTGGGGAGGATACTTCTTATTCGGGAGGGAAAAGCTCCAACAAGTTTCTGTAGCCAATGAGGAGGACGGCACGAAAACACACACACACACAACACAACACAGCACGGGACGGGACGCAAAACCAGCGAACACTGATGTACAGAAATGGTACGCTTCCTCTTTTACAGAAAACTACATTTAACACAGTATTCCTAACATACAGTACCAGTCATGTGTAGTATATGTCTTATACACACAAAATAAAAACGTCCCTTAAAATACTGAGGTCAAAAATTGCCCGCCTTTTATATCGACCCATTGATTTACAGCACGAATAAATCAGACAACAGCAACAATAATTCGTTTTACCTTCAGATTTTCTCTTCATGTAAACACGAATCTTCTTAAATGTTTAGTTAAAACATTGTGGAAGAGCAACAACGATGACGCCCACATGTTAGGATAAATACGGTTAGAAAAGAGTGGAGAGAAATAAGGTTTGGCGGGAATTTAAATGAGCAGTTTAACAAAACAAAATTGGCAAAGGATACATAGATTTACATATATTCCTTTGTTGTCGATATTCAAATATATATCCACAAATATATATCGATATTCAAATATGTATTGACAGCAAAGGAATAAAAAAATGAAGTTACTGACAAAAGATGTTACATTTTGTTCAGCGACGTTTCCATATGAATTTGTCCCAAAGAACACAACTGCAACATTTAAATTCAATAGTGAAGGAGTATATACTGCTGTGGAAATGTGTCGTCGCTTCCAGACCTGACAGGGTTGAGTGAACCAGACAGAAGCTGTGAAGCAGCAGAGACTGAGATTTGGTCAACTTTCTGTTTCAGAGGTAAAAGATTAAAGAAAGAAACGTGTAGATATTCATTCTTATCTACGTACTGTGTAATCCTGTGGGGGTCACCAGGAGCTGCTGGACGGTCCACATGGGAAATGTCTTCAGTCCATCACAGGGTCACAAAAAAACCTCACCTCACTCACTTATGGTCAATTCACTGTATCCACCTGACCTAACGTCCGTGTCCTTCATTTGTGGGAAGTTGGAGGACATGAAAGAGAAAACCACTGTGAGACCACTGACTACTTCAAATGTTGGACAAAATATTTAAAAGGGAAATATCATCATTTGTTGACGTCCAGGTGGAAATGCCCCACTAATTTATTTATTTTTGGTTGAAAATAACAGTTTTACTATTCTACTATGAAGGATGGTTGTCAGAATTCAGATATTTTCAAGATGTATCCTCAATTTATCACATTAATGGGTAAAAACTCAAAAGAATGATTTCCCTAAAACGTCGAATCGGTCCCTGGAAAAAGTAGCTTAATTTGGACACTAGAGGGCGACGAAGAACTAATCTTCGCACACACGATTGAAAGGATATCAGTATTTAAAGAACAAGGTTGTGTGTTTATGGAGGTTAAAGTGAAAACAGCCAGACATGTTATTTTATAAGGGATATTGTAACATTTTCAGGCCTTGCTCAAACAGTACTATAAGAATAACATTTCTTGAAGTAACCATGCCTCACTCTGTCTGCAAAGGGCAGCGGCCTATTCTATTTTAAGGTGAACACTTCACACAGCTGGGCCGTATAATGTAAGAACAGTGAAGCAAATTGGTTATTTGGAAAAATGTCAAACTTTGCTGTGGGTTGGAATGGTTTAAAATAAAAGTTCATCTAAATGATAATTTATTTGGAGCTCTTGACCTCAGAAGTAGATTAGGAGCAGAAAGTTTATTCCAAACTGAAAATAACAGAAACTCACTGGATAACAGGGCCAGGCAGGGACAAAACATAAACTGGGACCAACCAGGAACTAGGAACAAAAACCACAAAGAACAAGGAACGCCAAGCATGGACACAGAACAATGACCTGACAAAGACAGAGTGAGGGAGAGAGGTGTATACATACCCAGTGAACCAGGTGACACCAGTGAGACTAACGACAGAGACACAGGTGAGAGTGATCACACTGATTGAACAGCAGACACAGACAGAGGGGAAACAGAGACAGACCCCAGAGTCTAACATCTAACCATGATTTGACTTATTGATTTTTAAAATCACACAGTGTTTCAGGTTCTTTTCCCCAGGTACTTTGGGAACCGCAACATAGATACAGCTTTTTATCCTTTTTTTTTCATTTGCCTGTTTCAAATTTGTGTGACGGAATATAAAAACAGTTGGGAATTAACAATAGTGTGATGTAAAACTATCAGTTATTTCAGGTTATTGAATAATACATTGTTTCCAAACCTTTCTAAGCTACAGCACATATATATCATTAGGAAAAACCCCACGGCACACCAGGAAACAAAAATCTCACAAAAAGGATATCTAATGAAATATAATAATCTTCTAGTTTAACTGACCTCATCATTGACTAAAATCATGGCCTGTTTAGTTATCTTCTCCAACAGCTCTGATTATTTAATTTTTTTTTAGGTTTTCATAGCTGTCTGCTGCCACCTAGCAGAAGAGGATTTAGTTGTTCTGCCTCTCATGCTTTGACAAGAAAAATTAAATGCATTAAATAAATAATAGTTTTCAGCCCAACTAAGTAAAATTGGATAATTTTCCACGGCACACCTAATGATCTCTCACGGCTCACTAGTGTGCCGCGGGACAGTGGTTGGGAATCACTGGAATAGTAGGTTACATTTTTTAACTGCTGACACACAAAGGTTTGTAATGGAGTTTCTTGAATTTCATTTATAATTAAGTGATATATCAAATATTGCCAAAAGCATTAGAGATGTTGATAGTTTGATTTTATTACAGGGATGCCTGTTAGTGTGTTTATTTAAAGGTTCATTTCTTGGCCTAGCATCAATATTCACACCTGGTCACTAACTAACAGATCACCCAGTAGTTCTGTGCCTGTCTCAATATTGAATATTCTACAAACACATACTGTGTAACACTTCATTTACATTCACAAACAGTCGACACTGTTCTACACTGTTATTATTCCAAGGATTTCGCTGTGCTTCAAACTGCAGCCTCATGGATTTGCAGCACTATCACCATTGGTTCTGTCCATTAGAAATACACAACCAGAATTATTATGGTTTTAGTGAATTTTCATGATTTTTACATTATGAAAACAGACATTAACTCCACAACTCAGTGGTTACTAATCTGAGACATTCATCACTGACGGGCCCGATGACTGAGTCCTGTTCTGCCCTGGCTGACATGTGCTGTCCTGCAGCCCGCGCATCATGTGACGGGCGGGCTGCTTGTTTGTGTAGAAATCAGTTATCTGTGGCTCCCCTTTACAAATTTCAGGAAGAAAAGAGTCAGTGTGATCCAACTTTTGAAAGTAGCAGCCCCCATTTAGCATGCAGTGGGGCAATTGGTTTCACTTAATCGATCATGGTGACTGAGCCATGAAGAGGGACGGCTCTGACGACCCACAATGCCCCAGTTCAGAGCTGAGCAAAAGTCCCAGGCCTTTCTGTTGTTGAAAACATGACCTCCACCTTCCACAAAAGACAACTGAAATATGCTGCGTTGTTTAACAATCACATCTGGGACAGAATCAACTTGCTCCAAATATTTTTTTAAAATTCATTACTGTTGTTGTTTGTTTCTTTTGGTTTGTCCTCTCAGTGGAGACCACCGGAGCCTGGAGCTGCTCTGTGTCGTTAATCTCAGTGTCTCCCTTTAACCTGATTATGGCGTTGTTCTTCATCTCCCCATCTTCTCACTCACACCAATGATGCTTAATTTGCTGCTGCGTTGCTCCTCCATCAGAAAGCATGGAGGTCTCACTTAAGCGAGTGAAACACAAATGTTAGCTCAAACACTAATCCAATTTCAAATGGAGGTAATTATTTCCATACAATATCAGCTTCCATTTTTGAGGGGAGGGGGGTCCTTTGAGTGTTTTGGCCACCATAGCCAAGCCTTAGTAATCAAGATTATGAGTAGATTATGAGTATTGATAGACAGACAGGGTGTACAGGCTGCCCATTCTGTAGCAGGGCTGTGAGTCTGTTCTACTCTGAACCAAAGGCCTGATGTGTGGAAACCTCTCTGATCAAATTTGAACTGATCAAATGGTGGTTCTGGGGTCACACTACAGCCCCAAGGCTAACGGTCTAAAATGTCTGCAGGACCGGGACTCATGGACACAAACCCTGTCTTTCTGATGGACCTATGTGTTCACTGACCACACCTGTACATGTTGAACCCAGGATGTGAACAGGACACGACCCTTTGTCTGCTTTTGTGAGGTTTGCTGCAGATGAAACACGTCAATTCTTTGTCCTATTTCCAGGAACCAATGAAAGGATCCCAGCAGGATAAAAGTCTTCGCTGGAAACATAGCCAATTTCCTATGGTGGGATATTTTCTGCTGTTTGCTGGAGTGTTATGACTCTTTTCAAGGGCATTTCTAACTTGTTTTTTCACAGGCGATTATAGCTAGAACAAGACAAGCTCTGAGGCCGGCAGAGCATGGGACCTTCATGAGGCTGAGAGCCACCTCCGCAATCAATGTTGCCATTTTGTGAGATCAAGCAAACCAGATCCACCATGCAAGATGCATTTCGTTTGCTGAGTGGCTTTTCTGAAGCGTCTATTCATGCAGCAATTTTTCACAGGAGCAACAGTGGATAGCATGATGGGGAGGATGATGCTGCGTCGTTGAATAATGTCTCCACTCTGCACGAGATCTATCTGGTGCAATGGTAATAATAACGCGGCTAAATGTGGTTTCTCTTCTTCTTTAATTATAATCAGAAAAACAATTCCAGTGGTTAAGATTTCCAGGGTAACAAAGTGCTGTATGTGAAACACAAGTTAAAAGGCTGACACGCCACGACCAGAAGGTGAAGACTGATAGATGGTAGTGGTCTGGGTCCCTTTTAAAATCTAATCCAATTTATTTTTTATTTCCAGTATAACCAGGATTTTTCGCCTCTGAAAATGCATAAAAACCAAGTAGAAAAATGGCTCAGTAATAATTCTAAAAGTTAGCCATGAAAAAATGTGTTTGTTGATCTCTTTAGGCCATCTTTCACACCCCGTAGTTAATGATTGGTGCTCGGCGCAGTCCTCTGCTCCTGTTTCACTGACAGGTTAATGTCAGGTTAAATGCAGAGGGCAGTTTTGTTGTGTGTAGCTATATTTTAAAAAAAGACAACATTGTTTCTTCTCTTCTACAGCCAGTAGGTGATTTGATTTTCCAACATGAATGGCCTTAAAAAAAGAAAACCATTTCATTGTTGGAAGAGTGTAAACAGTGTAGTGTAGAGTAGTGACAAAGTTGTTTTATTTAATAGATAGATTCCTACATGATTTGATATCATATATATTATTACATCATATTTCTTGGGAGGTAAATGTATTTAGTTAATACTTTATTTTTTTCATACTTTTATTCTGTCAATCAAAACCAAATGTTTTCTATAGACTTGTACAAATACATTACCAGTTGCATAATTTATCCCTCCATCCATCCATCCACCCATCCTAGAATCCTTTCATACCCATACACTGTAGAACAGCACAGGGACATGCTTCGAGTCTGAGTCTTTGCCGTCCTCACAGTTAAAGGTCACAAACCTAAGTGGGACAGCTGCAGACATTGATGTATTGAGTCCAAACAGGTCTTTATTAAAACTGCTCTTTAAACCACCTTTCAATAGGCTTCATATGGTTTGGCTTTTCCATACAGTCTGCAGGACAGAGTGATTTTAGTCCCTGAAAGTCCATGCTATAAGCTGCTCCTCTGAGGATTTTCTCTTTCCATTCTAGCAATTTTTTTTTCTTCCCCATCTCCTAATACATTAACTGTCTGCATGTTCACATAATCCTAACCTCACACCTCTCTGCTCACAACCAGACATCCCTCTGATGTGCACATTCCTTATCGTGTCCATTCTAACGACCAGCTTTTTCTATGTGTTCAACTCCAGCTCAGCCTCCAGTCTTTTGTTCAATGACACAACCTCTAAAATAAAACTGTCATTAAAACCGCATCTGTTTATTAATATAACATTCATCAATTTGTTTGTTAAATTCACAGCATCATATGGCTTTATCCTAATGTATATTAACTGTTGAATCAACCTATTGGCTAAATGCATTAATCATATAGACTCCCACAGGGTTAGGGTGATGGAGTAAAGTCAGGCTGGGCAGTCGATCATGAGATCAGCATCAATCATGTTCCATATCTGAGTTCCCATCAGCTGTTCCTGTTCATAGTTTGATTATAGTTAGATAATGGCTGTTGGAATGTCTTTGTATAGAATGATGATGAGGATGATGATGATGATGATGATTGTTGTTGTGGACTCTCAGTATTAATATCAAATTTTATTTTCTTATTCTTTTCTTATTTTGTAATTATAAAATGAATATTAATGATAATCGCAATGATAGTCCTATTTTTCATAATTGTATCCATTGTTGTGTTGTTCATCTACTTCGTTAAAATGTTCTACTTTATTGAATGTTCTTTATATTTTCATCTATCTATATATATATATTGAATTTAATTATAAGACACAGTGGAAAACTAATGTTTATGTTTTGTTGTTTTTTTTATCATTCGCATTTAACCTTGTTTATTCAAATGTATTTTATTAGTTTGTGCTAAAAAAAATGATTCAAGGAAGTGCATTTTCACCCCTGTAAATATTTACTCTAAAATAAATCTTGAACAAAAAAGATAAAATAATGACACAAATGATCATTAGTGTCATTATTACACCCGCACTAACTGTAAATGATCAGTTAGTGCGGGTGGTGTGTGTTAACCTTTTTTAAAATTATCAGTTTTATAGTCAAGTGAAAACTAGTATCAACTGACTTTTGCAGTTTTAGTTATTGTTATTATTTACTCAGCAACACATTGTATTGTTTACTAGCCTACAAAGCTAAACAATCTACCTCGTCGGCTTTTGGTTAAGGGTACTTGATAAAAAAAACGGTTTTTGGTTATTATTTATGGACATATTTAAAAACCTGTTAACAAAAAAAAAACACAAAATAAACGATACCTTAGAGCAGGATATATTCTGTGTGTATGTTCATATTAGGTCTACTTTTTTATGTTTACCGAGAGAGAAAATAGAACGTATATAGTAATCAGCTCCACTTCCTAACCGGTCACCCTGGAGCGATCGCTGGTATTATTTCGCCCTCTGCTGGACAAATAAACAAAATTCAAAAGTATTTAATAAAAAAAATATTGTGTATCTAGGTCAATAAAAACCATTTCTAAAATCAAAATTTAGTGTATGACCATAAAAGTTGTAGAATGTCATCAAATCCCTGTTAAGCAGCAAAAATGTATAGTGAAAAAAATGTATAAAAACTATTTTTTCCACATCTTCACTTTTATTTTTACATAGTTACATTCATACAGAACATAAACAGGTCAAACTAACTAACAATCACTGCATGCAGGTACCACAGCCTTCGTGAAGCCAAATGACAAACAACACCTTCAGTGAGAAAAACTAAATAGAAAAAGCAATAAACTTAATAAAGTGCATGTTATTAAACCTGAAGGAAAACATTTCTCATCAGCCCTCCTGCCAATGTGACAACACAGTGTTTGGCTTCATTTCATATCAGACCGTCAAAGAGACGTCCACGCTGGCGAAACCCAAACTCTTGTCAGTATTTACCCTTTATTACCCAATTAAAAAGCAAATCATTAAATTACAGTATATACATGTTTACGCTACCAAAGAAACTGCTTTTCAAAATGTCCTCAGCTAATGGATTTGGCCAGTGTAAATAAATAATTTAGTCTTTTTTATTTTGATGTTGAGAAGGTTGTAAGGTTATAATGTTGGAGCATAAGTTTGGATCAGTCCAGTGGACTTACAGACAACAGGAGTCTGAGGTCGATTTAAAGCCTAAGTCACCAGTTTCTGTTGATTTGAAGTAAAAATCAAACTTTATAATATGATGAAAAATCAGCTTCCAGCTGCTGGTCCAGACATTTTCACTGGGACAATGACCAGAATCAAAGATAATAAAGCAGACTGGCTCACTGTACAATGTCAGATCACATAATGTATTGATTTAAAAATGGAAAGGCAGTTTCTTCCCAAGTGAGGACAAAAAGAGAAATTGGCAAATTATAATAAATAAGTTGATGTGTATAGTGGCGAGTAAAAGCAATTTCCATTGTATATTTGTTGTAGTACTGCATTAACAAACAAACTGCACCATGCAGATTTCATCATCATCATCATCATCATCATCAAACCATTGTCAGTCATACAGCAGAGTGACAACCTTTTACACATGTGGTCGTGGAGGATAACTTAAAGACTATATTACTCTACATCTTTACTGTGAGCAAATTTACACCAATACCTTGAAGTTTGGAAATGTTAGAACGATACAAGTTCATGTCGAAGGAGATTGTAAAGTTGCATGTGACATAAATGATGCTTTTCAAAGTGTGATTAAAGTTGTAACTCAAACTTCGGTCCATTTTCTTGTTTCTCTTCCATTTAAAGGTAAGACTTCAGTGCTCTCAGTCAGTGCCTTATTGAGAAGGGAAACAAAAGTATTGATCTGGGCCTGATGCTGAGGAGTTCACAGGCAGTAGTCTCAAAACCCTGACCTCAGAGGAAGTTGATGGAAGCGTACATTCTCCTACTTTCTTAAGACACCTGTCTCTCTGTTCAACCTGCTAAAATCTACTCTCTGAACTGTCCATGAAAGATAAGTGCTGCATTTTTTTAATAACGCAAAGTTATTCACTATGTCGTGATTCCAAGATGAAGTGTCTGAATAAACTTTTCCTGCACTGAAGTATTGTCAACTTCCATGTGACCTCAGTGTTTATTCTCTTTCCTTCTTCAATTTCAAACATTTACATTTAGTTCAGTGCATCCCAGTTTCTTATCCTTCCTCACACGATCTTCCTCTGACTCACCATCGGAGGTAGATCGTGTGTAACGGTAACTTCTTTGGGTAAAATCCCTTTTGCTCAACTGCTTGTTGACAGTCATATGTACCTTGCCACTTGCACGGCAGCAATGCAGAGAAGTTAGAATGAATGAAAAGCTTGTAGTAATTTGATGTTCCAAGGTGATGTGTTTAGTACAAATGAGCATGACCGTGACCCAGGAACAGAAAGAGAATAGGAATACCTGATGGAGGTCCTTTTTGTTAGCTTTGTAGCTAATCCCATAAGCAGAGCCATGGCACAAATAATCAGTCACTCCACTACTGTCACTCCTAAAGTCCTTAATTTCTAAGTGTGTATAGAACATTAATGAGCATTTCCTCTTGTTTCTTCTTCAGTGCATCAACTATAGCAGAGACACCAGCAGCTCCTCCTCCATCATCCAGCCGTTCAGCTGTGTCTGTTTTACTTACTGTGCTGCAAATACTGCTGTGTGAACATGTTGAGTTCACTGTCCAACCAACCAGCCTTGTTCCTATTACAGCCAAAGATACAAACATTAGGAAAATACAAAAATAACTACATTTACTACTATATTTTACCAATTACTACTCTAACATTTACATTGGTACCGTTTGGTGATATTACAGAAAAGGCTCTTTTTTTATATAACTAAAGAACCAGCCCATTAAGATCTATCTAATAAATAATAACTATAAAATGTACAATGACAGTATTTTCACAGTCTCATTTTAAAAGACTGAGTAAAATAAATGAAAGTTGCTCATTTATAGAGGAAAACATTGTAACTGGCAAAGACTAAGCCTCTTCCTTGCGACCTAACCATAATACACACTCTGGCAGTTTTACAGTTCAACAGTGACATTCTTACCTCAGCAGCTTAGCTTTGCTCTGAAGACCATCCAGCAGCTCAATCTTTGTGTTCATATCAGCAATTTCATCCTCAAGATTCTGGCGGGTGACATCTACCTGCTGGCAAAGCTGAGCAAACATGCCCGCCAACTCCCTGGTGAAAGAAGCAACATTGCCTGTGTGATTTCAAAACTGTAAAAACGGCAGCGTAGAGCAGACGACTGAGTTGCACAATGAAACTAGTCATAAATTTGAATTAATTTAAATCTGAATTACGCTCCAGCTAGCGTGTGTGAGATCGGGTAACTCACTGCTGGACTTGATGGCTACAGTTGGATCCAGTGTAGCTGACAATGAGCTGCAGTTTCTCACTGGCATAGTCCACAAACTGTCTCTTAAAGGCTCTCTCCTTGGCCCTGGTGGTCCAGGTGAGGCGTTCGTAGATGTAGAGGAGCCCGTAGAGGCCCACTGACAGGGCGATGAGACGCCAGCCCACTGCCTTCCAGATCTACAAACACAAATTAACTTTAAAGAACCACCCCGAACGATGCAGTACAATGCTACCATCTAGTGTACAGTTTGAGTGCGTCCTCACCACGCCTCCAACTACCAGGACGCCCATGGAAGTGCGAGAAGTGAGGGAGGCAAGTCCTGTCACCATGGAAACCATCAACTCCTCCTGCGTCATGGAGTTTTGTGGGAAGGGAGGCATACTGGTGCTGACTGGAGTCAGGGCCAGGGGCCGAGGGACCTGCAGGGTGAGCCCAGCTAATGACATCTCTCCGCACTGAGGTCATTATCCTGGTCTAAGAAAATGAAATTTCAGGTTTTTACCTGGTCGTTGTAGCCCATGAGGGCCCTCCTGGTATTCTTTGGTCCCAGGAAGCGGTTGACCAGCATGGTCCATCCCAGAGAGAAGTGGAAGCTGATGTCCTCCTGAAAGTCACTGCACAGTTTGTCACAGGCCAGGTCGTAACTAAGGCTAAAGCACTGACGGGGGACCAGCTTGTCGACCTGCTCTCTGACTGGTCCAGGCAGCAGAGGTTTGAGACCCTCTGGTAAACACACGGTCACAAAGTGAAGCATGAAGTTTAAAATACAAACAGAGAAGCAGGAAGCAGAAATTTTTAAAAAAAAAAAAAAAAAAAAGGAAGAAGAAATTTTTAAAAAAAAAAAAAAAAAAAAAAAACACTGCAGACTGTTCTGTAACAACTATGACAAAGCCAGTCACTGTGGCTCTAATCAGACTTCAGGATCTTGATTTACCAATCATGTCCGTCTGTGTAGCCTGTATTGCACTGGTGATAGAGGTGGAACATCTCTGTGACATGTTCTTGCCCAGACCCTCTTCTACATGTCGATGAAGCTCCTGGAACAAAAACAAATGGCAAACCTTCCATTTAATGAAGACGAATGACATGAATAATCAAATTAAAGTAAGGATTAGCTACTGAGACACACTGGTTTAGATAGCGCTCACACATAAAAGTTATCTTGTCTTCATTTTTAGTTCAACTAATCATGTGGTAGAGACTGTATGGGAGACCCATAGGTTAAATAAATCAATGTGGAGATCAAAAAAACTGAAATACATGAGCTGCAGTGAACGGTGAAGCTGCTTCGCCGGCAGAATGAAACACACAAAATGCCTCAGGTAATAAAATTACATGAGGCAAATTTACCTCGTGTAATAACAATAATATGTCCAACATCTACATTCTCATGTGCAAGACTGTTCATCTGTTCAATTTATGTTACCGTAAAATTGTATTATTTAAAAGTCTTTGTTTTCCTATGTTATTATTTTCTACACTACATAATTTATCTCAACTGCAAGATCTCAAATCTTAATAATCTTCAATAATCAATCTTAATATTGAATGTACACAATGAAAAACTGTGAATCCATGGACATTATCTTTCAGAGGAAACAGCAGATATGGACAATGGTTCTATGTGAGCAGGTACGATGAACCCCTGAATGTAAAACAAAAGGCAGTTCCACCTGTTGTCCAGCCTGTGCTTTCACTCATCACGAGTGTCGGCCACGTGTTACAAAAAGCCTTTGGCAGCAACAGCACTTTTAGTGTCTGCCTGCGTCAAAGGAGAATTCCAACAGAATGAGTGCCTCAGTCTGAACTGCTCTTACATAACACAGATCACACAGGCTTTATCCAGGTTGACGGTGGGAACAGAAGCTCAGGGATGAGCTTTACACTCTGTACCACTACTTTGTATTCAACATTATTTTTTCTTTTTGTGTTCCATATATTATAATTAGTGTCACTTAAAAAGCAGGAGTGTTCAGTTAACAGGAAAGTCAAGTCATCTAAGTAGCAAAACCACCATGGTGTCCTCTGCATCAGCCATCAATAAAGGATGTATTCTACAGACCAATAGCTGTACTAGCAGCATTTACTGTGTATGTTGATCATTACTGTTTGCTCTGAGATATAATGGGCTTCATGTACTTGGACTGAGGTACTGACAGAAATGTATTAATGTAGTTTCCATTTCCCATTACATGTATATTATCTCTTAGTATGATGTGGCAATGCACTAAATGGCATGTTTGTATTGTATTACATTGTAGTGTACAATTTATATTTTTTCATATTTCATTTGTGTAAATTGTATATATTAACATATATTATTAGTCATTAGAAGTTGAGCAGGGATGTACCAGGAAAGTATCACAAGTGTTGTGCTTCATGTGCTATAAATGCCAGAATGAATGACTAACGAGTTAAATAAATGTATAATTTAAAGAAAATGTTGTACTGAATTAATTTAAAACTGACAAACTAGAGCAGACTGTATTAACAGTTCATATAAATTTGATCACACATTTGTGTCTTCACATTTTCCCAAACATTTAAAGCTGCCGTGGATGAAACTTGTAAAACTCACATTCTTGTAGACCTTGAGCACGACAGGTGATTGGTGGAAATCCAAGTGGAACTCATCCACCAGAACATTCAGCTTCCTGATCTCCTCCGCCATTGCATTAGACACCTGTGCAAGAACAGAGCAGAGGACAGAGGGTAACAACACACAGGATGTTTGATGCTGAGAGAAGCTGCTTTTGGTGAGGATGATCCAATACAACAAAGAAAGGATGGCACCGCATCAGCTGCAAGGTTTGTGTATGTTATCATCAAACATAAAAACAATTCCAGTTTTGAAATCCATGTGACTTAAGACAGCAACAGTCAGTTCAATGAGCCAACAATGACAACATTTACACATGTTCAGACTCAAACATGTTGACATTCACCTGTTTCTCCACCTCCTCTGTGATCTTCTTGATCTTTTCTTTACAGTCAATAGTCAAAAGGTCCAGCTGTTTATCAATGAACTCCAACCTGCACTGACGATCTTCCTTGGTTTCTAGACAGTAGACCCTAAAACACGAGCAAAGAAAATCATTTTCATGTTTCATGTGATAATCTCTGCCAACACCTTGACAACAGAGAACTCACCTCTGCTCTTGTGCAGAAATGTGCACAGACTCCATGATGTGTCGCAGAGCTTCAGAGATCTGCTTGGCCCTCACTGTGTGCTGCTCAAATTTGGTTTTTACTGCTGACTGTGAGATACACTCCTGAAAACCACAGACAGGCAGAGACAGGTGTAATGAACATTTGCTTTGGATGTGATTTTAATATTTGTTTCCTTTATGTTTCATGGACGAGGTTCTTACCTCAAAACGCCTCTCAAAGTTCTGAAATTCAAACATTCTGGCTTGGAATCCCTCTGCAAGAGCTCCACCTGAAATTAACCAAGAAAACAATGAGTGACTTCAGAGTGGACAGAACTGTTGCTGAATCAAATATCAGTGTCAACACTGAGGACACTTATTACCTCATGGGCATTCATTGAAAATGTCACAACTGCTCCAATGTTTTCAGAGGTGATGTTTTAAGTTTATAGGAAAATAAAGTGACTACTCAGTTTTTAAAATCATAACATGGACTGACATTTCCCATAGACTCTATTCCTATGACTTGTAGCGACTAGAAAAGAAGTCCTTGTCTTAATGCAAGTCTTCTGTTTGTTACCACAGTCCACACAATATTAATATTTCTTGTGTCTGCAGTGTGTGTTTCTTCATAATCATCAGATGAAAATAACACAAAAGGTTGACACCAATATTTTAATCTCCTTTTTAGAGTATATTATCTCTTGTCACTGTTTTAAAACACTTAAAACACATTTTTCTTCTTACCAACACACACACTACATGCCATGCTCACCTGCTTCAGGCATTCCTTGAGCTTTCTGCACCCGAGCCTGGAGAACCTCCTTCGCAGAGACAAAGAAGATGCGGTCACTAGCCTGGGTCCGGTCCACCACAGCCAACTCATCCACTAGGAAATTTGTGCATCGGTCCATGTGCTGCCTGCGAACCTGACACAGCAAACACAACACGTTTAACTGAATGTTGAAGCTGCAAAGTGACTTCTTGAGTGGTATTAAAACAAAGTGTGAATTTTTGGATATTTTGTGTTTCATACTGACCTCTTCCATGTATTCAGGTTCCGATGCCGAGGCGTCCCAGCGGTTGTTGAGGATGAAAATGTTTGGGCTAGAGAGTCGCTCATTTACTTTGTGGAAAAATGATTTTTCCTAGAAAATAGCCAATTTGAAAGAACAGTGTTGGAAAATACATTTTATAAACATTTCATACATTCTAATAGATATAAACTTACTCTGGACTCCATTTTCCCTTTGGAATTAAGCAGTTAACAAAATGTCATGTCTTACCGTCTGCATCAGAGTGGACTCAGAGTTTGCCACCAGAACGAAAACATCAGCATCTAGACAGAACTTGTCGATCCAGCTATCCAGTTCTGTCGTGACATCAATACCTGGACTGCAGAGGGGCAAAAGAAAAAAACAAAATCAACAACTCTGCCTATCAACTTAGGATAGTGTTTTTCTAGATAGAGAAAAGGAAATGACAAACAAATGGTTATTTTGAAACTCACAAACAAACGAGATTGAAGTAAAAGTATACTGCAATATTGAACAATGTCTAGCATGGCTAACACAAAACCAAAAAATGTTATAATAAAATTGAAAAAACATGATAACAAATTGTGTTCTACATTTTATGAATTAATTTTTATTGCAGTGAATATACTTCTTTTTGTTTTTAATACAGAAGTCTCACCTGTCCACCAACACCAGATCATCCCTGAGGAGAGCACATTTGGCTTTCGGCCACATGACACAGACTAAGCTGCCAGCATCGAGAGCCTCGTCCTGGTGAAGAGCGTGAGCCAGCTGGTTCACTGTCTGTGGAAACATTATCCACCCAAGATCAGTAACATCATTATTCTACCTCTGCATGATATTGTACAGGCAGTTTACTCTGCCTACCATAGAGCACTTAAAGATAATGAGCGCTGTGCTCACCTTTATGCTCTTCTTCTCCTCAGATCCTTCAGTGAGGATAAAGGCCTCGTTGCCATCTGTGCCCTCCACCCTCAGGAAGCAATTGGTGGTGTGTCCTATTCCTGATGGCAGCACCTTATCACACAGCATGGCGTTGATCACTGAGCTCTTTCCATTACTGGTCCTGTAGAACAAATACCAATCCTGTTTGTAGGGTCTGTAAGGCATTTTACTTAAAAACTACTTTAAGCTGCTTAAAATTCTACAGAGAAATACATTTTTAAATTAAAAACGTAAAAAACATACCTCCCAAAGAAAACCACCTTCATGTGTCTACGAGCAAGAACTTCACCAATCCCTGCAACCTTTGCGAGGTAGCCGCAAACCTCCTGGACCTGCTCCTCTGTGGTGACTGGGTCCAGCTCCTCATTTTTGTATGTGTCTGGCATGTGGTGAATATTTTACAGACATCAGTGTCATTTTAAGATTACCATATGTGAACAAAGAATTAAAAGAAGTGGCATGTTGGTGGGAGAGAACTACCTTCTAAGAAGCAGGAACTCTCCTTTATGTAGGCCCCGAGTTGCTCGAAGATCCCATTGATCTTCTTCTTTGCAGTAACAAAGTGCTTGAGCGGTGATGCATTCACTTCTGCCATCAGTCTTTTATCCTTTTTACCGTGGACTGCGTTGGAGTTGGGTCGGGGGAAAACCAGAGACATGGCACTGGACAGAAAAAAAGAATTCAGATAACAATGCTAGTATGATTGCAGCGAAGTAGCTAAACAGATGCCTTTACAGAATGAGTAATAAAGGATTGGTATCCATTTCCAAAGCACCATAATGTCAATGGACTGAAAGCATTAGGAGGGACAGAAGACAGGGGATGTAGAGACTCTACTGAACACATCTCTTAGCTGAATTCTAGTTACTTTTTTCTCTTTTTAATGTTTGATATCTTAGAATTCATTCGTAATATTTATGAGAGGGTTAAATTAAAAAGGAAACTTGATTTTTCTTTCATTGCTGTCATGTGCGGTTCCAATCACTGATTATGTGTGGGCTGTTTTGTTTTATTTATAGAAATGTGATTTTTATATTTAATTAAATAAAGGGAGTAAGTGGCAAAAACTAGTATCATTAATCAACCATTAATTTCTCTGATTTCTAACGACTGACATGAGAAACAAAACTTACTAGTCAACATTACCTACCTTAGAAATGTGCAGCTAAAGCACAGTGTGGTGTGTGGTTAAAGATACGTGTTTTGTATTTGTTCGATGTGCATCAGGTTGCATCACTCAGTGCTTATCCTAGTTTTATTTTTTTTATTTTCCTGTGTCACCCATCTCGACTTTTACCTAGATTTTCCTCATATTAATTACAATTACAGATAGTGTATCTATGATAAGCAAAGCAATTCAACATGTGTGGGTCTGTGATGGACACTTGATTTGGTTTTAAATAGTTACTCTGAAATCACACGTGTAGTGTTTAATATCCAGGGTGCACAAGGGTAGAGTGTGTCTTTACTGATATGTTTTCAAAGGCACGTAGCACCACAGGAATGCGTGAACGTGACCGCCCCCTGTCTGCTGTGGGCCTTTATTACTGTGCCTTGTGACCTTTCACACAGTTGAAAGGTAATGCAGTTTCTGCATTTCATTAACTTTTACCCTCCCTAACATAGTGCAACTTTACCTGCATGTTACACAATTATTCGATGCAACACGACAAAGGCGCAAGATAAAGCAGCTTATACTGTGGCGCACAAACTGGAGGACATGTCCTTCAGTTTCTTCTGGATCATACAGGGTGTTCCCGGTTTACGATCCTCCACTGATACACTGTCAGAAATCTAAAGGATCTGTCGTTCACCGAAGACAAATTATTGCTAACGTACAGGCTAGGTAGCCACTGACCCAAGTGACAGACAGTGAGTGCCAGTCGCAATTAGTTTGGCATCACAGTGCATTTTAAACAATACGATATGTTGTAAAAGTTTAATTGTTTTCTGGTATATTTTGTGACTTACCGTGGTCGCTCTCGTTCTTCACATAAACTCCTCTATCATCCTTCCGAGTCCTTCTGAATATGCACAAGCTAATCTACCGTTGACGTTAATGATGGCGGTTGTAATTAGCGTTAGCAATGCTAGGAAGAGCGAATGACTTTGAGAGCAAAGAGGAGAAATAAAACAAAAACGTCTGCATACACCTATATAAATCCTTTCGGTAAATTTAATATTTTAATCCCATGTTTTCGTTTTTAACTACTAACACATTATCCCCGCCTCCGTCCCGTCTTCCGTTCCGCCGCTATTGCGCACCCTACTGACGAACCCCGACGTCATCATTTTCTTCTTCTTGGGAGTTCTGAAGGTATCAAAGCGTTAGCGCCATCAACTGACAGCTGTACATCACTTTCTTTTGTATTTAAGGCAATACGAATGCAACGTTAATGTTTTGTTTGATTTTTACAAAGAATGCTAAAAAAAAAAAAAGTAGTAACAATTGAAACGAGTGATGGGGAAAATGTACTTAATGTTATTAATTTTAAGCCTTGACTTGGAGAAATGTCTTTTAACTAGATCCAAGATACTACTACTCTTACTATTGTGTTGATTCTATACCTGTGTTTTTATGGGTGCTTTAATGCTGCTGGAGCATTTAATTAATAAAGTTATATCTATCTAAGATGGTGAGCATAAATTAATGAACTTAAAAACACACACACAGACAAGGTGGAAATCTAAATATTTATTTTGTATTACTTGATGTTCAGATAATTAGAAAATGACAACTCCTTTCACTGTATCCTAGTCTAATAAAGTGATAATACAAACATCTAAAGCAAAACATGTCCAAGTTTAAGTGAAAGGAACCTGCAATAGAGTAGTTCTATGATCCGACCTATTTGCAAGCAATGAATAACAGTGAAAGATGGTTTAGTACAATGAATACTGGTGTGCCGTGTGTCAACTTTTCTTTTCCATGTTCAGTCTGGAATGCTTCTTCTGTGTTTTCCACTGCTGTACAAACAGACCAACCGTGTACCAACAATTGTGTCACATTAAGATTCAAATCTTTGTTTCAGTGGAGACATGTCCCTAATAAATGCAACAAATGTGAGTACACATGAAATAAATCTGAATGAGCTGACAGAATGTTTTTTGTCAGCATAACCATCCTTAGCTCAATGAGTCAAAAATGACTAAAACTGGACAAGAAGAAAGGTAAATTCTGAACTAAAAAGTGATTTTCCTTCTAATGTAGATCTGTTATTAAAACGTCCTGCTAAGTTAATTAACAAATCACATTTAATAGTAATGAAAGTATTTCAACTGTGTCTGGGAATTAATGCATATTCTTAAGTTCTCAACCCAATGACAAACCTAGAAGGCCTTCAAAGAGCTTCAAAATATCATAGATGAAATGTCCCTGAGCCATTAATGCTGAATTATATACCAGCTAAAAGTGATTTCAATAAGAGATGGGGAAAACAAACATATCCTGAGAAAGCACTTGTGCATAGGACCAGCTTTTCTGGCAGTTTTAAGAGAAAAATAAAAGAAATGCTAATGATATGTAACCAAAAAACATCAAATATCAACACACTAACACAGGAAGCTTGAAGCTGCATGTTTCATAATTTTCTTGATATAATGCTTTTCAGACCAGTACTTTACATGTGGTTAGTAAACAGGGATGCTGCTTCTAGGTGAAGTGCTAAAAGTAGGCATCGACAGTACCAAAGTGTTGTCAGTACATTCCATCAGACAGCTGTGGAATGTCTTTAGGTCGAGACCCAGGGTCCTTGAACACAGTAAACATTCCAGACTGAAGAGAGACAGCATTATAGCACAACAAAGGCAACATGAAGTGACACGATATGTGGTACTTGTTAAGCTAGACAACGTTTGTTTTCTAACCTCCATAAAAAAAAAACTATGGAGCTATCATCAAGTACATGTGCTTGTTTTGACAAATATAAAACTATACAGTCATATTTTTCTCTGCAGTTAGATGGACAGTCACCTGTCTCTTCTCTGAGGTAGTAAATAAGTAGAAATATCATTACAAGCATGTACAGAGGACTATATTTGACTCTGGAAAACACAATCTGGCATTTCAGTGTGTATCCACTCCTTCAAAGTTGTATTTTGGAAAATATCTTCACCAGTGGTACAAAAAAAGCCTAACTCTTACAGGTTAAAACTAGTTCTAATGATTTTTTTTGCAGAACGATATATGACAAAGTAGAGGTAGAAAGTCTGACTGAATTATAATGTCAATGTCTGCTGCTAGATAAAAAGTTTAGATTCATAAAAATCTACTTTTATAGTTTCAATCTAATGGCACAAGAGCCAAAAATAACTAAGAGAAAATACACAATAATAACAATTCCACAGTTCGGCTTGTTTGAGGTACAGATCAAATTCATCCTTTTTTTTAAACATGTCATAAGTGCTTAAACCCAGTTAAGAGAGCAGAGACTCTTAGAGAGGCACAACAGTAGCATTTTAAGACATTGGTGCAACACTTTGAGGCTTGTTACAATCCTAATGAGAGACATCCTTCAAAAGAAAAAGCTTTGTGGAATTAAGGCCAAGAGTATTTTCTGACTATCACTCGCTAAACACATTTTCTACAATATTCGAGAAGCAGGAGCCCCCCTGACATCTCCACTATACATCTTTTTTCCGGAGTGGAGTGTCATGGAGCAGCTGGGGTAGACCCATAATTCCCCTCCACACAACAGAACCCTGAATCTCAACAGACCAGCTGTTCCTTGACTGCTGCTTCTCTGGCTGTACTGACTCAAGGTCAGAGGGCGAGAATCGCCTTTTCAGTCCTGAGTACATAAAGAATCTGTTCCATTCAACACCACAGCCAAGGCTGAAATCAGAAGCAGTAAAGAGAACAAGAAAGGCTACAAGTGCTTCAGAAGACCGTTGTGGAACAAGATCTGAAAATGAGGTTTGAAAATTAAAACAAGCAGGTCACAATTACAATCTGCTCTGATCCAGTGGGGCGAATTAAAAATAAGCAGAACATGGAACAAGAAGCACTTCAATGTTTAATGTTTAAATTATACCCTAATGACAATGCCATTTTAATTACTCTCTTTATGCCATTTGACTAAGGTTGCCACCTTCGACAGAGAACATGGTTTGGGATGCGATCTACCGTAGGCTTTAAAGACATCTATTGAAATTGTTCCTTGTAAAGGCAGAACACTTTTGTCTTTTTTTAACTGGTTAAGAAATGGTTTGTATCTGCAATTGCCTACATTAGGACGCAGTAACAGCTGATAAAGAACTACAAAGGAAGATTTACATGGACATCAATGATCCAAGCAGACAAATCATTCCAAAAGCTTAAGTCTTTTGCCTTTTAATTTTGACACAAAATTGCTATGACCCCATCCCCAACCATATCTTTTCAAAGCTCAAAACGTTTACCTAGAGTATCAATTACAAAGAGATCAACAGGTCCAGCTGTGCACATACTCTGTATGCTGTAGCTCATGCTACAATATCAGCTGTTATACAGATGGGTTTTGATACCAAAAGCTAATGTCCTGACAGAGCGACTGATGAAACTGTGAAGCCTGCCACTAATATAGTTTTTACCTTATTTCACATTTAGCTAGTCCTGAACCAGGACTGTCATACTAAAACATCCAACTTCATGTAACAATATGTACTTGAGCAGAAATCCCATATTTTTAGTCTTTGTAGAAAATATCTATCCATAGATTCCTCTGAAACAGATGGTTGCCTTCAACCAGGTGTTGTACGAGTGCTTACTTTACATCCTCAATTTTAAAGCAACATGTATGCCTTCCAGCAATACATTTATAGGACATTATTCCCATACTACATTTTATGACATGTTGAGTGTAAGTTTTGTTGGATGACCAAATGCTCTATACCAACATGTCTAGAAGTCAACATGTATAAATGAAAGTGCAGCAACGCTGAGATCGGTGACATAGTGTCAGCAAATAAACATACTCTGAGTTCTCTGGCCTGTAGGGATTTTTGCAGTTACTGTTGTACCCAATCAAGCCCCATAGATACACAAACACACCAACAGGGTAAGGCACAAAACACAGACATGGAGGAAATAGCAATGTGAGAAACACATTTATGTCCGAGTTGGCTATTAATTAATATGTTTAGTTAAAACTGATGGGTGCAGTCATTGAAATGGAACCATTTTGAAACCTACAAAGGTATATTTAGCTGCCATGCTAACTATACACTTTTTTGATACTTAACAGATAAACTGCTTTTGAGGAACTGTAATGAGACTGTCTAGAGGGGCTGTCTGGGAAAACAGCTCTGTCATCTTACAGACAAGGTTATGGAATCTCTTAAGCAGGTAACAAATACAAGTTAAATACAATCCCATCAGTGGATCCAAATTATGTTTCTAAGATTTACCAGGGGGGTTTAGCAGTGGGAATGATATTTAAGAAGGGGTATACAAGACCTAGCACCCTCACAACATCACCCACATCTGTCAAAAGTCAAAAGACACTTTCCAGCAACTCTATTGGGAATTCTTTCTTCAAAATGGCTAACGAGAGCAGCAAACTTTGTCTTATGTGACTTTTACAGAAACTGTTTGTTGTAAGGTAAAATGGAAGGTAAAATGTAAGTGCATTTAACTGTGTGATTCTACATTTAACAGTCAAAAGTAAATATCTATAAAGCATTTGAGTTTTTTGTTGCTGTGCTGTTGTGGCCAAAATAACTGCATCTGAATATTCTCAAAGCTTTCGATAAGAAATCCCAGCTTTAAAGATGCTCTCTTTAACAGCTTTCGTTAGCTGACTCTAAGTAACTGCACTGACAAATATGAAGGCCTTATGTTTCAACGACGGGTCACATTTAGAACACTTGAAGTATTTGTTAAACATTATACGTATCTGCTGAGGTACTACGATACATTTGATGGTGAATCATCAAGCCGATGCCTTAAGCTCCAAACACTGATGCAGAGGTTGCAATTTTAGTATTTTTAATGTTAAAACATTTTATGCTATAAACCTAATTAAAAAGGTCAGGGCGTTTTTCTACAGGTTGATAATCTTATTTGGAAAACATGGTAGTGTCTTTAAAAATATCCTGAAACTGGATAAATCAGCATTGTGCAGTATCTGTAACTAGTGTGTTAAGTGCATCCACTGTTGGTAGAGGTACTGTTTTGGTTGAAGTTAGACCATCACATTTTCTTAAAAGGTTCAAGCCTCCTTCCTAAAATATGAGGTAATACTGATGAGGTGATTTGTTGTGTTTAACAAAATATAAACTACTAAGATTAACATCTTCAGTACTGACTAAAGTTATACATTTGTTTTACAATAAAGATGCTGTTCTCATCTTAAACCCTTTTTCATGAAAATTCATGAGTACAATAAAGGCAACGTCTATGTAGGAAGAGCTGCTTACTGCTGAAAGGCCTGATAGTAGTGAGGTAGGGAGCTGGAAGTGCTCATAGCAGGACTACTGTACGCCTGAGGTAGTTGGCTGTGGTTGTGGGCTCCAGGGCCCTGGGGTACATGGCTCTGTGGAGGCTGAAAGAAGGTGAAAGGGCCGGTTGCCTGAGAGGACAGCCCAGTGGAAGGGGAAGGAGAGGAGCTGGTTGTGGTGGTGGGTGGATAGCTCATCACCAACCCTCCCATGCCCATGTGAGGGCTGTAAGGAGGAAGGCTGAAGGGCAGGAAACCCAGCAGAGGCCCAATGTCCATGTTGGTGGGGCAGGACAGCTCGGTTGAGGAGACAGCAGGGCTGCGGCAAAGCAGGTGGGGGTCCCCACCAGAACCCACCCCTTCATTGAGCACCTCGCTCGGGGGAGAGGTGGAAGCAGAGGTAGAAGAGTTGACAGCACTCAGGTGAGGTGGAGGGGCACTCTGAAGGTCAAGCAGGAAACTGTCCACATCAGCACGAGGATATGAGGTAGATCCGTGCTGGTACCTGGACATGTTGCTGTAGGGCTGCTGCTGTGGAGCTGCTGGTGGCTGCAGGTGATGATGGTGCGGGTGAGAGGACTGAGGAGGCATGTGGCGACCAACACCCATGGGTGAGGATAAGGAGCCCTGCATGAGGCCATGAGGATGGCCCATGCTTGGTACAGGATTGGTCATGGGGTAGGAGTTGTACATGTCTCTGGAGAAAGTCTCCACTGGCTCCTTGGAAATGGAGCCCATGTCTGTGGTGACAGGACTGGGCTCCTTGACTGGGCACTGGGCTGCAGTGGTGGGTGGTGCCACAGGTGTAGTGGGTGCACAAGGAGGCATCAAACCTGACTCTTGAGCGTGGCTCTTCTTCAGGTGGCGTGTTAAGTGATCTCTGCGGCCAAAGCGCTGTGCACAGCGAGGGCACAAGAAGTCGCGGCGCCCAGTGTGCACAACTGCATGACGCCTAACATCCTTACGCGTGTAAAAACGACGATCACATCTCTCGCACGAGTACTTCCGCTCTCTTACTGGCACAGCTGTATTATTGTTGCCTTCTGATGGTGGGGGCCTGTCTGTATGGCTACCCAGGTGCTCCAGGATAGCAGGTGACCCCTCTGGGCAAGATAGGCCTTGTGCAGCACTGTGGGCTGCCACCAGGTGGCGCCTATAGCCCAGTTGAGTGTTGTATTGTTTCCCACACTCCTGGCAGTGAAAGAGCTGCCTGGTGGTTGAATGATTCTCCTGCAGCTGGCTCTTCAGATGGTCCTGCTGGTGGAACATGGTCTAGAAACAGTGCTGGCTCTGCTGCTGCACAAGGACTCTGGCCGAGAGCCTGAGTACCCACAGACAAGACTCATGAGGATTCTCCAGACAGCTGACCATCAGCTTACTCACCGCTGGTCCTCTTGTTAACTTGGAGTGCTAGATTTAAGGCTAAGTGCTGCTTGTGGACTGTTTGATGTTTTCTTCAGGCAATGACTAGTGGTCTGTCCTGCCTTGCTAGGGCCAGCCTGTCTCCAGCACTTGGTTTCTGTGACAGCAGCTGCCATAGCAACCCCAAAAGGGCTGCAGTGATGAGGAGCTTTGGAAGCTCTGACTGGTTTGCTGTGTTTCCTGAGAAGAGCTCTTGTGTCGGCCCACAGTCTATTTTAGTATTCAGAAGCCCTGAACACCACAGACACTGCAGCTAAATCAGTGAGGCAGCTCAACATCTTTGCAGACCTGTCAACCAGAGCACACGGTCATTACAATCAATGCAAACTGAGCAAAATGAAATACTAATAATGTCTAGACATAGTATACATTTTACATCCAGGTGTCTAGGGAAGACTGACTGCACCTATTATGTATATTTTATATTTTGCATGGTGCTTTTAAAAAACAGAACTGGATCCAAACACGTAATTAAGTTCAGAAACTTGATAATTTACATTTTTATTTATAAGGAGTAGGTTTAGTTAGCTTGAATATTTAGGGTGCTCAAATAATCAGCTACTGGTTTATTATTCATTTTTAAAAATAGGGACATTTTGTTAAATTGGAATTGAACTGAATGGCAATTTGTCGTACTTCGTTCCTCAATCAACTGCAGTGTTTCCCTTGAAAAAATGTTGTTCTTGACATCATTTCTTGTTTGTGGACAAGGTTATATTTTTGATCAAACATTCTCTCTTCTGAAAAATGTTTTATATGATGTTTCAAATGGCACAATACTTTTACAAGATCAAAAACATGGCAATGCAAGGAGTTTGACTTAAAGACAGCATTTTCCCTGTGTTTGCAATGTATTGATCAATTGACTGATCAACAATAATCTGAATAACAAACTATAAAACTGGTCCACTGTTAATTTCCTAGCATGATAAGGGGGAGCCTTATTTCAATAAATGGATTTTCGTTCTCATTCATCAATGTACTGTCACTTGTTCCACTCATGCTGCTAAATCACTGTTGAATGCGACCAGTGGAAACGTTTCACACTCACTGGAGGCTGGGGGGGTAGAAGAAAATGAGGGGAGCGGGCAGCGCCATCTTGTGGAGCCCCAACATAGAGTTACCGTTAAGGTCCAATGCCCAAACTAGCACAAACAAAAACCTACGTTGGTTGACCAAATGCAAAATAATCACCTTGAAATGACAGCTAGAGTTAGTATAAATATATACTTTAAATTTGTGATGGACTTAGGTGGTTACGCACTTAGAAAGTGCTGTTCGGGTTCAGAACCACACTGGGGCTAAAAGTCACTGCTAGCCCAACTGCGGCCACGAATTTCGACAGGAGTTGAAAGTGTGTTTATTGCTCATGGGTATTTTCGTCAACATTTCACTAGTTAACCAGCAGAAAAGTTTGCGTGGCGGTTTAACTGTGGTTATGAACGATCCTGGGCTATTGGAGAGGCAGCATGCGGTTTAAAAAACAATAGATGAGCGGTTGAATAAGTTGTACGAGAGTTTGACTTGCGGGAGCTAACTCCTGTAACAGTTTTAGCCAGTAGGGTAAACATCTAACTCGCCTCAGCACGCACGGATGAAACGTTACTTACCAAACGCACCACGGTCCACTCCTTTGTCCAGGCTAGATTCTGCGTCGCTATGGACATTTTCGAAGAAGTTTGGATGATGTTTATTACACCCTGGGCCTGGACTGCTGCAGAGCGCCGCGCTGGAAGCCATGCATTCTGGGAGAATGACGTCACACCCCGGGCTCAGAGAAACTCCAGCAGCAGCGACTTGTTCCTGCACACAGATCCAGGACTGGAACCAGGCTGATCGAAGAGAATGTTTTATTCATATAACGTTTTTTTTTTTTATTTTTGTATGGAATTTCCTTCAACTGTTGGTTTGCAAATTCAATACACATAAGAGCAAGCTCACAAAAGCAAGCAAAATATTACAACAAAAAGATAAATACATCATACTGATATAATGAAGAATTAATTGATTAATGAATTAAAACAGGGTATCCAAATTAAATTGTGCTTAAAAGGTTTATGCATAAAAAAAATCCTATCCACTTGCAAAGGAAGGGCTAAGAAAGTTTTAATAAGATAAGATAAGATAAGACTTTATTCATCCCACACTGGGAAAATTCAGCAGAAAAATAAAGAGTATTCTCCCTGAACGCACAGGCTCCAATAGCTAGCTGAAAAGACAATTTTGGGGTAAAGTAACAATGTCTTAGCTTTAGCAACATTTAAGGGTTATGGTTAGTTATAGACACGGTGTTGTTAAGTATCTTTACATCTTTTTACATTTGCTTTTCTTACAAATGCATATATAAGTAAATTTAATTCTTTTTTCAAACACAAAATATATTTTGTTTGTCTGATTTTAGTTGATGTTAAACTCCACCATGGGTGGTTGGATGGATGGATGGATAAACAGACTGACAGATGCTGGCCAGTGTCTGTCTAGTTTTGTCTTCACAAGTTTGAAAGTGAATGTGTTCATGTCATCACTAAGAAGCACCAAGAAAAAGGATAAGATACTGGCTCGTGCACAGAAGACACTCATCGGGACTACACAAAATATTGACTAGCTTGCATAGGATCTTATC
>NC_024316.1:7992050-8026627 GCF_000523025.1 Cynoglossus semilaevis | reverse complement strand
ATGTAAATTATTTAGTAGCACATAACATCATGTGAGTGCAATACTCTATGTATATAGTATCAATGTATTATCAATTTTCCTTTATTTAAAATCCATAAGTTCAAGATATGGATTTTATACGCACAAGACTGGTATATTTAAAATATTATTCCGCAGCCAAAATAGGAAAACCAATGTACAAAAGATAGGTATTAATAGTTTTATATATAAATAGCCTGTGTACACATGATACTAACTGGTGCGCACGTTTATCGTCTTGTGTCAACAAAATAAAACTCTAGTACTCAAAAAATAGATTCTGTTCAGTCGTTTGTATGTCGTGAATACAAGATCTTCCACTCACAAGATACAAATGAGTGAACAGGATCAATGCACCCACATGTGCCTATTTTTCATTTTTTTTACTTAATTGGATTCATGGAAATAATTAGTAAAAAAGTGAATTCATGCTCATAAGCTAAAATATAGGATTTTATCCACACTGGTGCAAAGGAGTCAAAGGTCTCCACAGCTAACGGGCTACCCCACATTAGCATGTACGCGTGCGCATGCGGAGGGCCGGACGTTGTTTTGTTGCAGTCCTGCGGAGCGATTTACCTTTGACCTGGTTGTTGCATTCCAGAGAGGCTTGTCCTGCAGCAGCAGCAGCTCTAGCACCTCCGCCACTACGGTCTGCACTGCTCTCAAGGCTCCAGTGCTACACATACAAACGATGTGTGCTCAGCTCTTTTAGTCAACGGAAGCCTGGGCATAGTCGTGGCAGTCATTGGAGACGAGCTAACACCATAGCATAAAATCCACCGCCTCGGCTCTAACCTAGACGCAGTTAGCCATTTTGCTTAAGCAGCTGAGCCGCCATCGTATTGGGGGTTTGCTTTGTAGAAGAAACAGCAGGCTAACAGATCGCAGACAGCAGCGCAGAGGAAATGAAGGACAAACAAAAGAGAAAGAAGGAGCGGACCTGGGCTGAGGCAGCTCGCATGGTACATTATCTTGTTATGTTGTATTTGGCTACCTGCTCTCTAAGTCATGAATTAATGGCAAGTGATGGATCCATATGAGGGTTGTGTTTGTGATTTAATTCTTCTCACGACCACAGCCTGTGTTCTAGTAGTACAAGCTACACACTAACGTGCCAGTGTTAACCCTACATAAAGGTGCGTTTGTTGTGTCATCGATGGGTTTCGTTTTATATTAGAAGCCATTCTTTCAGGCTTTAGATGGAAAGCATTTTTCTCGATATTCCATCTTTAGTTGTCGCTACCATCACTTACCTCTGCTGTTTTTAGCTCTTTGTTTGCTAGGTAGCTAATATGCTAACGCTAATTAGCATCTGAACAACACAGATCATCAGCGCTGTCATAGATTTATTCAATTATTGTGAATGGGAACTGTAAAAATTGAAACATGGTAACAAGTTACAATGCTTAGTGTGCCTCGTAGCCGTATATAGTTGTCGATTTCAACGTTGCTGGACATTATGCATGGCACTATAGGCTAAGCTAGAGAGCTAACATTGACCACTGTGTCGGTTGTCGTGGGAACTCGCTTTGTCAAAGGATAGTACAAGACTAGCATAGTTTAATGTTAATTTCTCGTCAATCACATAACATTGGTGTTTTCAAATACAGCCACCAGCAGCTTGTTTATGCAGAACACTTAAGTGTCGACGTTGATACACTTAAATTAAATTACCTATTTACAACTAATTAGTTAGTTGCCTACATGACAGATTGCTCATGTGCAACTGTGCCCATATACCCTACAGCTATATTATTATACCTTTACTTTATAACCACATCTATATGTATTACCAGTGTACACTTGAAACATGTCACGCACACAATGGAACCTAGAGTTAGTCATCAACATCCCTCAATGAATCCATGTAAACATTATTTAAACAAAGGTCTATAGTAAATGTGACTAATGATCACTTAATTGATCATGTTCGTTTGATTGTAAGATGATCCAGGTCTTCTTACACAGAACATGGTGTATGTGTTTAAGTTCGCTAGAATGACAGACAATAGTTTAAGTGGGAGGGTGAATATAACTGAACAGCTTGTGTTATTGACAGCTGACAGTCAGTGCAGCTGATGATGTAACCTCCGTAGGCAGTCACATATGGTGTCTGGATTAGGAAAGATATGAACCAAGGACCGACAGCATTGCAGGCAAGAATCACACCGATGTACCATCGGTGCCCCCACCCTCCCATTCGGATTCCATTGTCTTCTCCTTTGGTTCCCCTCTAATTGTGATTACAAATTTGAGAAAACATATAGGAAACGACTTGCAACTTGCAGTTCACACTCTATGTATGGTCATTAAGATCATTTTTACTGACACATCACACCAGAAACATGTCCATGTAAGTTCTCTATTTTCCCATTATTTATTTTATATGAAGCAGTTTATAAATAGGAAACAGAACTGGATTAATTAAGGAATAGAAAAAATACTTTGCATTCAGCAGGGATTTCATTTTTTGTTTGCTTTTATATTTTGGTTATTAAAAAAACCCACAAAAAATTAACAGATTTTGTCATTTATTTTTTAAAAATATAATAGTTTTAATGGAGAATTTTACATACAGTTGATTATGGGTAGAAGGTTCTTGTATACGTTTCTAAGATACTTCTTTCTTCTTACATTGTGTTGCAGTAAACAAACAAATCAGTAAGATACAGACACTATTTAAACATAACCATGTACTCCAATCACAGCTCGTCCCACCACTTGGGTTTACGGTAGGCACTCACTGGTTCAACTTGCATATCTGCAACAACTTACAAAAGAAAAAACTGCTGCCCTTTCTCAAAACCAAAGTGAAAGTAGATGTGATTTGGGGTGAATGGTGTTTTTTACTACTTTTACTACTTAAAAATATATGTAGGTTTATGTATCTTTGAAACATCTGCATCTCATTGGCCATATTTGCACTGTCAAGTTTGTCCCAATATGCATTTCACTGCTAGAATACATGCACATTTCCACGTGGTTATTTTTGTGTCTTGGTGAGTCATTTCTTTTGTCACATTGAAATCATTAGATTTTTAAAAACTGAATATGCTCTCTGTATTCTATCTGAGCATTTGTATCACTGAATATCTTTCAGGTTTTGGAGAATTTTTCTGATGCCCCCATGACTCCCAAACAGATTCTCCATGTGATCCAAACCAAAGGGCTGAAGGAAATGCGGTCAGATATACACAGACACACAAGCATGTTTTTCAACTTACAAGCATCAATTAGTAAGAAAATTGGTGATGCCATGTTAACTGATTTGTAAAGAATTGTTGTGTATAGTTAAAAAAAGGTAAAGGAAGTAAAGTTTGACCTTATTATTGTGACTGAAAAACTGTTTTCTTCCTCTTCATTTTTCTCTATGGAAACATTGACCTGCTTTTGACTTACAGAAGGTAAGACGATGATTTCTCTTTAGTGGAATTAATGAATCGGTATAATAAATGTGCAGAAATGTCAATTAAATGTGTACATTGTATTTGTCCAGTGGAACAGCCCCGTTGGCCTGTCTGGTCACCATGCTACACTCCCAGGTGCGAGGAGACAGAGTCAAGAACAGCATCTTTTTCAAACTCCCTGGACGAATGAGCCTGTTTACCCTGAAGGTACAGAATCATTATTCATTGAAGTCGCTTTGACTAAGCAATGTCATCCTTTAACATAAGGTTACAAACATACACATTTGTATTAGTAGAGGAATGTTTGAATTGTATGGAAGAATTTTAAAATGGTCAAAATAATCAGTGTGGGAAATAAAAATAAAGATTAGAATAAAGTCATCTTTGGAGAAAAATCTGATTTATAAAATAAAAAATGGCATTGAAAAATATTGAACAGTTTCCAAATTGTATTTGATTTTAATAATGCCAAGTGTTCATTTTCTGGGCCAGTTACAAATCTGAGAGACAATTTTCCAGTTTAAAACAAGTTGAGTGAATTTTAGAGTGTTTATTCTGACTGTGTGCTGTTGACCGCTGACACTCTGCAGAAGAACGCTCTGCAGTGGACAAAGACAACCTCAGAAACAGAAACAGCAACTGAAGCAGCTGGAAGCACTGCCCAGCCAGGGTCTGGCAGCAGCACCCCTGCTGCAGGCTCAGCTGTGGGTCCCATTGGTCCCTCAGAGGCCACCGAACAGGAAAGCTGTGACTCTTCAGAGACCACTGCTGCTGCCAGTGGTGACAATGATGGTAAGACGTTACTTATTTTTAATTCTTCTTGTGTGTGATGTGTGCAGAGCTGCAGATAAAGAAGTTATCCCCCCATTGCCAAAGTAATAACAGTAATTGGAAAAAAAGATACCGTATCAAAGCATTAAATGTTTTCTTAAATAACATATAAAGCGATAAGTCTCTGGTCTTAAATAACCCTTTTGTGATCTGTTAAATTAAATGTATGATTACTGTGTAAAATACTAGAAAAATAAGAATCTGTAGTGGCTTTGTTGTTAATGTAGTTTATTGTGTGCTTAAATAGTGCACAGTTACATTAGTGTTTACAGTTTTTCTTTTCTCCTGTCTAAAGCCTCAGTAGATGAAAGTTCATCCAGTGCCTCCACAGAGGTTCCAGCTCCCCCCAGTCAGCCACAGACCCGCTTGAGCAGATCAGCAGGACAGCAGGGACGCACAGAGGCACAGCAAACCCAGCATGCACAGCATGCCCAAACTAGACTGAGCCGTTCGAGACAGGTCAGAACCCTGCAGGAGGCCAAATTTCTACTAAACACTAATACAGGAACCACGGTGGAGGATTTCTTTTCTCTAAGGACATTGTTTTTAGTCATTAGTTGTACAGCATCTTCAAAAGAGGCTGCTGCTTATAGATGTTCCTACCTTGACTTACTTGTCTTCTCCTCCGTTTATAGTCAGGGAGACAGAGGAAGAAAGCCGTTATGATGCCTCGCGTTGTCCTCACTCCTCTGAAAGTAAACGGAGAGCACGTACCCTCAGGTAAGGTCTTTGTCTAGACTGTTCATTAGGAATGTGAAATCAAAAGGACGTCATGCTTTATACTAGAACATGCAGATCCTTAAAGATACAGCTTGAAGAAAATTGTTTTGTAACAGGGCCTATGAAGAGAAGTCGAGGAGGAGTGGATGTAGACTTTGAGACGCCAGGCTCTATCCTGGTCAACACCAACATTCGAGCCCTCATTAACGTGAGAACGTTTGCAGCCTTTCCCACACACTCACAGCAGCAGTTGCTGCAGCTACTGCCAGAGGTTGACCGTCAGGTATGTTGTTTTTAATCTTTTTTTAAACTTTGGAAAGTGTTTTGAAGATTTGTTTTATTTTTATTTATTTTTTTCCACTTCTTGGGAAAACAGATTGGAACTGATGGAATGGCCAGACTCAGTAGTTCTGCTCTGAACAATGAGTTCTTCACACATGCCTCCCAGAGCTGGAAGGAGAGACTGGCTGAGGGTACATGTTTGTTCACAAGCATGCAGCTGTATGCAATGCTTATTTTCAAATTTGAAGTTCCTCATATAGAATTACATGTGTTTTTTTAGGGGAGTTTACCCATGAGATGCAGGTGCGGTTTAGACAGGAAATGGAGAAAGAGAAGAAGGTGGAGGCGTGGAAGGAAAAGTTTTTTGAAGAATACCATGGGCAAAAGTAAGAGTCAACATAACTTAAGAGTCTTAGTTTTCTTTTCATACTTCTGCATTATCATGGGGGTTATCATTCTTTTCATCTGCCAATAAAGTATTATTGTAGAAAATATCTAAATTGATTAGTCACCACAACATTTGTAGTTGACGCTTCACTTTACATTTCATTTTACATTTCATAATATCATGCCTTAATTAGACATATCCCTTGAAATCCGTGTGTGGATTTCTGAATTGTGCTATGTGTTTCTAAAGGTCTGGCCTGACACGAGAGGAGTCCCTGAAGTTGACAATGAGTGAAAACAGCGAAGTTACCGCCAGTGTGCTTGACAGTGACGTGGCAGTGGTGGCGGCTGTTGCCCCCAAGAGACGCACAGTGGGTCGACGGAGAAGAGATGGCAGGATGAGAAGACGAACCAGAGCTGACCTGCGACGAAGAGCCCGTCGGACCCTCTGCAAAACTGCTACTCCTGCACTAGCACCAGCAGAACCCACAGAGACCAGTGTTGCTGTGGACATAGCAGCGGTCACCATTGGCTCCCCCATTTCTGACAGTACAGTGGTTCAGAGTGAGGTGGTCCTCCCAGCTGAATGTGGTGTGGAAGTTCCAGATGAGAGTACCGCTTTAGAACCAAAGCCCTCTGCTAGTCCAACACCAGCTGTTTTGCCGGCCCCTACTCCCACTCCAACTCCGACTCCGACACCAACACCGACTCCAACCCCCACTCCCAGCCCAAGTCCGAGCCCTGCTTCTACAAGTGCAAACGAGGAGGCTGAAGTTGCAGCCCGTTTGCTTCCTGAAGAGACAGCACCTGCGCTGGCTTCAACCTCCTCCCCTTCTTCCTCCTCTTCATCTGTGTCATCTGCTTCCTCACCCGCTTCCTCACCCTCGTCTCCATCAGATCAACAGGGAGCTTTTGCCGCTGGCCTCGACTCATCTTCATCCTCCTCAGGATCATCCAGTGCTGCTGTGGTGGCCGATCCCTTGGATGATACCGCCTCTGTGGTCACCTCCATCACAGGTGGCACAGCCACCAGCAGCCGTGACAGCAGCCCCTCAGCCAGCCCAGCCAGCACCTCCGTGCCCAGCACCCAGCCCAAGGAGCAGAAAAGACGACCAGATGAGGGTCAGGCCTTCTCCAGCTTCCCCGAAAAGAGGCCACGGCTTGATGACCGTCAGTCCTTTCGTACCACAATTGACGGTGTCCGTTCAGAAAAGCCACAGCCGACAACCGAGGAACCCAAGGTGCCGCCTATCCGGGTAGGTTTTTGCTTTGTTAGCCTTGGTTCTAAAATATTATGTTTTTCTTGGATTACTGACTGGTGTGTGTGGGGGGTGTGTGGGGTGTGTGTCTCTTTCAGATTCAACTGTCCAGAATCAAACCTCCCTGGGTCAAAGGCCACCCCACCTACCAGATCTGTCCCAGGATCGTGCCGCCCAATGAGGGCTCGAGGCGGTCGGGGACGGGGGGTGCACGCACCCTGGCAGACATCAAAGCACGTGCCCAGCAAGCCCGGGCCCAGCGCGAAGCCGCTGCTGCTGTTGCAGCCTCTGCCGATGGGACGGGGACAACGGGGGTCAGGATGCGGTCTGGTGCTGGGTTACCGGATAGCAGCAGTGGAAGAAGAACACGAGAGCATCCCGGACCTATTGAACCCGGGGGAGGAGGAGGAGGAGGAGGAGGAGGAAGAGGAGGAGGAGGAGGAGGCAGAGGAGGAGGAGGAGGAGGAGGAGGAGGAGGAGGGTTTTTTGGGCCAGGCAGAGATAAATTGTTGAAGGGTTTATTTGTCGCACAATCTCTCCTTGCACCACAGCTCCTCCATCAGTGTGGCTGTCATTAGTTGCCTCCTCACTGCTCTGTCTCAGTGAGTGTTCAAATCACCGTTCATTCTTCTCCTGGTTCCTTAACCCTTATTTTGTCTCTTTACTCTCTGTCTGATTACTAATAACCACTATTTGTTTTTTAAATCCCCCAACAAACACACAACTCAACTCTCTTCTACGTCGTATTTAATGCAGCTCTTATCTTTAACAGAGACAGAAACAGAGACGGAGTCAGAGACAGAGGAGGAGGAGGAAGCAGTGGAGATCAAGGGATGGATGAGCAGGGATCGTCTTCGAGCACTAATTCATCTGGAACACAACTACAGCTTCTCAATGTAGATCCCACACCTCAGCCATCCCCATCTCTGTCTACTACCTCAACTTCTTTGTCATTGGATCCTCCCCAGACCCCAAGTCCTCCTCGAGAAGAGATGGCTGGTACCCCAGAGAATGTGGAGGAAACAGATTCACCATCAGCCAGTATTCAGTGTCCTTCTAAAGACCTAACAGACAGTGCAGCTGACTCAGCCTCTTTAGAGACCATCACTGTAGCTAAGTCTTTGGCCACCCACACCACTTGTCAAAACTCAATGCCAGGCTCTGCTGCTGCTGCACCCTCAGGAGGTACAGCACCAGACGCTGTAAAACCACCACTGGCCCCTACGTCAATCCCTGACTCTCTTCCTAGGTTTGGGGCAAATGGTGTAGATGTTATTCAGTCCTTGGCCAGTTCCTCTCAGTCTAAGGAAAAGGAGCAGGGGAATGGGGCTGGCTTGGGCAGTGTCATCCAGCATGGTTCAAAACATGTAGATCAGCTTGAGACTGGCCCTCATTTACCAGTAGAGAGGCCACTTACTGATTCCCCCACCTCACCAAACGTAGGCCCCCGTAAAGCAGAGAAGGATGATGAAGCTGGAATACACAGTGACTCTACAGAAACTGCGTCTGACTGTGAGAATGAGAGTCAGGAAGACGAGCAGCAGCCAGACCATGAGTGGTGTTCCTCCCTAAGCACCCAGAGAAATGGCCCGCGTGTCATTAATAGTTTGTCACCACAGAACCAGCAGCCAGTGATCCAGACCCATGTGTCAGGTCGTCAGGGTCAGACTGTAATTCAGCCTTGCATCCCCAACAGCTTGCCTCACACTCAGCGACATCGCAACCATTCTCAGGACCGTGAAACCCAACCCACACCCCACCAACAAGGGCTTAGAGACGACAATGTAGTGATCAAAATGGAATCTGGGGAAGATTGTTGGAGTAGACAGATTTGTTCAGAGGAAGAAAACCGTGATGGATTAAAGACTTCTTTCTCTCACCAGACTGCTGCAACTGCCTCCAAAAGACTTGGTAGCTCAGCCAGACCTGTGTCTACTGTGGAGGCTAACAATCCCTTGGTCACTCAGTTACTACAGGGCAGTCTGTCTCTTGAGAAAGTACTACCAACACATTCTGTCAACAGACTGGAGATCAGTCGAATGGCAGGTCCCCAGTCCAGACCTCCGCTGTCTCGCCACAGGCCTGAAGGTTTGACCAGTTCTGCTGCTTCAGATCAGAGTGCAGTCTCTCAGAGTCACAGGTCTCCAACAAGCCGCACAGTGTCATGTCTAATGGAGGCACCAGCCTCACAGTATCATTCCCAACAGGCCCCCGCAGCTGTCCCAGTCATCACGTCTGTGCCCCCCTCTTCATCCTCTTTCACCTATTTGTCCTGCAGAACAAAGTCAGACATTGGGACTCAAGCTGCAGTGGAATCCGCAGTTATCAGAGACTCTCGTGGGCCGCAGCCTTCGCCAGGGGCAACCCCAGACAGGAAACAACCAGTGCACAGGACCATTCCGAATGGTCCATCTCCTCCCCATGCAGACACCTGCCCCACTGAAGTGTTGCCCACTATTAAAATCAACTGGCGTCCTCCACAGCCTCAGCACCCCCATCCTCAGCAGCAGCAGCAGCAGCTTTCTCCTGGTCCTGCTGCTACTGTAAAAAATGAAGTTGCTCCACGACCCCCCTGTCAGGCAATTTTAAAATCTTCTTCCACTATACCCATGATTGTTACCAAAAAGGAGCCACTTGGCTCCATGGACGGCTTTCTGAGTGGAGGGGCTATGGAGGGACTTCTTAACATGGAAATGACTTTGGCCAGGATGGCGAAAAAGGAGCACAACAAAGCGTCATACTCATCTGGTTCCCCCTCCACTTCATCTTCTCCTTCGCCTTCCTCCTCTAATTCCTCCCTTCCTTTCCAGCTGTACGGGAAACTCCCCAAACAGAGTGTAAGTGTTGGAGGTGTAAGTTACACAGCCAATGTGTCAGTGATGGACAATAATGGTTTCTCTCGGAGCATGGCAGATGGTGTTCTCCAGCTCCGACCCCGTTTGACCTCCAGCAAGACCCAACTGAGCATCCAGGCCTTTACTGACAGTGCAGCTGAGGAGGTGGCGCTCAAGTGCTCGTGCCGCCTCAAAGCCATGATTATGTGCCAAGGCTGCGGTGCTTTCTGCCATGACGATTGCATCGGTCCGTCTAAACTCTGTGTGTCGTGTCTGGTGGTCAGATAGTCCCTGTGCACTGTAGAACTGTATCTGTACAGAATCAGCAGCTGAACTAGACGCTCCAGTGTGTACAGAAGCCCGATGAGGCCAGAGCACACAGAATGAGAAAAGGGAGCCTAACAGGGAACACTCAGCTTGTAAAATGACTGGTCTGTATTTTTTTGTTGTTGCAGATTTTTTAGTTGTATTGATATTATATTATTGTTATTATTATTAATATTGTTATTGTGAATTTGGGGCATGATTGATTGTAAATTGTGCCTTTTTTGTTTCGTTTTTTTGCTCAAAAACATTTACCTCATCTTACCTTGTCCCACCTGTCGTCATGTGGTGGCCACAATTGTTTTGGTCCCTGGTTTCATCTGCAAACAGGGATGTATTGTCGTCTCTTTGCTCAAAGAAGTATTTTTTTAACCATTAAAATCAATTAATTAAATATGTATTGTTTTCCTTCTTTATTTACATCATCATCATCATCATCATCAATCTCCTCCACCATGTATGCGATAAGTTGATCTGCCAATTAGGATAAGTGCAGTACTTACGGAAGGATTCATGGACATAATTGAGGACAATGTTTTTCAACTGTGGGGTCATGACCCCACTTGGGTTCACCTGAAATGTATAGTCATTGATTTAAAAGAATAGGGTCACAAGTCAAAAAAGGTTGGGAACCATTAGTTAGGAAGACATAACGGTAACACAGATGATAGAGATAGTGAAGATGGTGATGAGGTGGCAGAAGGTTCAGTGTGACCAGCCCTGAAGGTGGCCAAGGAAAAACGAGAAGAAATCATATAAATACATGTAAGCACGTATTGATTCCACATGCAGTGTGGGTAAAACTTTATTTCAAGGGCAACTTAAAGACTAATCCGTACACAGTCATAAACACATCGACATTACAAAATAAATATTCACCATCACTTTGTTCTTCATCACTAAATAAATACCAAATATGTGCAGCTTAATATTCACAGTGTATTGCAATGTACTGAAAATAGTTTGTGGAAATAAAACGGGAAGAAAATCATATAAACATAAGCACCAAAGAAAATATATAGAAAATTATTAAAAACTTTTTGTTACAAAATATTTGCACTTAAAAAGATCCCTGTATTTTAAATAAAATAATAAGATTTATAAAACAATTCATATTTGATATCTTAAAATATTCCTCTTTGTTCAGTGGTGCAGAGGAAAATGATTACCTACTCTTGGTTACGGTTTAAAATCTTCTCAGGTAGCATTTTTTTCAAACGAAATTTTAAATAAATAAATAAATAGATACATAATATATAATAAATAGGCAAACAATTACAATAACATGAATACCTAAGTTGTTATTAAACCAACGTTTGCAAAGGACTTAAATAGTTAAGACAGCAATTGTAAGAATGAATCTACAAACTAGTGTTGGAGGTGCAACATTATCACTATGCTCATATAGAATACTATCAACATCACTGTGTGGAGATGGGACCTGTTCACTAAACTAAGGAAATCTGCTGGCCTCAGCCTCTACACTGCATTTCTGCCTTGCGTAAACCTTTGATTCCAGTGTGTTTACACACACACACACACGCACACACATAACATCCACGCTCACTCCACCAAAAGCAACATGCAAACAGGTAAAAAAAAAAGGCCAAAAATGAAACAAAAAAAAATTAAAAAAATTATCATCAAAATGCATTACACACACTATGTGAAAAGTGTGGAAACAGAGTGGCGAGGTCACTGCAATTGCCCCCACCCTCATCCACGCTCTCCTGCCACCTGGTCAAACCTCAATCCCTTTTACAGCCTGATTGATGGACTCCAGCAGAGCCCGGTTCTCGGGATTCTGATAGCAATCTTTGTTGGTAAACATGTGGGTCAGTGTGTCCACGTAACTGTCGAAGTTGTGTTCAGACAGCGGTTCCTGCTGTAAATGAACAGACACACACAAGTTAGTAAGTTAGAAAGATACATTTACAGTTTATGCTGCTGTATTTTAATATTTGTCACACCGAATATACGCTGACAGCCAAATGTTTAAGAATCACATGATTATTGACTATTGACTGTTTTTAAGTTAACCAAGTCAAATCATTACAGCTACTACAGCACTTTACATAAGACAGAGAAGGCTAGACTAGGATGGGAGGACGTACCATTGTGGGTAGGTGGATGTTTGTCAGACTCCGGATTAGGGCCTGACTCAGGCCTGACAGCTCTAAGAAGAGAGCTTCATTTCTTTCCTCAATTTGTTTATTCTCATCCTCCATGCTCTTGAGATTCTTTTCCATGGAAGAAATCTGAAAATGGAGACACAGAACAATCAAGACACCCCTTCAGAAAAGCTGTTAATCAGTTAAAGTTTTAATGGGAAATTAAGCTAAGCTAAGTAAACAAGCTATTCAAACAGTTTGTCTTTTTTAATGATGAACAAATGTTGAAATTATGTTGATAAGCAGTAAGACAGCACCTAGCTAGGACCCTCGATAAACAATACTGCTACAATTCAGAATACAGATTTAAAATGCCAAAACCACTACAACCATTTAAGCAATTCCAATTAAATTCCAATTAATGTGTAACTGCGATGAATTATTTTTGCAGTACTACAGTGATACTTTTATTAACCAAATGATTTTGTTTATAGCATCTATCCATTCTTCTTCTGATCTTACCTGAGTGTGCAGATTCATCATGTCCATCTCCATCTCTGAATTGGACTCATTCAGCTCGTTGATCTCCTTGTTGAGCTGCTTGATGTCCTCATCATTGTCCAGAACTGATGAAATCAAGCAAACAAAACATAAATAAATAAACACAGCCGTATTCTTCCCACAATTTGGGAAACTCAGTGTGACACTTTGCAACCCACACAGGTGTGGTTCCTCTGGGGCTCAGACCCCAGAGGTTAGTGAGCACTTGGAGCAGGAGGGACTGATGAAGAAGAATTTCTCACCATCACTCGCCCTGAACTTTGCAGTAATGTACTCGTCTCCAGGCAGCTTGGCTCTCTTCTTATTGGCTGATGCTCTGGGACAACCTGATAAACTGAACAAAAGGGAGCAGCTGGTCAGTATCACCACATACTCATCTTACATGGGTGACGGAAATAGACCCTAGTATGTGTACCTGCGATGTGTCAGGAAACTGCCGTTAGCGTGACCCGAGCCGTCACATCCTGGCGTCGGGCAAGTCGGGCCATCGCTCTTAAAGGCCTTCCAGGAGAAGGGAGTGCCGTTAAGAAGCCCCTCCTTCTGCCGGCGTGCTGCCAATGGACAGCCGTAGGCACTGCGGTGAGTGGCGTACTTTCCACTAATGTGGCCCAAACTGTCACAGCCCGGAACCGGACACCTACAGAAAGTATCATTTTGAATTATACATGGAAGCTCCAAGCTATTCATGGGGAGAGGCTGATGCTCACCTCAGCAGTTCAGAGTCTTCCTTGTCATCCTTGGTGGGGGTGATTTTGATTCCACTTTTTTTTGCCCTTGGACATCCAGAAAGACTGGAGGTGTAAACAGACATATGCCATTTAAAGCACCCCCAATTTCAAGACAATTTTATCAAAGGCTGTACTTGTTTCCTGGGGTGTTATAATTCTCTAACACAATAACATTTTTATTATTTTCTTTTATTAAAATTTGGCTAACATATACATAGAGGATGATAGTGATAATATTGTGTAATATTTTATACATTTAATGGCTAATTTACCTATATTTATATTTCTATATTTTTGTTTTACAATGATTTAAGCTTATCTTGCTGGTAGCCATATTAGGACAAACATATCACTATTTGTGGGTCATTTTTTGCCATTTTCCATATTATAATTATATACATGTGGTCATAGATTCATTTTTAACCAACTTTTACTTACTTTTTTCTAACCTAAAGCTAATTCCCAGTTATTAGGCTGCAGAGCTCTTACCTTCTGTGTGAAGCATAGTTCCCAGTGATGTGGCCTGATCCATCACAACCTGGAGTCGGACACCTGAAACACACAGACATACCCCTGATGACTCGGACATACCACATACCAACATGTCCCAGTCATAAGTCACTACCACGCTGCAGGTATTTATGCCATATGTCACATCTGGTTAGTGACAGGTATCTGTACGACCCACATAATGCAGCACAAATCTGGTTAGGGCAGGTGCAACGTCATGAAGTCTCATCACTACACTACCAGGTTTGAATCTAGCTACAGGAACATGTGAGGTCAAAGGTTTGTGAATGTAAGGGAATGTTTTAGAAAAAGGCTTAAAATTCAGAGAACACTGCTGAATTTTCATCATTGTGTACAGGAGAGGAACAGAGCGTCACTGCTCAGTGAATATGTTGTAGGTGAGAGACAGAAGAAAGCAGACATACTTTAGTTCAGCTGTGTGGGCAGCCATGAGGGTCCGAAGGGATTTATCAGCAAGAGGACAGCCTGACAGACTGGAAGATACGTTAGAGAGAGAGAACGAGTCAGAGAGGCAGAAAGTGGATACACTGTGAGAGGATAAGAGTGTGAGCCCAGTTACGGAGTGAGAAAAGGAGTGTGAGCACAGATATAGACAGGTCTGGAATATCTGAGGTCTTGCAGTACAGAGGTGTACTCAGGCTCTCTCAACTGCTAGCATGGCTAACACAGTTGGTGGAGCATGCAACTCTCAATATCACGGTTGTGGCAGTTTTGGGGATGGCACTACCATAGTGACCTATGACCTAGGTTTACAATTAGAGGACTCATGTCTAAACTCTGCTGTGTGTCACTTAGTGAAGAATGATCAACAAATGTCCCAGTAATATTTAGACAAAGAGTTTAGATTTGAAGTATAGCCGTGCAGGTCTAACCTTCGATGTGATGCGTAGTTGCCAGTAATGTGTCCACTGCCATCACAGCCAGGCGTTGGACATCTAAAACCAAGAAACATAGCAGTCACACAGCAGGTACTGGCACGACACAAAAAATGTGACGGCAACATTTGAGCCAACAGTCAGGTATGAGGTGGGTGTTTTGGTCAGTAAAGACTTACACAAGAAGGTCTTTTTTGCTGTCTTTGGGCTGAAACTTGACCTTGAAGCTGCTAGTGGTGACCTCACCCGGGTACTTCCTGTCCTCCAGGTTCTCCTGGTCCTCGTCCTCGCCCTCAGATGATGTGTATGACGGAGCCAAAGTCTCCACCTGCAGCAGAGAAAGCGCACAGTTAGGCGTCACGTTCCTGACACCCTCTGTCGGCCTCGGAGAGTAGAGTCAGTACCTCCTCATGATCTTCCTCTTTGACTCCACTTGATTTGGTGAAGTCCAGTGGTCCTTCCCACTCCGGCTGAGAGTGGCCCTGAGACACAGTGGGTCCAAGGATTTGAGAAGACGAAGATGAGGAAGATGACGCCTCTGGAGACTGCATGTCTTCCCTCTTGGTCTTTTTCATGCTGAGATCCAATGTGCCGTTTTCGTCCACTTCGATGTCTGACTCCTGTGGTGTTTCAGTTTGGAGAACACAGTTGATTTGATGAGGTGGTATAGAAGCCCTCGTCAGAACGATGATGAACATACATGAATGTACCTTGTTGCAGGTTTCTGCGGGCTTGGTGCTGAATGTCTCGGGTCTCTCCCAGCAGCGGGTGGATAGGTTGAGGATGGCTGTTGCAGCCATGTGTGCTGCCTCTGCGTCCTGGGTGTAGTCATATCCACTGGAGGACGACATGCTCTTGGAAAACCCACCAGACACATTGTGAGTTGGCGAGGAGGCCTTAGGGAATGATTTAGCTGTGTGGAAGTAACGGTGAGTCAGTCCACTGTTGTTCAATCACTGTGTGACACTAACACTGGGTAATGTTGATAGAACTTCAATGATCAGTGGAATTTTGTCATTTGAGTTTTAGTGATACTGTAGACAAATGACGAGTGGAACCTACGTTTAAAGGCTTTTGGTGATGTTTCAGCAGCGCAGGGTGTCTTTGGAATGAGCGTTCGCTTTCCAAACACCTGGACATCAAAGCTTGCATAGTCGAATGACACCTTAGAGTATTTCTCCAGCTCCTTGGCCAGGTTAGCTCGAGGTGTGGTGGTCACGGTGTTGGGCCTGTAGCTGCCGTACTGAGGGATCTCCAGCTGCTTCACAAAGCACATGGGCCTGCAGGGAAAATGTCAGGAGTTACATTTGAATTATTGCCAGAACATGGGGGTACAGCAGAAACCTGTAATTGTCATGGTCGTTTCTAGTCTGACCTGAGGACTCTATCAGAGTTGGAAGAGGGTTCACTGGAAGTAGGCTGCAGCTGAATCTGCTTGTCCTGGGTCTTGGTGAGTTTGGTTGCTGCTGCGATAGGGCAGCCAGACAAACTGAGGGAGAAACGCAATTCTGAATATATTGGCATCAAAACAGACACAGATCAAGGTGAATTTTTGTTGAGTTTTGTAAAGACAGTTACTGTATATGTTAGTATATGTTAGCAAAATAGGAAGAGGTTATTCTTTCAAAAGTCATTTATTAACTGGAGTTCTTCAAAATGTTTCATGTGTTTGTCTTTAATGTCAGATTGTTGTTACGCTCATGATAAAATGTTGAAGATGCTCAGTCTGAGTGTTGTGTGTGCATGTGTATGCTTTGTATTGACCTGCGATGTGTGTTGCGGTTACTGTTGACATGTCCTTGGCCTGTGCAGCCAGGAGTCGGACACTTCAACACGTTCTCATGCATGGCCAGAACTACAGACACACAGCAGGTAGAACGACAGACTCAGGTCAGTATCCCACGTTAGGAGCGGCGGTGCAGGAATTTAATATGCAACAGATACAGAAGCTGACAAAGTGTTAAGGGCATTGAAAGCAAGAGGTTACATTTTTAGTAGTTGTTTACCGTAACTGTGGGAAAGAAATGTTATCATCAGCATTTACATTTAAAACACACACCAACGAGTGATGACGCCTAACGTTAATGCATTAGCTGTGACTTAAATCAATGTTAAATGTGTTAACACTCTCTACTCACTCTCTGGGGGGATTCGATCTTTGTGAGGACATCCAGACAGGCTGCGGTGGTGAGGGTACAGCCCAGTCACATGACCTGTACCATCACACCCTGGGGTTGGACACTTCACTTCCTTCTTCTCTGTAATAAAAGGGATTAAGGAGACACTGATGAATACATAGGGATGTGTGATAGTGTATAGTACTGTATAACACTTTATTTTGACTTCACATAAAGTAAAGGTGTGGCGGCGTATTTAATGATCTTGATTTCTTTAAATTGACAAAGGGATATTAATGAATTAGTCTTACATACAACAAAGATATGACACAAATCAACAAGACTGAGGATAAAAGAAAAGGAAATGAACTATCAAGAGAAACATATGTAGGTGTGTTTAATGTAAAACCTAAGGTACCGTACAACCAGAAGGTACAGTATTAACTCATAGAGCTTTGTCCATCAAAGTAGCATGGCTGTTTCTAGTGCAGCACTACCTCAATGTCACGTACATTCAGCAGAGGCTCCTGCCTTACATTACTCCTCACTAACCCGCTCCTAAACCTCCCCAATATAACAATATTTTTGACTGAGGGTTGTGAATAGAATTTGAAAGTACTGGGCCACGTGTCCTTGGAATTTTTAGTGAAATTTAGTTTAAAACTTTGTATAAACCAAAGTTTATCATTTGAAAATAATTAAAATAAATAAATATTCCATTTGTTGCTACCTTTGCTGTAGTGAGAGGTCCGTCGAGCCATGGTTGCAGGCTCAGAGCCCCTGCTGGACGAGCTGTAAGGTTGGTATTCGGGGGAGCTGTGAACCTCATGACCTCCTTTCACCTCCTCAGCCTTCAAGGCAATGGCCTTCTCCAAAAGCCCAAGGTTCCCTCGAGTCATATCCCAGTTATCGGAGTCATCTGTGATCCCTGAACCCTCTGAGACACGATCCTGCTCCTCTCCTTCGTCTTCGTCCTCCTCCTCCTCTTCCTCTTCCTCCTCCTCCTCTTCCTCTTCATCCTCCTCATCGTCCTCGTCCTCAGAGTGGACTTCTATCACCACTGTGGTTGGTGATGCTTTGCCAGAGTCTCGGTCGTCCTCCTCATCCAGCACCTCCCCTGCTTCCTTTCCTTGCCTCTCGTCATCCTCGTCATCCTCTTCTTCCTCCTCCTCCTCCTCTCTATCATCTTCCTGTCCTTCATCATCATCATCATCCTCATCTTCCTCAGTCATGGGGGTGCTGACTTTTTCTTCCCTGAGTGACACCTCAGTCTCTGATTCCTGAGTGGGTGGACTCAATGTGTAAGGAGTGTCGAATTCTGGGTGGACCTCCCTCTCTTCTGCTTCATCCTCTTCTTCCTGCTCTTCTTCGTCTTCTGCTTCTTCCTCATCCTCCTCTTCCTCTTGTTCCTCCCTCATACTCTGCATCTCAGGTTGGTCTTTGGCTTGATGTTTGTATTCACCACTGGAGTATTGGTGATCCAAGTTTTCCTGGTTCATCATCTGTCTTATCACCTCCCTCTCCACTACAATATTTTCATTTCTTTCCTCCTGCTCCTCGTCTTCCTCCTCATTTTCTTCTTCCATGTCATCTTCTTCCTCTGCTTCTTCTTCCTCTGCCTCATCTTCCTCTTGTTCTTCTTGTGTTTCCTGTTCTGCCTCGTTTGTAGTATCGCACAGAGTAACCTGTGCTTCTTGTTCAGGTGGCTCTAATAAGTGCTCCTCTGTCAGCAGCTGACTCCCCTTCTCCCTCTCCTCCTCCTCCTCACCCAGCTCTTCTTGAATCTCCTCCTTTGCTTCCTCTCGCTTTTCTTCTTCTTTCTCCTCCTCTTCATCCTTCTTCTCTTCCACCTGCTTCTCTTCTTCCTGCTTCATAGTTTCTGTTTCCTCCTGGAGGAGATCGTCAGAGAGTTGTTGTTGCTTTTCTTCATCTCCAGGTTCTTCTCCTTCAGTTTCATTAACCTCTGATGGGACACTCTTGTCCTCCTCAGCTGGAGGACAGTCTGTTGTCTCCGCTGTTTCTGTGTCCGTGGTTGTCACTGCTGAGGGGTCTGCTGTTGATAATCACAAAACAATTGACAACATTGTTGTGGTTAAAACCTGCCACCCAGACATCTTCGACTTTCATACAGAGCCTACATATTTTATCAAATTAACTTCATAGAATTTTACATTTGTGTCTTTGTCTATTTCTTAGTGTTCCACTGCAGCATACAGCGTTTTGTTTCAACAGCTCTGTAGTTTTGAAATGTCAGTGGAATTGGATTAGATCGTTGTATTAGCTTGCTCCGCTCTGCAATCCTCATAACGATCTTTGGTTTCACTCACCTTGTGCTGACTCTGCCTGGCTTTTATTTCTGCTGTTTTTCTTCTCTTTATGCTCTTCATCCACCTCCTCTTCCTCTTCATCCTCTTTCTGCTCCTTCTCTTCATCACTGTCTGCAGTGGAGCTTCCCTCATTGGCCTGTTTGATTGGCTGGTTCCGCTTTTTGGGAGCAGACTGGTTCTCCTCTGCCTCAGCCCCGGCCTCCTCCAGTTTCCTTTTCTTCACAATCGGACATCCCAATACACTGAGGGGGGTGGAGAGGCATTTTTGGTGACTTTAATGAATTGCTCACAAATTTGAAATTTTTACATAACTATTATGTTGCAATTTGCCAACCGGACGTGTTTGAATCGTACCTCCTGTGCCGCGAATACCTTCCACTGACATGTCCTTTGCCGTCACATCCTGGGGTGGGACAGCTGCTACTGACAAGAGATATGATTAGTTAATTATATGATACATGTGTGTTTGATAGACATACTCCGTTGTCTTTTCTGAATCAAAAAGTTGCTTACGCTAAGTCCTGCTTCATCTCCTGCCCCAGCAGTTCTGATGAAGCTGAGGGTTAAAGGTAAATTAATCATTGGAGTAAAGTATTTATACATGTATTACACACAACAAATCACTTTGACCATATTTTTCTTGCTACTTACTACTTTCTGGCTAACTCTTAGTTAGCTTTTGCTATCAGCAATGCTTTTGTTTGCTTCTGATATCATTTGGCTAAAATTAATCTTCACAATGGCTTATTTCATTTATACATTTGACAACTTTAAACTTTTAAAGATGGGCCATGATTGTCCTGTATGTTATCTTATTGGCTAATATGAGCTCAACTTTTTCTAAGTGGTGTTTGATATACGGAACACTTCAAGTATAGCCCAAAATCCATCTGTTGTTCAAGTGTATGTGTGTCTTTACTCACCCCTGATGCCTTTGGAGCGTGTTCTTGTTCGTGTCTCTGTAATCTCTTGGCTCATCTGCAGTTTTCAGATATAAGATATAAGTAAAGTTCAAAAGAAAGAAAGAAGGAAACCAAAGTTTAAAAAAAGTAGTTTACTTTGATGCTGAGGCTCGTCCACTCTGTTGATTAATGTCTGCTCCTTCAGGCTCAGTGTGTGGACTTTGTACTCATGTCTGTCTGTTGGATAAAACACACAACAAAGGCCTCTGATTAAAGAGGACATTTCCACACATCCCTCGGCACTTACTGTATGTCACAGTAAAAAAAAGGTTTAGTTTACTTATTAGGGTTATTAATAACCAATTAGTAAGTAGTAATCATAATCGATTGCAAAATGAATTTAAAAAGTCAATATTAATGTCACAGAAGACAGCGATATTAAAAACAGAAAGTTCACGTACACACAAGAATCGAATAAACAGCTCAACAATTCAGAAACTGCCTTTTCCCTGGAAGTAAAGTTATAAGTAAACGTTTGACCATCACGACATGCTTGCCTTCCCTTTTTTTCTGTGGTATTTTTGTGGTAAGTTTTTTTTTTTTTTACCTGTTTCGTGTATCAGATTTTAGAGGGTGCTGCGCACTATAGTACTCCGGCTAATGTAGCTTTTCCTTGACAAAAGTGTAGATAGAAGATAATAACGAGTCATAAAAGCTAAATACACGATATTAAGTGAGAAACGTTTGTAGCATTTTATTAGAATTTGATTTATGTCATTTAAAATTCTAATATTTTGTACAAACGAACAAAACCTGCTGCGTGTGGAAATGGCAGAGCTGCTCCTTTTTTGGCAACAACTAACCGGAATAAGCTGCACATTCCCCCCCTTTAAAGCTCCCTTTAAAATGTACCGGAGCACATCGGAAATGATGCCGAGTGGTCTGGACGACTTAGAGGTATTGATAAATGTGACACAAAAAGAAGTTAAAAACAACGACAAACGTAATTGTATCTATAAATTAACCCTATCGTTACTGGTCTTAAAGGTGACGAAGTCCGTGTATAAACAGGAAAACAATAAACTGACAGTAACCGGTTCATGTTGACAGCGGGCTTCGAACAAGGACCGTGGCCTTGTTTCCTACTGTCCCGACACACTGACAAAAGAGCAAAAAAAGAAAAAAGAAAATAACAGAAAAAAAAGAGAAAAAAACCTACAGAATCTACCGTGACGGCCGTTCACTTCATTCACACTGTATACGGACACCGGGCCTCCGCCATTGTATGAAATTACGACTCACAATAATAATCGGGTTAAAAGCCCGGCCATGAAAAGACTACATTCGAACCGAGCGTTAACGATTCTCCGCTGAAGGAAAACAAAGCGTCATGTTCTATTTTCTGTGCGCGGCCTCTTCACGTCCTTCCTGTCCGCTGTGGAATCCACCGAGAAAATACCGACAAGTCAGTGCGCTTTATCATGCTCTTTGTCAGAGACATAAAGCCTTACCTTCTGGTGAGACTAGTGCCCTCCCCTCCCCCTCTGCTCCGACATCTCTCCTTTTGAAACACACACACACAAAAACACGGACAAAAACTCGTGAACCGGAGGACAGCGGCCGCAAACACAACCCAGTTCAGATCACAGAAGAACGAAAAAAGTCCAGATTCCCGAAGCCGTTCAGCACCCTGGACAGGGCCAGCCGAACCTCCAGCACCATGGACAGAAGCACCGATGCCAGTACTGCCTCCTATTGGTGCAAAGGAGAACTGCGACTAACCCCGGCGGTGTTTCAGAGGGACGGCCCTTCTGTCCTGAACTGAACTATCCAGCGGGTCCTGACTTACTGTCGACCCCGATCTGTGGATCACCGAAGGCGGTGTCAATATTTAACGAGGACGCCGCCGAGCAGCTGGAGAGAGAGAGACGGTACGATGATCAACAGCAGCAATTAGACAGTCACATGAAACCTTCTGGGAAGAGGCGAATGAATAATTAGAAGAAGAGAAGAGAATAGTTAGTTTTTGTAGTGATAATAGTAAAAGTAGAATTTAAGACGTTTTCGAGAAGTACTGTAATCACTGTACTGTAAGAACTCGTTGTAATGGTAGGATTAGTAGTTGTTAAAAGTATTAGTATTAGTAGCAGTTTTAGTGGAAGTAGCCTTTGCGGTAATATTTTTGTAGATGTGTTCCTTTGTTAAGTTTTTGGTGTTTTGCGGTGTAGCAATTTTTGTAACAGTGGAACCTGGCTAGTAGGATCACTGTTAGTAGTAGCAGTTTTAGTAGGTTTAGAAATAGTGGTTTTATGAGTAGATGTTAAAGTAGGTCTGGTTTTAGTTGTTTGTAAAGTTTGTTTTAGTAGTACTGTTATGGTATTACCAAAAGTAGTAGTGTTAATTTAAGTAGTTAGGTAGTGGATAGGAATACGTAACTGCAGGAGGCTTTTTCGAAGTAGTATTTGTTTTCGTACCTGTAGTATTAAGAGGATTTTAAAAAAGAACGTTCTTTCCTCATATCAACCATGATATTTTAGATAATTATTAAATAATGTATTAACAGGTGCATTGTGAAAAATCACATGTATCATATCTCTGTAAAATGTATTTTAAGGAATAAATAAACTAATAAATTAAATAATTAAACAAAGAGGAAAATTAATAATTTACTTCACAAGGTAAATTTGGGCTTTTGCCTAATGACTACTCTTTCTCAGTCCAAAAACACATTTTTACAGAGTTAGCTGCAACACTTATTTCAGACCAGCAGAGGGCGACTACGACCGCCTCGGCAGCTACTCGCAATGCTTTGTAATAGAGAAAAAGGAAACGAGAGGACTAAAGGGAGAAAGGGGGAAGAGAGAAATAAAAAAGGAGGGACGGAGGGGGGAGGATTTTTTAGACGAGAGGAGTCGTCAGTGGGATTTTCGTTCACAGCGGCCCCTCCTCCTCCTCTTCCTTCTCTTCTACTTTTCTCCTCCTCAACTCAGGTTAGCGCACGTTAGCTCCTATGCTAACACTAACTCAACAGTAACAGCGAAATCTGATTTTAACTAGAAACAGTGATTTAATTCTTTCTGCCAAAATGTAAAAAGAGAAAATAGGAAACTGTTGGTCAAGGTAGCACACGATTTAAAATGTGCAGTCAGTTTCGTTAACGTTGTGAAAAAAACACTCATTTTCAGCCAGAGGTGAGAAATGTATCACTAGCAGCGAAGTTTTAACTTTCTACGTTTTATACGTGTTCGTCTGACGTTACTACTTTTTCTCTAAGAAAAACTTCTGTTCTAAGTAACAGTGTTGGGTCTTAATTTTTTTGTAAAAATATAAAATTTATTGTTTTACTTTTTGTAAAAACTTAATAACACAATAACGTTGACTATTAACGTGAGTCTTTAATGTGTCTTTAGTTTTCCAGTTGTCTTATTGATATTTTGGGGGGGGTTATTGTTCTTTTATTGTTTCTGACATATTCTACGTACTCATAGTTAAATGCAATAAGTTGTAATATTACTCATGATTTGTCTCAAATAAAGCCTGTTTTCTGTTAACTTTAACACTAGATACTAGACTAGATATTTAGATTTTTACAGCTAACCTTTTCGCTGTATGTCACTTGTTTCTATCTAATTATACACTGTATTAGCCAAGTTGATTTTCTATATATCTGTCCAATATGGATATAAATACAATGCTTAGGAATTTACATTCCAAGTTAAGAATAATTCTAGATATCTAAATTCAGCTGTCATTTCTGTGATTGTAATTTTCTTCACTAAACATTCTAATAACTTTTGCTCCTGCAGCTGGAGGATGGACATGTCCAGGAGGCTGCTGGTGTGGCAGCAGCTGGCTGAGACTTGTGGTCTGAGTACAGTCCAGCAGGGTGTGGAGCAGGTGTGGAGGCTGCTGCTGCTCTGCCTCCTCTGCAGACTGTGTTTCAGACTGGGTGAAACTTCACAGACACCTGATGTGTTTTTGTTTAGTGACAAGCATCACTAAGAAGAGGCTCTTGTTGTTGTTGTGTTTGAAAATGATATTATTTTCTGTTTGTGCTTCACAGGTACTACGTCGACCCTAAAACACGTGTTGTCAGTGTTGACAGGGATGTACGGTCTCTTCCTATTCTTTGAGCTGCAGATGCTGTGGGTGCTGATGCTAAGTGCGTTCTGTTACCTTGTGCTTGTACTCACCCGGTCCTCCTCCACCAGAGGGGTCTTCCTGTCACTCGTCATCCTCATTTACCTCCTTTTTGGGTAAGATGCAGAAAAGACACACACACTGTGGCACTGCAAACCTAGCATAACCTTAGTTAATAAAACATGGCAGCGAGGCTCTTCTCCATATATGGGAGGTTGAATTTTGGATCAAACCATGCTTTCTGTGAAATGTAACAAATCAAGAAAAACTGAAAATATTCCTTTTGCATTTCTCAAAAGCACAAAACTTGTTTATTGCATTTTTAATTTTTAATGCTCCTAAAAACACAGAGAATGTGAGTTCTAGTGTGCATTGATTTTAGTAAGAAGCTCCTCAGTCAGTTAGAAAATGAGTTGTTTTGTGTTTTATTCTAGATGAATTTCACCTTCTTAATCAGATTCAACACCGGTGTGAGTTCACATTTTCAAGTAATTTGTTTTCATAATTTCAGAGAGTTGCATTTGATCGATGCAGTAACCTGGCATAAAATAAGAGGTAAATGTTCCTTCATCAAAGTATCATTTTATCATTGTTTCACTTACAGTTTCTTCAGTTGACAAATATTGAAACAGTCAACTGGTTATTGTTACTGTCATTACAACTGTTGTTATATTGATTAAGCTGTCTGTGTGTGTATCAGGTTCTCAGATGGTGGTTGCCATGAAGGCCATCTCTTTGGCCTTTGACCTGGACAGAGGAGCATTGAACAGCCTCCCCTCACCAGCTGAGGTCCTGGGTTATCTTCTCTTTGTGGGAACAGTTGTATTCGGTCCCTGGATCAGTTTCTCCAGTTATAAGAATGCTGTTGAAGGCAAAAAACTCGTAAGCTATTAATGTTCCCAAGGCCGTCAACCATTACAGATTTGTTCTTAACCAAAATATTTGGGTGGAGTTAATGATAATAATGTGATTGGTTCCTCAGAGCTGGACATGGCTGCAGAGTTCCTCCCTCTGCCTGCTGAAGAGTCAGATCTGTTTACTGGTCTCCACCTGCATTGCTCCATACCTGTTTCCTTTGTTCATCCCCTTCCATGGAAACACAGTCACAGAGAAGTAAGAAACAAAGTCAGTCCATTTGGGTTTCATTTGCATTACATTTTGCCTGATGCATGACAGGCATCGCAAACAGTAGTTTGAAAGCAGCCTTTTTTCCTTTTCCTGCTTCGAAGACATGTTTGACAGTAAGGTAAGTGTTGTTGTCACCGAGCCGAGCGTTTCCCTCCCTTCTCGTTTCAAACAGGTGGTGCTCTTCAGAGATTTATTTAATTTGAGTGGAACCAAATAAAGTACTTGAGTGAAGAAGTAATGCACATGTCTTCTGTTGCCCAGGTGGCTGGATGCCTATCAGAACGCAGTGTCCTTCCACTTCAGTAATTACTTTGTGGGTCACCTCAGTGAAGGTACCACCATGCTGGCAGGAGCAGGCTTCACGGAAGAGAAGGACAACATCAGATGGTGGGTTTAGATGAGTGAGAGCTGGAGATGAGATGCTCTGATCTGAGGTGTTAATGTAGAAGGCTTGATGCAGTATTCATCGGTATTTGTCCGATATTGGTCAAAATCAAAGGATCAAACATTAAGAAAATCTGATACTACAGTATACCTAAGGACAAATTCCACCTTGCGCCACATTACGTAAACAGGGACACTATCGCCTCAGATTGTCATAAGTATTGGCAGTTATTCCAAGTTGCAGTAATGCTGTCAGGTGATGAAAAAGGTTTATTGTGCAATCCAGAATTGTTAACTGTTTGTTTTGGTTACCACCTGCAGGGACATGAGTGTGGTGAAATCTCTGAGTGTGGAAATGCCTCGGTCCATGGTGCTGGTGGTGACGTCCTGGAACATCCCCATGTCCCGATGGTTGAAAACCTGTCAGCTTCCAATCTTTTCTTTGTATTGTCAAACTCATCAGACAGTGAACAATAGCACAAAATTGCATGATGAATGCTGTGTATGTAACTGATGTAGTTGGACACAACAGCTGCAAGTACATAGAAAATCACTGTGGAATATTCACACCAGGCTGGGCCTGTGTTAACACCTCTTCATTAGTCAACACATGTATCAGTGTACACACTACCATTGCTTATATTATTATTGTGACAGCCCTCTGCTCTGTATGTGTACAATGTACACATGTACAGAACCATGGGTCACAGCAGTATTTTCAAATCTCTACAACACAGAACACGTGTATTCCTTATTAAAATTTGCACGTACATTTCAATGTGATTAATTGTTACTGATTTGAGAAGATTGTGTGTTTAAATCTTTACATCATCACCCAACATGTTAATATTCTTTGGTGTGTATTTGTAATAAGTATCATGTTGTTCTACAATCTTTTGCAGATGTCTTTAAAAATGCCATGAAGATGGGGACGTTTGCAGCCATCCTGGTGACCTACACAGCCAGCGCCTTACTGCATGTCAGTCATTTTTCCATCATTATATCATTTTTATTAGCATCCTTTCAGATGAATCAGTTTAATATATTTTATATAATTTCAGGGTCTGAGTTTTCACCTGGGAGCTGTTCTGCTGTCTCTTGGATTCATCACATATGTTGAACATGGTATGAAGAATATGTTCTGTTTGGTGGTTTCTAACCTATGGCCAAACAATAAAGATAAAGAAGCATCTGCTTTGAAAACAGTACCAGTGTAATGTCCATTCACAGATATCACTGCAAAACACAGAGAATCAATGACATGACGCCTGTGATCATTTTTGTTTCTTCTCAGTTCTAAGGAAGAGGCTGGCATCCATCTTCAGTGCCTGCGTCCTTTCAAGGCCTTGTAGCTCCGGCTGCAGCCACCAACATAAGAAGGTAGACACTGGTTATCGTATGAGATCAGGCCTACACCAGGGGTCGGGGGTTAATTGTCCCAGGAGGCCACATGGAAAATTGGAATTGTTATTCGGGGCCATAATATACTTGATTAGGGATTACTCACTATATTGATATATAGATATATTTTAAATGTGTATTTATTTTACAGCAGGTATTGAGATGGTTTTTAAAGCTCCTGTTTGACTCTCTCTACAATGTCCTCGACCCATCTTGTTAAAGATTTTCAAGCGTTCTTTATTTTATTATTTTATCTGCTTTATAATTATATCAATGCTGCAGAGTTCACCAAACACTCTTTAACAACCCTGTCGGAGAATGTCTTGCTTAATCTTGCAGTTGTGTAGAATATTGTAAAATGCACTGACATGCCAGTCAATTTATTAAAAAAAACAACTAAATATTTCCTTTAAAATAAAAGCTTTCCAGGTGTATTTAATACTAAAATAGACTGAATAGTAAGGACGTAACCACCAAAAGGATTGGGCAAATGTAAAGGACATAAAATACAGATGGAAATCCATTTCTGTAGGTGTTTGATGCCTTTCCTCATGTGCTGACGTACAGGAATATTGGGTGGTGTTGTTGAACCTTCTCTTCAGCTTCCTGGCCATCTTCCACCTCACCTACCTGGGCTCTATGTTCGACCCTGGAGTTGATGAATATGAAGTTGAAGAGGTAAAATAACCAACACTGAACCTGTCATCATTTTATCACAACATTTGAACTATTTTATATTGTTTTGTTTGTTTTTTTATTGTTTTGTCTTGTGAACAGGGTTATGCAGCCATCCACACCATACAGAGATGGTCAGAGTTGAACTGGGCGAGCCACTGGGTGGTGTTTGCCAGCTGGGTCTTCTATCGTTTAATTCAGTGACGACATCGGGCTTGTAGTTTGGACATTATTAAGTTGGACGATCGACTGTTGAGCCCCACAGTCAGGTGGTCTGAAAATTTCAAGAGGACTGTGAACTTGTATTTTTTCTGACCTGTATCTCCTACCTTCATGTATCTGTGAGTCTTCTTCAAGGGTCAGGAGGTGAACCATAGTAAAGATCAAACACATGAGAATAGATCAAGTGAGTCAGTACTTCAACCTGTGAACAGGTGCAGTGGTACAGTTATAATAGAGGTATAATATGTTCAAAGTGTTTTTTATTTATGTTATTTGTTGCAATATTTTTTAAACAAAATCTTATTTGTACTAATGTTTATTTTCTATAAAATGTGTGTCAAAAATAAAAATAATGTCTGACGTGAGTCTTTGCTAAAGAAGCAAAACTATTTTATTGTATTTTCTCATTATCATGACTTCTAACCTAATAAACACAGGTTCTCAATTTGAAGACCAGTGAAATAGTGATCTGGAAAGAGAAGGATCTAACTCGGTTGAAAGCCCTGGACACTGAAGATTGGTACAAAGGTACTGTACAGTAAACCACATAAAAGAACATTAAGAACATTTTCCAGTTTTATTTTCTGATGTCAAAAAATATGGTTTTGATTAAATACGTTTTAGTGCAGCTACTTTTGTATGAGGCTTTGGACTTGGACCCCTCACCTGTCCTCTCACCTGTATCTGTAGTCAATCATTAATCTGACAGCATATACTCCAGACCAACACGGAAACAACAGGACACACATTTGTGGAAGCAGGTTTCATCCCTGGCTTGGAGACATGGCTGTTTTACTCTGTGTAGAGCCACATCCACAACATTGAACAGGAGAATGATAATGGGTTCTTTCTTCCCTCATAGTTTATAAGTAGAAGTTGGACAGAGTTATTTTTAGAATGGGAAGAGGCAACTGTACCTGGATAGGGCCGGAGATCCCTCTGTCCTCAGAGATCTTCAGCGGTAAGTTTATATCACACTTTGGCAAAAAAAATCACAAACTATACTGATTTGAGGTTTAATGTTCTTGTTCTGTTTATTGTAATCCAGAGGATGGATTGATTTTCCAGAAAACCATGGCTGAGATATACAGTATTTTTTACAGTGAACCTGAACAGTAAATAATTCAGTCCAACACATTGTGACCAAAATTCATACAAATGCTATTTCAAAAACTTTAGTCAACATATGTATAATGGTGTTAGGATATATTGTAAATATGGGAGAATCAATAATTACCTTTATTGTCCTTGTACATTTACACACACATGTATACAAAACACACAACACAGTTTGTCCAGCGATAAACTCACATACGTTTTCATTCCTATATCGCTTTGTAATGGGATTTTTTTTCCCCCATTGCACTTGTGTCTGAACTAATAACTCATGATTTTGGAACAGCAGCTCAATTCATGGGGAAGTTGTTCTTCTATTGTAGTTATTGTTCAACAACAAGATATAAATTGTGTTTATTTTAATGTATTTTATTTATTGTTATTCTTTGGCCAATGACAGGGCAGTTTTTCCGGGCCATTTTAAATAAAAATAAAAATAAATGCTAACTTAAACATGTCAGGGTTACTGTTACAGTACAATGGGATCTTTTATTAAATCTGCACCGTTACAACAACTAACTTAATGTAGAACACTTAATAAATAGTATTCATGAACAATACATTTCAAGACCTGATAAAATATACAACAAAAACTGTATTCAAATGAAGAAAATAAAATTTAAAATAAATATCAAATCATTAAAGATGAATGGTTTGAGAGTGAGAATATTACAGCATTGCCGCTGCACCATCTGCTCCAAACAGCCAAACTCAAGTCTAATGACTGTAAATGCTAAATGACCGGAAGGCCTTGTGTGTCAGAGGGAAAATGACATTCAGAGCCTCTAATCAACTCAGCGTTTCCTCCTGTCTTAGCCATTAAAGATGACCTGTGGCTCTTCCTCATCCCAGCCGGTTTGGCTGTGATTCTCCTGGGTGTGTTTCTGGAGGAGCTAGGCTTCATCCTGCGTAACATCACCTCATCCAGACGCAGGCAGCTTTACATGTGGATACTAGGAATGTACCCGGTAATGCTCCACACCTCGTTACCCCCAGAAAAAAACCCTTTTCCTTGTGTTCTTCCTGTGTGTTTTATTCTTCTGTTCCTTTGACCTCAGGTTTTTGCCCTGACCTCGGTCATAGCTCTGTTTGTGCCTCGCTCTTCTTCTCTGTGTAACTTCATCGCTTCACTGTGAGTACACCATTCTTAGAACAGACACAAGCGATGACAGATGTTATTTCATCTGATATTATTTTTGCAGGTATCACTCCATCACCCTGTTGAAGTTCATGGAACTGATCACAGACTTCTTTGGAGGGAAAACTCCTATGCTGGCTGCTCTGTCTGGACAGAAGGTTCCCCCTGATCCTTTTCCTTGTTGCTGCTGTTGCTGTCTCCCGATGGTGTCCATCAACAGGTACCATCCTCTCTAACGCTGTCACATTTTGAGAATTTTAAGTGTGTTTGAATGCAGCAAACAAGTAAAAGATATCCAAAACACCTTAATATCTGTCAAATAACTCCAGGTATGAAGGTATGATTTTGTTTAGGAATTAAAATGTTCAGAGGAGGTTTGAAGCATTACCTGTAGCTGTAGTGCTGTCTACTAAAGGGAGAGTCAGTCCACCAAAAGTGATAGTAAAAACATCCAATTGTAGCTAAAACCTTTTACTAGCCTAAACTCATTTTTGTGTGTTACGTGTGGAACAGTGTGATCTGACATTGATTTCTTTACACCATCTGTGTCCTTTTAAAGAAGCAGTCGTGTCTGGATGATGGCTGCTGTTCTACAGCTCTCTGTTGTCCGCACCATCCTGTTCTTTGTCAACCTGGTCTTGTGGACTGATGAACAGTACGACTATGGAGATGTGAGTGATTCACACAGTCCTCTAAGACTCTATGTCACTCTGATAACACCTCAGCCAGAGCTCCTTCTAGTTAATATAAAGAACAGACTTATGTGGTGCCGTCTGCCTTGTCCTCCAGGTGGATTCCGTCAACCCCAATCTGTACGTGAATGGTATCATCTGTGTCTCCACTTTTTTGTCCTTCTACGGCCACCTGCTGTTCTACAAAACCACTAAAAGTGCTCTACACGGCTACGGACTGAGAGCCAAGTTCATTTGTATCATCCTGGTGTTGGTGCTTTGTGGAGTGCAGAGTGGTATCTTGGAGACCATGGGTGCCCTGGAGGTCATCCCATGCACACCACCTTTGTCTGTCCTGACCAGAGCCCAGAGTGAGTTAGAGCAAATCTGTCACACAAATGAGAAAAAAAATCACCAAAGACCTGATTGGTTAAGAATGATAATAAATAGTCACTCTATTAACATCTGCAGCTGAGTCAAAATAGCTCTGCCATGACACCAGGATGATTTCTATCCACTCAAACTTTTATTCTATATGTCTGTCCATCCTCAGTGATCTATCATTACTGTGTGATCGTGGAGATGTTCTGTATTGGCCTGTACGCCCGCCACACATTCCGTAAGATAGAGCCAAGCATGTCGGAGGATGTGGAGATGCCCTTTGGTGTGTGGCAGGTAGACAAGTCTGTTCAAACTGAAGGTGAGCAGATGATCCATCACATGGTTTCTGTGACATCAGAAGGGGCCAGAAGGGGCCCATGTCGTCTTGGTGGCTCCAATCCAAGTTACAGTGACAGTGAAGACAGTCTCTGCAAGATAGAGCATGCTCCTCTGGATGGCTTCCCCTTCCCTCAGGCAAGACGTCAACAAAGGGGCAGAGCAGAGTTGGTGGAGCCAAAGTCTGGAGAGGAACCAGGAGTAGATCGGACCCAGATTACCATCAGTGCTGATATCAACTATCAGGACTCTACGAATGTCACCGTGGTTTAAATGTGAGGCCTTTTAACAAAATAGTAATGCGATAAAGCTAATATGCAATTAGCAACATCTTCCAAAGCTTGGACTTTTTGAGGGAGTAATACACTATTATGATTGTAAACTGTTAGACAGCTGCTAAGACACAACACATATTGGCACATGGGCTCAAACACAGTTGTATAAAAAAAGTTCTTTATTGGGACTGACCAAATTCAATTGGTACAATCTAGTAAACGCACTGGGAACTTCACAATGTCAACTTTGCATTTTTGGGATGGACAACAACACAGAGCTGCACCTTGTGGTTGTTTGTAGCAGTTGAGACTGTTTTTTAAAAAACAATTGCTGGGAACAGGGGTGGTGTTTAAGGCAATTGTCATTTAATCGCTGCATTGCTTTCCATCTTTTACAAATAAGTAAATCTACAGGAAATTAGTCCATAGCAGAGTTAAGGCTGTATTTGATTACAGATGCTTCTCCTTTGAGTATAATTTCATACGTGGGTCCTTCCTCCACATGGCACTGAGCAATCACCTGTCTGATGATGTGCTCATGGCCATAGAAAGAGACTGTGACAATTTGTTGTTCTCCAGGTTCCAGATAGCCATGCATGGGCAGGATATCAAACACCTCTTCCACACGCACCTGGCAGTCTGTCATTTCATATTCATACTCTTTTGGCTTGGATTGAAGTTCAACTTCACTGGTAAAGGAAGAGCTTTTTGACGAAGATGTTGTCTCTTCATTTTCATCCTCCAGTTGTTTATCCTGAACCATTTCGCTGTGCATAGCTGTCTCCCTTTCAGTAAGTGCCTGGTCCTCCAGGAACGCCCACAGGTAGGTGACAGGCAGCTGTGAACAGTTGGTCATTGTGAACACCATATGTGTCTCTGTGTAGTTCAGCACACAGCCAAAGTCCACTACATTTGTGGAGAAGTGGAGGTTGGGAAAATGGACCTCAGCATGCAGCTGGACCATGTCCTTCTGAGGGTGTCCCCGGTAGGACACCACAAGCAGCTTGTCCACCACTCTTGACACCCGATCTCGACAGTAATCCGGATGAAAACCAACCCACAACTCTGCCTGTTTGCCATCATCTAAAACCATGGACATGGTGGTAACTGTGGTTTCCTCCTCCGATTCACACAGGAAGAACGGCTCGGTGAGAGAGAACTTTGCAGTAACACACAGAGAAGACACATTCTTTAAAACCACTTTCTCAAGCATGGGTGTCAGATTCTCTCCAACAACCTTCCCGAGGCAGAAGCTCAGTGACCACGAGGAAAGGCTGAGCAGAGGTTTAACAAAGCGGCAGATGATATCTACAGTCATAATCTGCTCATTACAGCCTTGTTCGCCTACAACAGCACGACATACCAGACGCTCCCTAACAACTTTGGCAGTATTTGATGATCCCATTAGCAACATGTCCACAGAACAGCCTGGTAAAAGCTTCACTCGGGAGGGGGTGAGGCTGAACACTGGCTCTTTTTTTTGGGAGGTGATTGAGGATGCATCTTTTTTCTTGGGAGTGGAAGTGGCAGCCACAGAGGTCAGGCCAGATGACCCCTTCTGAGTCCATGTTTTAGGCAGGAAGCCATCAACGCCCCAGTACATCCAATGTGTCCTCTGGCCACGGTTGGTCAGTTTGAATTGGTACTTGCAGGAGCCATGGCTGAAGTGTGTTCCCAAGTCAAGGCTTGGGGCAAATGGCTTGTCACTAACGATTGAGGTGCCAGTACCTGTGGCAGATACAGAGACTGTGTGTGTTTCACTGTCCTGGATGGACACTTTCAGCTCATCCTGGGTTTTGATTGTATCTTTCAAATTGGCCACTACCTGAAGCTGCAGCTGGCTTTGAGGTGAAACTACCCCTTCACTTGGCACCACGTGCCAAAAGGATTTGCGATTGGTCATGCTTGTTGCAAAGTTGGCTGGAATAGGGGAATGATTTGACAGATGGAGAGTTTTGGTAATGTCTGTCAAAACAGGAATTTTTCCATAGTCCAACTGTGAACTGTGTACATGAACAAGTGGGCCTTGCCCAATACATGACAGGACCACTTCCACTGGAGTCTGTCCACTGCCAAACACTGCAATGTGTAAAATATGTTGCAACCATCCAGTGGCCTGAGCAAATATGGTCACTGAAAGAGTCTCTGAGGTTTGAGGAAGAATCTCTCCTCTGGGTTTGGAACAGAAAAATGTGATTGATGGAAAATACTCATATTCCTGATCAAGTACACCATAACAGGCAGGCAGACTGCTGGGATTGGTAATCTGCAGTTGTTGTTCATATGGGTAGTTAAGAAAACACCTTTGAAATTCCAACACTGGAGTCTTAACCACGATCTCAGGAACAATACATCTTGCATAAATAGGAAGACTTTTGATGGCCTCTCCTACACCTTCCACATCCACCGCCATTGTCATTTTGTATGTCCTGGCTGTGTTGGAGCACAGAGTCACCTTAATAGTGATATCTGACAAAGCACTTACACAGTCTT
>NC_024316.1:7967164-7991998 GCF_000523025.1 Cynoglossus semilaevis | reverse complement strand
TCTCACTTGTAGTACAGCTTTTCCAGTTGTACTTTGACATATCAGACACTTGTTTGGCACTGGTGACACTGGGAGATCCTAATCCATCCCCCAAGACACGTAAAGAAAAATACATGGGTACAAAAGAAGTATTGAAGAGAGTACAGGTCAATGTTTTTGGGAAACCAAAGGCTACATCTCCAAAGTTTAGCTCTGCGAGGTTGAAGTGGAAGGTAGGACAAACAGCACAACCCCTGAAGGTCAGGATTAGTGGCTTTGGTTGTCCCTTAACTGTTAGAATTAGGTCCTCGGAAAAAGGTCCTATGGTGCGACTGTGAAAGACGATTCTCACAATCTGGTGGCCCCCAAAGGGAATGACCGCTTCATCAGGATTAAAGGAAAAACAACGTCCAAAGGTGGTGTTGGGACAAGATAACTTGAAAGGGGCATCTATCAACCCTTTGTTGGACACATCTACTTCATAACAGTTCCTTTCACCAACAAATACATTTTTCATATTCATCATATTATAGCTAAGCTGCAGTTTAGGTCCCATTCCCTCACCTTTGAATTTGAGAGGTAACCGAGATTGATGGCCTGTGATATCACAGTAGATGGTGCCCTGGTAAAACTTGGCCTTCTTTGGTTTGAAAAAAATCGTAAACGTTTGAGACATTTTGGGCCAGATTTTACCTGTTGCTGGCTCAAGAGTTATACAGCTGTGTGACAAGACAAGGTGGTCTAGTTCTGTTTTCCCTTTGCCATACTGTAGAGCTCTGTAAAGGACAGGAAGGCGATGGATCAATGTGGGGTCAGACTTGTACTGAAAGAGCAACTGCTCCCTCACCTCCTCCTCCATTTCCTGCAGAACTGAGCTGCCCCTCATCAAACTAAGGTTTTCCTCCAGCTGGCTGGCCCACACTGACCAGCAGTAGTGAAGAATGCTGTCACTGGTGTTTGTGAGAGAGATTTTGTGTATACTGGCTAGAGAGATGTAAGTTTTGTTTAGAGTGATGGAGTCAGTTCCAAGATTGATGTCCAATTCCTCACAAGTCCCACGCAGGGAGGCGAAAACATTTTCACCTGTGTGGTAGTGTAGCAGCAAATCTTGGTTGTATTCTCCTTTGGTAATGGGACTGAAACTGATAACCACCTGCATGCTCTCCCCTATTTCAAGAGTGCCACAGGAGGGCACCACTGAAAATGGCTCCTGTGTGGTTAGCTCAAATTTGGCTGGGCTGTTACCAACATTAATCATTTGTTGTGTTCTTTCCATGGTGGCTTTCACTAGACACATGGGGAACTGGATCTCATCCTGGAAATTCAAAATGGCTCGTGGCCCAATAGCATGGACTGGGACCTCAAATCTTTCCCTCTCTGTCACAAAAACCACACTGAAATGGTAGTCCTTCTTTTCTTGTGGCTTGAAGAATACAGTGAAAGTCACAGATCTGCATGGTGCAACTTTGCTCAATGAATTCTCAGGACCAACTACACTGAAATACTCAGATTCCTGCAGTTCCACCTTAACCCGTCGTGGAACCTTGTCCACATTGAACAGTCGCAGCTGTAGCTTGTAGATATGTGTGGGAATAACATTTTGGAAGATCAGCTCAGATGGGTAGGGCTGAAATAGAGCTTGGTCCATATCCACCATAGACATTTTTTGATGCGTAGTCATGCTCATATCCATCAGCTCCAGGATTCTGGGAGGATGCACCTCCTTGGTGTTTGCAAAACGCTCCTCTGTAGACAGTGACATCTCCTGACTATAAACAGATGGCGTTAACCTTCTTGTCTTGTTCTCTTTTGGAACAGGTTTCTGGGTGTAAAACGAGGGCATCTTGGCCTTTCCTTGTGTATGCATCTGTTTAGCAGACATTTTAATTAAACAGATATTTCCCTTAAATCACCCAAGTTTAAAATACCATGCTCCTTTTCTTCTTCTTTCCACCTATTGTTTCATTTGCCTCATTTGCCTGTTATTTCCTTCACAATGTTGCAGTACTGTCCCCATTTTTTTTTTAATTTGTACAACTTGGTGGTGTTCAGCTGGTGTTAGCACCAAGGAGGGGCTACATCATGACTCCTTACATTTTCATAACACCTTGCACTTTATGGCCTTGTCACTACAGTGTGGAAGCTAACCCTTTCTTTCCTTATTTATTTAGTTATAAAGGCCTTTGATGTAGTAATGATGTAACCATAATGATATGCTTCATAATTCCAATTTAGATCAAAGTCTGTAAAAACAGATAACTGATTTGATCAGAGCTTAACAAATACTTTTAAAAGTCAAAGGCAGAGATGACCTGAAAAGAACGTTTTATATTAGATAAATGTAATTAATATTAGTTTTATATAATAGTATACAATTATAAGGGGCAGTGCAATATAACTACATCCCTTTCATAATCTTCACTGAGAAACTGTAAATTGAATTTAAGATAATTTCAAGGACTGACTCATATGAGTCAATTGATGCTAATTTAAAATCTATGTAAAGATATTGTTTGAAATTGGCACAGGTTTAGGATGCAGACTACCTTTCAACTGATGGAACATCAGAAATTCTGAGCCACACTGACTGCAGCCAAATACATTTTCTATGACAGTGTTTTGCAATAGATGATGATTGCAAATAAAATTAAATACTTTGATTTCATTTATTGTTTTATTAAAGTTAATGTCTGAAGAAAGTACCAATAAATAAATAAAATAAATAGTATTTGCTTGGTTAAATTCTTGTTTGATATTATTTGCTTCTAATATTAATGGGTCTTCGGATTTACGAAATTTAAAAAACACTAACTTAATAATAGGTTAACATGTGGTGTTTCATTAAAAACAATCAGGCCTCATTTCACTTCACATTTATATGTTTGTCTGGTAAAGAAGGGTTTTAATTTAGAAGGTGATATAACTTTAAAATACTTCGTAAATGTTTGTGAATAGGATGTGATTTTAAATGTTACGTCGGTGCGTCCTCCATTGTCTTTCGACCATCTTTCCTGACCACATGACTACTTTTAAACCAATGAGAATTCTAAAACGTGTTGCTTAGCCAATCAGCAGCTACCATTGGGTATCCTGCGGCAGGAACGTTCCTCCCACTAAACGCACTGTTATTTTGGCGGCTCTGCAGAAAACATGGCGGAAAATTTAAACGGTATGTATGGACATTTGTATATGCGTCTTCTTATTATTTTCTCACAAGCTTACACGTAATGGTAGTCGCTGTGTTTACTTTTTAAATCCTCGGGGTTTTGTAAAAGTGAAAGTGGTGATCGTGGTGTCCACGCAGCCGTGTTTACTACTCGAAATGTGCAGTTTAACAGAAACCTTCCTGATTACGTTTCCGATAAAATGTATGTCATTTTTATTTTTACTTATTAGTTAAAAGAACAATGCTATGGTTCAATTGGCAAAACTTTTTACGAGTTCACCGCGCAAGGCTTTGTCACATTAGTTGCCTAAATAGTTGCCTGAAACTGCCATATTGATACTACAGCGTATTTTTTATTGTCAAGCATTGACAGCATAAATTGCATCCTGAGCAACTTTTACCTACGTTAGGACTTATTGTATGGCAAGCAATGCAGAAAAAAAGCACAATGTATTTTCTTCCTGCTAGATACAAACGTCTTAACATGAGACATTTGAAAGCCTACAGTTCTTCTATGCATTCACACAGCATGCGAACCTATACATGTTTGATGTTTAATAGATCAAAAAGGAAATATTCAGTCAAACTCAGTGTCTTCATGTGTGTAACTATATGTTCTTTTTGTAGACCACAGATGCCCTTTAATTTTCAAATGTTTTAAATATTGTACATATGTAACATATTATGACCCGTTGTCTAAAGCAAACATGGGCAGACTGGGGCCCGGGGGCTGGATGCAGCCCGTTCAGCTTTTTATATACAGCCCGCCAAACCTTTCCAAATGATATAATGTATTTATATTATTATACTTCTGCCTTTTCCTGCAATACCCACGTTTCCCCAATAGGGAAAATGAGAAACGCTTTTTAGCCTTTATGCATGACTTTTACATGTTATTTATCTTAGTTCACACGAATGCCCCATCTATCTGCTCCTCAGAATTGTTCAGTTTTAGGTTTCTGGCTGATTCCGTTTCTTCGGCTGATTCTGTTTCCTGAGCACATGAAACTTATAATTCTGCCTCAAGTGATGTGAAAAACAGTAAAGCACTTTTTTTTAAACATTTCTAAAATTCTTAAACTGTTTTGGAAAATACCTTCAATCTAGACGAAAATAAACCTTTAGGGGTGGGCATTAAAGGTTTTGGAAATATGCTTGTTGTTGAACTTGGAAAAGTATGTTTTTGTATTTGACTGAAGAGCTGGTTTCAGTCCTGTGTGTTTAAAAAAAACATTGCTTTGTAAGAGTTAATTCTGACACTACACTAAAAAAATGTTTTGTTTTGTTTTTGTGTGTGTCAGATTGCAAGGTAACTTGTAAGGTGTCCTTGGAAGGGCTAGAGTCTCTGTGCCGTGCTGAGAGGCTCCAATGTAAAGACCTCGGGGTGACCAAGTCAAATGTGAACGAGTATGAGGTTGAGTTTCTCTGTGACTATAAGAAACAGAAGGTACGGTAACAGTATCAGTGTGAGACAGCAGTATTTTCAGAAAAGCACACTGCTCTACTTGTGTGTGAACTAAATAACAATACAGTTTTTTTCTCTATTTTCTCCTAATATATATTTATCCATTTGTTTCTGTATATACTGCCAGTAACACAGTGATACATTAATATTGATCCAAATCAGTCTCATTTATAATTGACCTGATTTTTTTTTTAGGGCGAGGAGTTTTATTTTGTGAAGTGGAAAGGGTTTCCAGAGTGTCAAAACACCTGGGAGCCCAAGGGGAATCTCAAATGCTCCAAACTGATAAAGCAGTTCCACCAGGACCTCAATCATGAACTGCGTGCCCTCAAGAAACGTAGCATTCCTAAAAAACTGGACAAGGAACTTTCTCTGACTCTGACTAAGAAAGCCAAACATCGTCGAAGTTTGCAGCAATGGCAGGATCTTGTAAACCAGACTCACACTCATCCAGGCCGAATCTTTGTTGAAAACAAAGTGGACTTTGAATGCCCTCCTAAGAACTTCACCTACATTGACAACTACAGAGTAGGTCCTGGCATAATGATAAATGAGGTGGCAGTGGGATGTGAGTGTAAGAATTGTGTAGAGGAGCCATTGAATGGCTGTTGTCCTGGGGCCTCCTCACATCGCATGGCGTACACTGATAAGGGACAAGTTCGATTGAAGGCGGGGCAACCCATATATGAGTGCAATTCCCGATGCAGTTGTGGCCCCGATTGCCTCAACAGAGTGGTGCAGAAAGGCATACAGTTTGATTTGTGCATCTTTAAGACGGAGAACGGCCGAGGTTGGGGCGTCAAAACACTGCAGCACATCAGGAAAAACATGTTTGTCATGGAGTACATAGGAGAGGTAAGACTTGTTCATCAGTGATATGGTCCAATCATGCTTCATTAATTATCTTAATGCTATGATTGTTTTTTCTACCAGTCCCCACCTACCTTTATTGGGTTCTGCTGCATATAGAAACCAGTGCTGTCTTTTAGCCTTAATCGGTGATGCTTGTGTATGTACTGCTAAAATGTATAATACGTTATTGTAGTATTCATTATACACAAAGGACACTGTGTATGTCTTTGAAATTCTTCTATTTGTATCGTGAGAAAGAATAATTGTGCGGTTTGTTTTATGTTTGTCTTGCAGATTATCACATCAGAAGAAGCTGAGCGCAGAGGTCAAATATATGATAAACAAGGATCTACCTACCTGTTTGACCTGGACTACATTGAGGATGTATACACAGTGGACGCTGCCTACCATGGCAACGTCTCCCACTTTGTCAACCACAGCGTGAGTGTCTTCAGAACTCTACAGAACAAACCTTTTCAGTGAGGTAGAATGGCTGGTACGAATATTCAGTGCAGAAGGCTGTGTAGAAATGTAATTACACCAAGACTTTCCTAATAAATTTATGGGATATGGCAACATAACCACGAAACGCCTTAGGCCAAGGATGTTGAAACTGTACATCTTTTTAAAGAAAGAGTCAAAAATAAATAGAGCAAATCTCAATGAAACTGATAGAAAGGAATAATTTATGTGGAAGGATTAAATATGTAGCATTAATGATAAATAAAATTAAACCTTTTGTATAGTTTGGTACATTTCAATAGAAAGCACATTCGCTTTCACTTAAACTTGACACCATTTCCAAGTTTCAATAAACAAATGAACACAGACAATGTTGGTTAAACAGGTCTCTACAAAATAGGTCAGGTGTAACTGTCTGTTCCCTGTGCTGTAATGTAGTGTAATCAGTGCTAAGGCTTACTTTAAACTATATTATTAAATTGTTGGTGTCATATAGAATACATCTCAAACTAAGTCTTGCCTTTGTCTTTGACATTAAAATTAAAAGACCATTTTTCAGCCCTATTTAACTTAAAGGGAGGAAACACAACTTCTTCTGACTGAAAATGTTTCTTCTTTTTCAGTGCAACCCAAATCTGCAGGTCTTTAATGTGTTTGTTAATAACATTGACGAAAGACTCCCTAGAATTGCTTTGTTCTCAACACGGGCCATTCGAGCAGGAGAGGAGCTCACCTTTGACTACAAAATGAAAAGTACGTATGTTTGAAACAGCTCATTTGAGTTGGAGTTAAACTGTGGCACTGTAGTGTCAATGTTAATAAAGTAGTTTATTTCATAATAATGATATCATCGCGAACAATCATGTGGTTTGTATGAAGAGGGATGGCTTATGATTGTTACTTTACGTCACAGGATATTATAGTGCTCCTCTTGTTCTTTCAGTTGATCCATTTGACACAGAAAGCACCAAAATGGATACCAGTTTCAGTCAAGCTGGGCTCCCGTGCTCACCAAAGAAGAGGATCCGTGTGGAATGTCGGTGTGGGTCAGACTCCTGTCGAAAGTATCTCTTCTAACATCACTCTGGGTAAATGTGTGGCGATTTGAAAATGTCTCTGCTATATTTAAATACATTTTTATATTTTCTTTTACATTACTTTTTTAATGACAGATAAAGTCCTTTATCAACTTTTATCCACTTTGGTCTGCATCTCTCTTAAATAACACAGTTTAAGGGAAAATATAAAATAACATTATTATTTTTCTATCCACGTGGATAAAACAACAGATGAGCTGCTACAAATATAGTAAATAATCAGCTGTTTAACTGAGCACCAGAGATAAATATCATCGTGATAAGGTTTATGGGTAAAAGCATTTTTATTGGTTGGCATCATGCTTTTAATTATTTTTAACACAACACCTGGTTCTTATATATGGAGTTCATCCATGTCAAACCTCCTTTAGGTTGCAATAGATTTTTCTTTCCTTACATCTTGCCCCGTTTTTACACAAATCACAATACGGTCCACATAAGCTGGCAAGAGCAGCAACGTCCTGCTGCCATGTGTTGGATCAGCTTATCACCTTTAATGACTAAGAAGAACTTAAACTTAAAAGACATGGAACTGTGTTGTGTGTTTCCACTGTGGACTGTACAGTTCCCTTAGTCTCTTAGTCTGCTGTGGCTGCTGTCAGCATCTTTTGTCATCCGCTCAGACTAGTGGATCATGCACATCTTGTGTTGTCAGTACGTCAAATCGGTGCTGAAATGACGAGTGCAGTAACCGGTAAGATTTTGTTACCTCTATAAACTATCAAAAGTTTGAAGCAGCCACCGTCTAGTGATGTCTGTCCTCAGTGGAATAATAACAGTAAGAGCATTTTGAAGTTTGTTGACTCAGTTTTACTCTCCTCTATATTGTCACCACTTTTTGCTCTTTTATTTATTGGGAAATACAAATCCAACTACATTTACTTTCCACAGTTGAACTTAATTTAGTCATCAAATACATGTTCGTTTTTTTCTCAATAAGGTGTCATCTATTAAAAATGAATATAATACATGAATTATTACTTCAGTGGGTAGAGATTGCTGTGACACCAATTCTTTCTGAAATGAGAATTGTTTGTGTTGCTGAGGGTTGTAACACAGTTACAGTAATTTCCCAGCTGCCTTTACGTGTTGAATTGAGTTGAGATGTGAAGACTGTACAGACTGTGAACTTATGCACATTGTGTTTGTACATAACCAAAGATGCATTCGGTGGAAGCTCAAGCTCTACAGCAAGGGTGCAAACATACGGCACGTGGGCCACAACCGGCCTTTTTTGATCATTTTGAAAATAATATACAAACACTTCATGTTCAGGAAATGTTTTGTAAAATTATATTTCACTTAATATGAAGTATTCTAAAGTACTTTTTTTTTGCATGGAAACAAAGGGGGGAAGATGGATATTTTGTTACTTTTAGGTAATTATGTTCTGATGATTATGTTATGATTGTACTGGTTCTGGCGCCTGAACCAAATTGAGAGTGACAACTCTGCTCTCCAGCTTAGAGTAATGATTTTGCTCCTCATTGCTTCACATCATTTTACCGGCGTTACACTTGTTCAGTGCTGTGTCTAATCTGTGAATTTACTTTTGTAAGTGTTAAAATTATCTTTTTGAAAGCCTTGCTGTTTTATAGTGTAAATTTACACATTTTTAGGTGACAGGACTTGTCTTTTATTGTTGTACTAGAGAGGAAAAACACAAGTGATGTAAATAAATCTTTATGGAAATATTAAAAACTGTACTGGTTGATGATTGATCACAGGGTGACTGCCTCAGATGGTTTGTAGCAGGGATTTGTTAGGGTTTACATGAAGGATCAGGACATGATGAGCCTCATTGAAGAGACAGGTGGCTGATGAGACTAAATCGTGAGTAAGCCATAACAACCAGATGGTCTTGGTTGTGTTTGTGTTGACTATTAGCCTGATGTACTCTTCAGGAACAGTTTGTGAGAGGATGGAGAAACCAGATATCATTTTAAATAGCCATATTAACTACATTTCTTCCTCAATGAGTGGAGAACTTCTGGTACTCTGGGAAATATTAAATATATCACGTGCAGCATTGTAGTCTTTGTGTATTTATGAAATCAGAGAATTACTGCAACATACCTGCCTTGCATAAGTTGTGTGCGCCCTCTGCAGGACTGTTAGCCATATTTTTTGAACAGTTCACAGTTATTTATTGTATGTAGTTTGTTGTAGTTTGCCTTTTAAAGAGTGTGGCTTTTTGTCCATTTCAGTGGAGGCTAAACAACCATAGGACAAATGAATGTACAACATTTAACATTCAAAAAACCCTTCTAAGGCTGATGTGGTCCATTTGACACCAGTGATCTAGAATAATACATTTCAGAGACCTGAATATAAATAAATGCAGTAGATGATGTCCATTGTTCTTGTCACTTCAGAAAAGGTTTATTTTTATTACAAAACAAACAACAAAAATGTTAAATGGCCTAATACATGCGTAGAAGCAAAGACACACTCTGTCTCTAATTTGTCTCCATCACCTCCATTGGTTACGGCTGATTTCTGGCTCCTTTGACATGTTTGACTCTTAAACCTTGACACAGCAAAACTACACACTGATTCAGACGTTCATTCAGTCATATGCATCTGTTTTAGGTATGATTTTAGTATAATTGTCAAAGGTTTGGATGTAAAGGTTTTACCCAGTGAAACATTAAGAATAACTCCACGTCATATTTGGATTGTTTGGATTCTCCTTAACAAGCTTGGTTAACCTTCAGTGATCCTAAAGATCCTAAAAAAATGAAAAAAATGAAAAAAATAATCACAGCTATCTGACAAAATGACTTCATATCAAATATCATTGGTTTGAAAACACATTCAGCTCTTTGTTTTCGTAGGAAATAAACAGGAAGAATTTTCAGGAATGACTAAGTTAAAAGGCAAAACATGTCTTCAGTATTTCCGTTCAGTTCTTCCAGGAAAAACGTTGCTTCTTATATTTTTCTGCAAACCACTGGAAATGGTAAAATAAAACTACAAAGATGATTACATTCATGGCCTTGACAACTGAGAAATGCTTACGGGCATGACACTGGCACCAAAATGAAAAACAAACTTTCAGAGTAAATCATGGCAAATTGGTTAGCTATTAAAAAAACACCCTTGCTGGATGCTAACTTTATCTGCATTTCCATTGCCTCGTCAGCACAAATGTATACATTGGATACTGGCTTTTTATTGTATACTCACTGAGACAATAATAGTCTGTGAACAACACTACTGAGAAAACTGTAACTGAACTACTGAACTCAACAAAGGCCACTTTCAGACAGTGAGGTGACTGTTTGTCTTGCCTGCCAACAGCAAACAAGCTTCTTTAGGTCAGCATGTCTAAGGTGAAGTTGTGGTTTGCAGAATCATATAATAGCAGCGTTCGATCCTGTACACTGTCATATTCATTTCCTGTCATTCATGTGACCGTCATTTGACACACACATTCATAACTGCCGAAAGCAACACATTTTGCACGTACACACACACACACACACACACAGCTTTCACAGTTAAAATAGAATGTTCAGTTACTCCTCTGATGCAGCTGAATGGTTGGTCGGCTGCCATTATAATACACACTAAAAGGTACAGAGGTAACTGTAAATATACAAAAGATAATCTGTCTGAGGCAAAGAAAAGAAAAGCACTGTCAGGCCTCTGCAGCATTAGCTTTGAATCAACACTCTGCTTTATTTTGAAAATGGAGAGGCAAGTCATTTCCTGTAAAAGGAAAACAATCCCACAAAAATCCTGGGCTCGGTTCAGAAAAGTCACTTTGACTGCTGTCAGTTTTCCTCCCCGTCTACTGTCCATGACCGCAGTCCCTCCAGGATCCGAGGGGAAGAACAAATCTTGTAAATGTCACCAGTGTGAGCACAGTGTTGTGTTTCCTCTTTGTGGATGACTTGGGTGCATACATAATAGACGTTTTCCCACTCCTCTCTGCATTGGTTTGACATTTTATGGAGTAAGGCCATAATTTTGAAAACAGAGATGAGATTAGAGATTCTTCCTGGCAGGCTGAGGCCGGGTGAATTGAAATTGCCACAACAGAGACGCTCATAAATCACACGAGCACGATTTAGCTCTCACTCTGTTTTTTAACATTCGCAGACAAAGAAAAGTCTGCTCCATCTTAACTCCTCTCGAAGTTACCAATCGAATAAAGGAAAGGAAGGAGCACAGATATTTGATTGTGCAAACATGTAAAAGTGGCAGAGTGTGTGTGTCTGCTGCTGCTTGATCATTGTCACTTCATCACTCCCCATCGACTGACTTCCATCTGATGTGAAAATGACCAGACTCCAGGCAGTGTCAGCTAAGGACGCATTTGGAATGTGAATTATACTGGATGACAGTTTTCACATGTGCTCCCTACACATCTGGCTGTGAAGGATCGCAGTTTTAAGGGTCAAAAGTGAATCATCAGAAGCTGACGCCACCTTTTGCAAAAAGGAAATCGTTATGACTTTGAGCCTGGAGATGAGAAAGCTATGCTTTTACTTGATTTATAGAATTTGTAGGTTCATTTAAGAGGAGTTTGTGGTCTTCAACTGAAGATCCTGTAACAATCAGTACTATGATCCCATTTAAAGGTAAAGAGAAGACAAAGCACAGCTTGTGACTCTAAATGAGTGAAGACTGTGTGAAGCTAATTGTGCATTAAATTAAGTAAAAACTTTGACATGGTCAGTGCTAGTGCTAGCCAGCTCTGCCTGTAGTGTCATTTTCCCACAATGCCGCCTTTACTTTTTGGCCACCGACAGTCTTGTATCTCAGTATTTCACACATTGAATAAAGTAGTGTAGTCTGCAGCTGCATGGCTGGGCCAATTACTGATGTCACATACAGGACGTCAGTTTTTCAGGTTTCCGCAGGTTTAGGTTCTAAAGCTGTTTATAAATATCTCAAGCACCGTTCTGCTCTCAGTCTTTAAACGTGTCCTCACACACCACAGCTTATAAAATGTGGCACTAACACAGAGAAGGTAGAAATATGTGTAAAAACCAAAAGCTTTCTCTTCAAAACATCAGCCTGATGTAGACACCGGTGGTTGAAACGCTTCAACAACTTAGAATCACACGTTCAAGTGTTTGTAAATCTGGCACATGCTTATATTTATCATCATTATCACATTATCAGTATGGCACACATTATCATTACATGCCAGTTTTTCAGTTTTAGTTTTGATTTGTTTGTTTTTTTTAAGTGTGGATCCTAACAGGAGGCTGGTTGAATTTCAGATCTCACAGTGACACCTGGCTTCACTCACAACACCCGGACCATGAACAAGTCTCACGGTCTCATCCTGAACCTTTACCACATTTTACTGATAAAACACTTAGATGACTACAGTTTACAGGGTGAATCAGACTTTAAACTCAAATTGTAATCCCTCAAGTCTGACTTAAATGGAAATTATTTATCACCATGTCTTATTACCTGGCCCCATTATATTAATTAACTCCTACTCAATTAAAACTTTCTAATTGAGATCTAAAATAATATTCACAAAACAAACGTTTTGATTCCTGTATTTAAGGATCCGTAGCTTTTAGCTTCTATTGAAATAATGCTGACATTCACTTCAGTAAACACTGAAACAGCAGAAACAACAAGCAGGCCAAACTTGGTTCAAAAGTAAAAACGAACAAAACAATATAAAAGCTCACTAATTCGTGGATATTATTTTCTAATTTAGTAGTAAAAGTTTGATATATATTGGAATTAGGCTGAATGGCTGTTTTTCTCGATCCAATCCTCATTACTTAAACCCACCGGATTCATCTTTCTTTCAAACTGATCACTGATCCTACGAATTTAACACAGAAGAAAAAATAGAAATGTTGAGTCACAGTAACAACTTGATCAACAATTATCTACTTTAGATTTTTTTTTTTTTTTTTTTTTTGTATCTTGCTCCTCTTGTTGATGGTGTGTTTTATGGCTGGGTTCCCACAGTAATGGCATATTTTTTGCATGTTATTGCAAAAGATTTTTTTTTTATCACAACCAAAAGTATTAATATGACCATTTATGTTTTCTGTTAAAATAACTGGACTTGGCAAATGGGTTTACATGCTTACCACGCCTGGGTTTTCACCATTCACCACTCAATACTCAAATCAAAACCACAGTAACTGGTGTAAAGGTTCCTACGTTGCATCTTTTGGTTGGCCCTTGGATTCTCCGATATCCATGTTTACATGATGCAGTAAGGCTCTCGTGGCAGATGAGGTTTAGTCCTGCAGCAGGCTGGTAGATGGGAAAGGAGCCCTTTCTTCAAGTCTTTGTTGAAGAAGAAACAGACAATCGGGTTGACGCCGGCTTGAGCGAAACTCATCCACACAGTGGTCGACAGGTACCGGTGCGGTATTGTGCAAGCCTTGACAAACACCCTCCAATAACAGGCTACTATATACGGTGACCAGAGCACCAGGAACAGCAGGGTGATCACATAAAACATCCTGCCAAGCTGCTTCTCGGCTTTAAACTCCTCCATGCCCAGCAGGCGCCGGTTCTGGTTGTGTAAGTTCTGCCGGATGCCCAGCAAAGTGGGCGGCATCGGGCCCCTGCCGAAACCCGCAATCCAATTGGCAGCTGCTTGGCCGGTGGCTCCCGGGCCGTGGAAGGTCCAGTTCTGACTGATGGCCGGTACCATCTGGATGGGCTTCATTTTGCGGTGCTTGTATTCAAAGAGGATTAACTTCATGTAGACAACGTGTGTAGCCAAAATAAGCACAGCCAGCATCAACATGAAGCCCAGTGTATCGTTAGCCTTAAAGTAGCGGTGCTCAAATATGCACTGGTCCTCTTCACGGATGAATTTGTAAGTGCCCACGTCAAACACTGGTGGGAAAGCCATGGCCACAGACAGAGTCCACACCATGCACACCACCGCCACACACGTCCAGAACGTCATGCGCTTTGAGTAGAAGCGGTGGTGTGCGATAGCCATGTATCGAGTTACGCTGATGCAGAACAGCATGAAGGCAGCGTGGAAACAGAAGAGCACGGCCATGAAGGCCACCACCTTGCAGCTCAGCACACTGTACGTCCAGGCCGAGCCGTTCTTTATTGACACCAGCACAAATGGGAAGCAGATGGCTGAGCGAATGGTGTCGGCTAGGCACAGGTCCAGCAGAAAGTAGTAAGGTGCCTTGTGCAAGCTCCGGTCCCGCAGTACCAGCACGGATACTACCAGGTTGCCAACTAGGCTAATGCAGATAATTAGCCCGAGCAGCACCAGTTTGATGTAGGTAGAGACAGCAGAGGAAGGACTCTCTGCTGCCATACCTCCTACAGTGGCCACCACTGCTGCCAATGAGCCGGAAGATCCTTCAACGCTCTCGTTACCGTTCGCCATCCTGAACGGTTCCCCACCCATATCACTTTCCTTTCAAGCACCAAACTGACCACCGTCCCTCTTCCTCCTCCTCCTCCTCCTCCTCCTCCGTGAGCTGGTTGTTTCGTGGTCCTCGTGGTTGCTTCCCTTTTGCAGTTCACAAGAAACAAGAACACTTCAAACCACATCGCACCATGTTGATGAGGGTCCCTTTGTTTCACCCCCGGTCCCCTCCAGGATTCTAGAAATCATCATAAAAGACAAAAAATTAGAAATTCAAACAGGACAGGACGTAACAGGCTGTTCTTACAGTGAAAACAAAGCTGTGTTACGTTATACATGTGAAAAAGCTTCCAGTAGGCTGTTGTCTTCTGTCTGATTCTTTATAAAGGAAATGAGACTGAATAGAAATGACGGTGGTCGTACGGTTTGAAATGGATCTTGCAGCTACGTATTTGTGCACAGACCAGCTGCCAGAGTGATTTTAACACTAGATACTAACTGATGTTACCATCCACCAGGTTTTAAAAACATGGTGCAGCTTTCAATCACACTCCAATCCAATCATATGTGCTGCACCTTGTCATGTTTTATAATTAGTTTTGTTTTTTAAGAAAGGTATTGAAAGGTTTGTCCTAAATAGAGATTTGCGTTTGATTAAAGAAGACCTGAAATTTGTCTTCTTCACCATAAACCTTATGAAAATAGTAATTGTAAAAGACAAGAAGCTCTTTAATCCTTGTACTTAGACGTTTATGCTAGGCTAGACTGGAGCTTTTCACTTCTAGGAATTAATTTTATTGATCGATACGTCCATTTTGCGTTTGACATTTTGATCTGATTGAGCTTCACTACAATAAAGAACAGAAGGAAATCATTTGACATCCAGAGGGCTTCGTGCAATCCTTTAATCCAGGTTACAGGAGAGAAAAAAAACCTAGTTACCGCCTGACCAGTTGTTAAGCAGCCAATCAGGCATTCAGACTATTTTTCAGGCAGGGTCTTGCGTTCCATACATTTCCAAATGTTGCAGTAAACATCATGTTTTCACCCAATGTGTAAAACATGCATTTCTAATAAATTCAACCTATTTTTTTAATCCAATAAACTAATTGCAGCAGTATTTTTCATGCTATTTTTTAAGTTGCAGCAGCCACAGCTCGCTGTGTGAGCTACAGGCAGCTGGGAGGCTGAGTGTGTCTTGAAGGAGGGGCTTTGCGTAGCTGGAAGTTGGTTGGCAGCAGGGCAGAGTCACTGTCAGGAACTGGGTAGCAACAGCAGCCCAATACCTCCGGCTTGATGTCGGTGGTGGGAGGAGGAAGCAGAGCTCAGTGGATGAGCTGTAGACACTCAGTGTCTGACAGGAGCTCAGGCCTGAGCTCATTCAATGGTCAATGGTCTGATGAGAAAACTGTCTGAAAGTCTGAACATCATTATACACAACACCCGCAGAATGGATGACTTTTTTTTAATGTTTCCACCAACTCATCTATTTCTGCATGTAGTCTAAATGATGCTGTTTGTATCTCATGTAAAAAAAACCTAACGGATGTCCCTCTTAAAGACCTGTCTACAGGTTGTCAGTCCACATTTATACTTTTTTTATAATGGACGGTGGAGAGAAACGGACGACTGAGCTGCTCACCTGCTGTTGAACTGCTTGTCCTCCACAGTGAGACACACAGACAGACAGAGACAGGCCTGTTGCAGTTTTACAGAGGTGCACCTGCAGCATCAGCATCAGCACCAGCAGTGTCACTGTTCACTTTTCTGCGCATGTTACGGGCTCCATAAGCCAGAAACCGACCGTAAATCCGTCTCCCTTTCCTGCTGGAACATATCATGTCATGTCACGTCATGTCATGTCAGGGGCTGGACAGAGGTTTGAGCCCCGAACAGTGGGTTCATCTCTGTTAACACTGGTGCTCTGTATGGGCTCGGCTGTGTCTGTGTATTTGAGGGCTTCAGTAAGGCGTCGACTCGTGTCTCCGGGCAGGTTTCAGTGCGTGTCCTCTTGTAGCTGTGCTGGACTCCTGTCTCTCTGGAGCTGCTGATGGACACCGGCAGACGCCCAGTGCTGGAGCATCTCGATCCACCGCCTCCGCTGCTGCTGCTGCTGCTGCTGTGCTTCCTTCTGGATCGTTCCAGTCGAGCCGCAGGAAACCGTCATGTTAATAAAATTCTCCAGGAATAACAACAACAGCAGCAGCAACACACAAAAGCTCCAGTCAGCTCCGGATGAAAAAAAGATGCTTTTGTTCAGAGGCCAGAGAAAGGCCCCAGCAGACGGACAGATCCAGGCTTCGGGACGACTCCACTGGCGATGCCGAGCCCCATCCTGCCGTTAGCCGCAGCTCATCAGCATCCAGGCAGAGGAGAGCAGCGTGTCACACCGCGGAGAAAAACGTCCTCTGTGTCCGCTGCAGAGAGGCCGAGTTTGGGAAGCTTTCGAGAATGAACGCAGCACCCGACAGTTTGAACAGACAACTTCAGCTGCGATTAAATCCCTTCTGATGCTTCACCAACAGCAGGGGCGGTGCGAGGGTTTTTGCTGGAAGTAGGGCAGAGCCTCCCTAACAGCCCCCACAAAACAAAACACTCGTTCAAAACATTCGTCTCTGACATTTCCCATATTTTTTCCAACCCTGTACTGATTACAGATCCAGCTCTGTATGTCAGGACTCTACAGTATTTGAATTTTTGTAATAGGATTATGAACCGAATGGATGGATTTCTGGTCATACGATATACTCGATACAGTGTGTGAAACAAAATATTGCGATATGTCGGTGTATCATTCTCACACCCTAACCTAAAACCCAGTTTTCTGAATATATCCTAATATCTTGACCGTTGTCCCTGTTAAAGGGTAGTTGGGGATCAATTTATTTCTATTTTCAGGTTAAAACTCTAAAGTTCATTAAGGCTTTTTTTTAGTTTTTTGAAACTTTATCAAAACACGTTTCTATGTTAACATTCAAATGTTTATGTAATATATTACTGTCTAATAATATAATTATATACAGCATCATCATAGAATAAGTCTATTCACACCAGTTCATTCCTCCATATATTAAAAACACAATATTACTGCATAAAATGACGCCTGTGTACTCACACTACTCTCAGGTGTCTTAGTTCTATTATTGATTAATTCAAGCTCTTGCTTCTTGTCATAAGGACAGTTTAATAAATGACACGTTTTTGGCAATAGCGCAAATGTCTCTTTCTGCCAGAAGGAGGCACTGTGTGCACAGAATACCTACCTGATATCACTGGCTTGTCTTAGACAGAGACTAGTTTCCTGTTTTACTTGATTAAATGCGTGTTTCAAAGTTTAGTAGAGGCTTTGGACTTCCTAAGCATTTCTTTCTGATCTGTGGGTGTATGTACCAAAGGGGTGTGGCCACTGTTAGCACTCTCTTTAATCAGTTCTAAACGATGCTGCAGCAGGGCTTCATGTATTTTAAAAGCACTCATGTAGAGTTGACAGATGTGGATGTGCAGCCCACAGGGCTGGAGTCAGTGGAGGTCACTGGAACAGGTGCCAGCAGTGGAGGCATCAAGACTTCACACTGTGGCTTGGATCAGTGCACCAGTCAGGTGTGAGTTGTGTTGTAAGATTTATAACAAGGCTACTTCTCCATAGGCGCCTGAAAAAAGGGGTTAGTGTTAGGGTAGAACTAAAACTACTGTAAATTATTAGTAATATTGAATTGGATAATTACATATTTAAGTTAGTACAGAAGTGATACAGTGTAGTGTTGTTATATTTAAGTTAGTACAGAAGTGATACAAGCATCAAGGATGTTTGGGAGAAGCTGTAATAGGTAGGGATGTCCGATATTAGCATAATTATGTAATATCTGTAAGAATCGTTATCGGTTTTTCCTTCAGTACTGAACCCAATAACCCAATAACACAATGCCCGGCCAAATTACGTCACCTAAAAATAATTTTGGGGATAAACGGCGAAAGCCACTAGATGGCAGCATTGCAGCTCATTTCATTAATTTATTTTAATAATAAGGTGACTGTATGCAGAATGCTGGTGTCAGCATTTATCGATATGGGTTAATATTGGAATCGGATAATATCAGACATCCCTAATAATGAATGTTTATAAAAAATAAAAAAAAGGAAAACATGAAATCTCGCAGCCAAAAAAACAACAACTATTCTAAATAATCCCTCAGGAGAGAGGACTTTTGTGAATTCAACAACATTTTTCATGAGTCCTGAAGGAATAAAGTGTCCTGTATCCCTGTCATGGATGGGTCGGGCCAAGTCTTTAGATTGTACATGTCAGACAATTGTTGCCTTCTGATCCGTTTTGTTGCTGTTGCTTGCGGCGACAAACCAAAGACACATCGACACTCAATAGCAATTTCTGCAATCACTGTCATTTTGTCCACTAGAGGGCAAAGTTACACCATACGCCGTTACATGCATATAGGATTGTGCCGTTTGGATTAGCGCTGCCTGTAATGTGCAACCTGCAACTCACAGTAGTGCCTTGCTGTTGTTGTTCATTGTGGTAATAGCGACAGTGGTAATGCTTCAGTTAGTGTAGCATCAGCAGACACAAGGACTCGAATTGACCATAGTTGCAGCAACTTTACAACTGACTTCAGTCTTGTACAGATTCGTCTACAACTACACACTCAACTCAGCGTGTGATGTCACAGTTATGCAACCACTACATCAAAGGTGTCTGGTGTCAATCTAAGTCTTTAATCCAGCAGATGTAGATACAGAATACAGAAGTCATCGTTTGCTATTACAGCTGTCAAACAAGGCTCAAATCATAGAAAAAACAAAACAAAAACATGAAGGCAGCAATACAGCTGCAGTGTAGATATCACCGAAAAGGAAATCATCAGTGAGATTAAACTGTTAACAATGGATGCTCCACTTGACAATTATCTGATTCCTCTTATGGAGTCCTGCGGATATTCGGTAAAGAGTCTCTTGGGTCATGGTGGTTTTGGTTCTGTGTACTTGTGCAGGAGATCGGACACAGACGAGTCAGTGGCGGTAAAGGCTATAAAAATCAAAGACGCTAAGAATGGACAAGAAGAAGTGGAGGTTCTGAGGCAGCTGAAGAAGCTCGACGCAGACAAGCACAACCTCGTCCGTTTTATCCGGCACCTTGAGCTCCAAGGACATTTTTTTCTGGAGTTTGAAAAACTGGACGTGACTCTCAGGGACTTTCTCAAACACTCCAGCAGACCGCTGTATCTGTCCGAGATCCGGGAGATCACACAACAAATGCTGGTGGCTCTGGACACTCTGAAAAGCATAAGGATGGTTCATGCAGACGTTGAGTTAGACAACATAATGTTAATCAACCACCAGCGTCATCCCTTTAAGGTGAAGCTGATTGACTTTGGTATGTCTCTAGATGTCTCCAAACTGTGCCCAGGTGATATCTTCCAGGACCTTGAACACAGGGCCCCTGAGATCTTACTGGGCCTCCCCCTCAGTGAGGCTGTCGACATGTGGGCTCTGGGCTCTCTAATTGCCTCTGTTTACATCTGTGCTAGCTTATATTCAGGGAATTGTGAGTTGGAAAACATTGCTGATATTGTACAGCTGCATGGTCTGCCTGACGATCATTTGCTAAATTACGGAATTTACACCACAAAATATTTTTACAAAGATTCTCAGTGGAGGCTGAAAACTGAGTGCAGTTGTTCCCTGAGGTCAGGGAGCTCTTGGAACTCATGGAGATCACAGAGCTCTTCTAATTCATTGAGATCAGGGAGGTCTCGGAGATCAGATGGCTCATGGAACTCGTGGAGATCTGGGAGCTCCGAAACCTCAGATACATCGTCCAGTTCAAATGAGCAGCCAGAGGTTCACCAGTTAGTGACCGACACGTGGTTGATCACCCGTATGGATGACATCGTCAAGAGTCGTCCAGGTACTGCTGGATTGAAGGACACACAAGCCTTCATAGGCCTTCTTAAGGAGATGCTGCAAGTAGATCCAGAGAAAAGAGTCAACCCTGGTGACGCCCTGAGACATCCTTTCATCACCATGAAGGACTTTCCTAGTGATTCAATCATTGAATCGTCAGCTCATGAAAACATCTCTGACATTAGTCCTGTACTACTTGTATCTGCCTCTTCTCATCATTCTACCGATGAAGAGATAAGCGTTACCGAAGGAAACCACAGATTTAAGAGTCGAAACCAAAACTAAAGAGTTTTTTTTTTTAGTCTTTCAAACATGTTTCTCTGCTTTTCTTTTCTTGTCTAGTCTAGCTCCAGACTCTCCACCATGACGGCTAAACACCAGAAATACCTTTAGAGGGAGATTTTCAAAAAGGCATGGCGGTGAAATAACTCTGGTTTGAAGGCTCTCCTCACTCTCTCTATCTCTCTGTCTTCTTTAATTACTTTTACTGCTTTTTAATCGTCAATAATAAATGGCTAGAATGAATGATGAGATTAAAAAAAACCTCCTTCTTCCCCTTGCAACAAAATCAACACTTCCAACTCAGTCTAATGAAACTATTGGAAGAAATGACTTCCTCACTGATGGAGCTGCAGTGAAGGCAGAGACAAACAGGGAAATCTGCCGACGACTTCATCTGCATCTGTTTAATACATTTTCAGATGTGAAGGAATCATGTATCTGCAGAGGAACCATTTTGGAATTCCCAGTTACATATGTAGAAGTTTGGTTCCTCATGAAGCCAAGACATCAGGGAATGAAAGGGATCGTATGGTGGAACCAGAACCATTTCAATCTATTTCAGAAGTCAGACATCGAAATCGTTACACTTTTTACTCAGATTCCTCAGCCCTAAAAGTGAAATGAGACCATTTGTTTTTTTGTTTTTCTTTAACTATTTCTGCTGATGATTGCATTTGCGGTACAAAACCATTATTTGCATTTGACATCAAATTTGAACACGTCAGGGATTTTAGTTTTACGCAATAAAAATTTTGAGATGAGGAACTGAGAGAATGCAAATCATTGAATGAAATGAGCTATTCTGAAAACCACCTACCGCCCACCTAGTTAATATGTAGGACACTTGACGCATCCACAACGATCTTCAATTTGCCGTCTGTCTATAACGTTTAAAACTGGATTTAAGTGGAAATCAATTGATTCCAAAAATTACTTTGTAGGATTGACTTAAGTCATTTTTACACACGTGTCTTCGGTATGTGGGATAATATTGGTCATTTTTACATATCTAAAGCAATTCATTATTATTATTATTATTATTATTATTCCTATCATTACTATTATTATTATGTTTTATTTTGTAAAATATATTTATTTTTATACCTTTCTTTAACAATATTTTTTCATTACCTTGTTAACGTAACATGGATTTTGGAAGGGATTGGAAGTCTTTCCTGATTTTCCTTACAATTCAAAGACCCAGGTTTTCTGATCAACATTTCATCTTCAGCTCAGTTCACAGGAAACGTCACTGTGCCTTTGTTCCTATCTTGTCATCTGTATGACTTCTATATTATATACACCGGATTAATTATATAACTAGTAGTGATTAACATGACTCTACCTAACCAAATAAATAATAAATAAATAATGAATAATAATTTGATCCATGTTATTTATCTGTATTTTGTTCTGTTGGAGAGAGGGTAAGGATGTTGGTGTATAAGTCACAGATACGTAGATCACAGTTATGCTTTAACTTCTGTTTTCTTCTAAATGGAACATAATAAATTATAATAACAAAAATAAGAAACCGACTAAATTTATCCGACTGATACGAAGCTGATATTGATAAACAATAAAACAGCCAAATTCTGTTCTTCTCCTTCAGCGTCAACTTTGCAACAAGATGGTTGCTTCCATTTTCTATATACAGTCTATAGGTACGGTGCAGTAACCGTATACTTTATATTAGTAGCTCATACAACTAGACTCCCCAAACACTGCAACATACCACGTTAATTGACACTAAGTAGTTTTACTGGATTCCGGAAATTTGCCGTCAGAGAGAGGATTTCCATTCTTCAGCTGTAACAAATTAGAACAAATGGAATGTTCTTTCAATCATATATTTTGTCACATATAACCTGTTTTAAAATTTTAAAAAAATCTTGTTTTTAAAGTTTCTCTAAGGTATTTGCTTCGACACTCTTTAATGACTGATAGTGTGAGGATTTTTTTTCTCAGAAATATTATTTCCTGGCGTGAGTGTGATTGTTGAGTGTTAACTCTTCTCAGTCGTCAACAACCTCACTAATGATACAGAGGAAGCATTAGCATGGAGGGGAAGCCCAGTAACATGCAGTTTGACATTAGCACAGGTAAAAACAGCTCCTTCTGAGGTTATTGTGCGTGTTATCAAAGGTCGTCCTCAAGCAGAATATCACTGAGGCACCGTGTTCATGCACGTGTTCCACCAAATGCGTCAAAAACCACTATTGTTATTATCATGTTACATTGTTTTTGGGGTTCACCTGGTTCATGGTACTTTGCTGGAAACCATTTGCTGCTGTGGTCTAGATGTTTTCTTGCAAAACCTGCAAAATGTAGTTTTATTATGTGTGCACCAGTAGTTTAAACCGCGTGTTCGTATTAGTTTATTCAAGTTTACACCAATTAATAATAAAACATGTTTTTTTTTACTTTAATCTGGGATTTATTATTTTTAATGCATACATTTTGAAGACATTTTTATTATGAACATTTCTTAAATGGACAAAGTCAGTTGGATGTTGGTTTTATTTTTGTTTGGTCCTACAGTGTAGGTCTATCCTAACCTTGGATAAATCCTTACAACCAAATCTGTAAGGATTTATCCAAGGTTAGGATAGTCTTACACTTTGGCAGTAAAAGTTGAAATTCAAGGATTTATGGTTTGATCAAATACAACTTACAATGTCTGAGGTCACAGCTGCTAGAGTCAACAAAGGTGAACGTGTACTGTTTCGCTGTTGGCAAGCAAGCTGCCATAGCTCTTCTCCACAAACAATATGACACCAAAGGAAGAAGAGGTATATTTGGGATTTGAGATCATACAGAACCCCAAACGATGCATTTACAGATTGAGATTCATTCTGACTATCTATGGTCTATGGTGGAAAATTACGAGTTCTCCCCCAAATTTGACACAATAATTTATTTAACTGTTGTTCAAAAATACAGTCAAATATGATGCGATGTCATTTCTTTTCCATTCTACATACACAGTAAAGGGCAAATTCTCAGGTACAATGTTTATCGTCACATCCGCTGCCAGCCTGTCCTGGATGCACACCAGGGCCCCACACTGTACGCTGCGTTGGAAAGTCCCATATCTAACTGTTGTTAGCATGAATCCAAAAGCAGAGAACTGCCCCAAAATCATTATCTGCTTTTTACTGCTCAGTGTGTGTGTTGTTTTTTTTTTGTTTTTTTTTTTTTTTTTTTTTTTTGGTTCTAGTTTCAGAGCCTTAATGTCAAATGTCTAGAGATATAAAGAAGAGATTACCGGTTCTAACTGCTCTGTTACATTTTACTCTGTGTTGGTAACAAACATTTCGATCTTATAATAAGACTAAAATCTGTGTCAGTTTCTATCAACACACACTACAGACATGGAATAATTATGAATAAGGGTTTGATTAAATTTATGGCTGAACAGCAAAACAAAGATTTTCTTTTCTGAATGAAAGTAACCATTAACTACAGACAAGCAGCTGGACTGACAGACTGAACTACAAAGTCTTGAAACTGAGTTTCATCCCTTTAAACATCCATAACTTAACAATGTTGTGATTAAATAGGTCCAGTCGAACTTTTGCTTAGTTTTTGTTGTTTTAGCCCATGTTGCCCAAGTGTCTGGGCTAACTGTTAGCCATTGCTGACTGGTAGCTATTGTCTCTCTTGTGTTCTCCTCCCAGATGGACATGTCTCAAACACCTGTCCATTTGAGCTCCTTTCAGCAAACTGTCCACTTAGTGCTGTGTCAGATCCTCCTCTCTGGGGCCAACCTGCAGAGAGGAGTCATCTTGTTGTTTGACATTCTCTTGACTAATCAGTCTTCCATTTTTCAGATATTCATAATAATTTCACTTATGTTTAAGTTCAACTTCACTTGAACCCCCAATGGTTCGTAATCTTTTTTTTCTTTCTGTTTTTTTTTTTTTTTTGCGTATTTTCCTGTATGTTTGATGTTAAATCAGTTTGGTGAACATTCTGATATATATATATATAAAGGTATTTTAACCTTGTAACATTCAGGTAATTATAAAGCTGTGGTTAACTTAATTCCATACAGTCCAGAGAGAGTGACAGGAAATAAGTTGTACTTTTATCCAGTGTCATCACTTTTTGTAACAGTCAAACAGAGATAATCGTTGTAGTGATTAATAAGGGCCCGTCGTAATTTCTCATCGTGGAATGCCTGTCAGCTGTATTATGTAAAGAGTAGTGAAAGAAATAGTGAGATAGTGTGGGCTAAGTCAGCTGAGTAAGTCTTCACTTCCAACTC
>NC_024316.1:7932735-7967121 GCF_000523025.1 Cynoglossus semilaevis | reverse complement strand
CTCACTTGGTAAAAACCAACATCATTTACTGAACACACCTTCCAGACCCAGGTTTGCAACAGAATTCTCACCTTTTTTACTACTTTCGCTGTGTCAGTGAGTCCACTCATCATTTTCTCACACCGGTCATATTCACACGAGAACTGAACTCGCCTTGACTCTTCTCTCGACATGGGAGTCGGCTCTTTCCCGTCCACACCTCTTTGTGTGTGTAACAGTTTTTCACAACTCAAACTCAGCGATCGTCTACAAATTCTTGTTCCTGTGAGTTGGTCAATTGTGAGCTAATGCTAATGCTAGCACTTCAACTTTCAAGTTTAAACAATATTTATATTTAACTTAACATTAGGATCTACCATATTTTACCGGAAGTAATAAAAGCAAACAATTATAAAATAATTGTATCAGTTATTACACTAGTGTTCAGAAGCAACAACTCGGCCCTTGTGCCTCATTCTCTTTGTTTTGTTTTGTTTTTTTCTTCAAACCAGAGGCTTCCGGAAAGAACAGTTGGCTGGAGAAAATACCACAGCAATGACAGGCTCCACGTTAAACCGAGTAAGGCCACATAAAAACAAGAGTGAATGATGTGAATGAAAAGCCACAATGAGGTGGTTGAGTTTCTGTTGGACAATGAAATGGCGGTGGCTGTTAGCATCATAAGCTGAGGCTAAAACCTCAGCCTACTTACAAAAAACGTACCATTGGACCAACGAACTGGCTTGTCGATAACGTTCCTTACAATCCACGATGCGTTTCTGTAGTATATTTGTTTACAGGCTTGTTGTGCTGTTTATGGGCTACAGTTTACTGACTGCTGTCAGTTTAGATGAAGAAGAGTTGGAGGACGACCCTCTGCCAGACACTGGTTTAAAAAGACACATCACGTCATTCAATTTGCAGATGAGCTGTGACTGTTTTTATTTTATTTATAATACTTGTTTAATGTCAGTGCGACAACATACTTTTTTACGATATTTATATCACACCGTAATAATCCTCCTAAAATGACCGCGATACGACAGCCTCACACCAAACATCTGCCTTGTTGTCCATTTTTGTTTAAGATGAAATCATTTCAAGATTTAATGTTTAATAAAAAACTTTTTTTTGTCACTATTAACTAACCAAACTAACCAAACAAAACAAGTGAGTTAATAATATGGAAAAATGTTGAGAGAAATACCTGAAGTATAAGTTGACAATTTAGCTCGGTTGTGTTGGTGGATTTTAGTCGTTACTGTCTGGACGGTGGCTCACAGTACACGACGGCAGCTGTTCTCAAATCATCGCTGAAGCTCTTTTCATCAGCAATATTGACCGATTTACAGACTTTCACTATTACTCACTGTCCTAGTCTCGGTGAGGCTAGTCTGAAGCCAGCCGTCTGACCTGGATTTTAAACCCTCACCTGTTCAGTATTGAGATGGAATTTTCAGCACAAGGTGCTTTGATGAAGTGAAAACTCTTCTCTGTCGTGAGAGTGAATGACTAATGGACTATTTAGACCTAAAATTATGTTTAACCCATTTGTGGACTTCAAACTACCTGTTAAAGCTAACTTCAAGCTATATCTGGGCTAACTTTTAGATGTTCTTGTGGAACATAACTATATAATATTAGTGGTTTGGCAATGTTGTTCTTGGAAATGGTGGACGCTCTTTCTTAAAACCATGTCTTGATATTTAAAAACATTTTTGATATCTTGCTAAGATTATTTTGCTTCTAAGAATAGACAATTGTTTTGTGTGTTCAGGTGTTTTAAATTTGTTGCTTCAAATGAAAATACATTGAAAGTATTTTGTACTTGCTTGTACATGACTTGTGGACTCTCCTCAAAAACTGTAATATCAGCGTCGGTCAGTACGTGGTCTTGGTCTAAGTATGAATTTGGCAACACACCATGGTGAAACGGTGAAAGTTTTGTTTGTCCCGCATCTGTGTCAGAACAGTCTGTTCCTTTTGGCATCACATGAAGTAAAGTTTTCCAACCAACACCTTGTTTTTCGTGAAGTCCCGTCACGTTGTTTGTTCTGGTACGTTTTGTGACGGTTTCTTGTTTTGTGATTTGCTGAGGACACAGGCTTAAAAACAGGCTGTGTTTCCTGTTTGTGCCTTTAAATACTGAGTGGATATCTGACTTACTTATATCTTACTGTGAGTCCTGCTCCTCTGACACTACCACGAGGTAAGTTGATGTTTCTGCCAATATTCATTAATTAAACATTTATTAAAGCTGTATAATGAGATAATGTATTTCATTATTTTTTAATTTATTTGCATTATTTACAAATTAATTAATTATGTAATTATTTAGTAATTGTTTTAATACCACGTTTTCACGGTTTCGATTGTGAAGCTGAATTTATACACACACCACCATTTGCATCAATGTCTTCTGAGTTTTTAGAATTACTCTCTATCAAATGTAAGAATTTGATTTGTTACTATCAAATACAATTATTACAATTTTTAGCCTTATTATTGTCTGAATTCCCATTTTTAATCTTGGAATTAAATAAGGATTCTAACATCACGTTGTTTTTTTTAAATAATTTTTTATGCTATAATTTTAGCTAAAAATCTTATGTTAAAAGAAGAAAATTCTAAGATCAAAAGTCTGGCTTATCATTAAATTCTGATTTTTTTTAACTCCTACTCTAATTCTGAGTTTATTTTAGATTTCCTACATTTAAATCTTAAAATTTAGACTCAAAGAAAAGTCAAAAATAGAGTCCGAATTGTATATATTTTTAAAGAAAAATAGAGAAAAAGCTACAAACTATAATCTCCCTTAAGAAAAGACAGCACGTCAAATGGTTCCACGTGGTTTAAATTCCCTGGAGTTTTGGATCTTTGGCCCATTTATCAATAACGTGTCTGCCATGCATGGATTTACAGATGTTTTCATGTTTTCAGGATTGCATAAAAATAAGATAGTTAAAATTTCCAGCCGTTTCGGTGAATAACTCTTTTCCTCTGGTTTCTTTCTCCAACTCATTAATTCATTTGTTTTTATATATTTCCTGTGGTATAACTCCCCCCTCTGAATCTTTTCAGTGCTTCTCCCTCCAGGAAACTGAGAGAAGGAAGACGAGAGCCAAGGTTGAAGGTTGACGCTCGACAGACGGTAAGAGCGAATCTTACTGTTTCTATTCAAAATTACAACAAAAATGGAATCGGCAAAGTGATTTTCTCACAGCCAGTGAGAGAAGGTGTGTGCGGAGCATGGTTATCGCCTGTCGCTAGGAAGAAGTGACTAGAAAGAAAATATCATCTGGTTGATGCTTCACGATCGTTTACCTCATCTTCTCCGCTTCAGTACAACTACAAATGTCAGTAGTAAATGACATTAATTACTCACTGATACAGGAATTGCACTGATTTACAATGACAGTTGTGACCTTGAAGATTATGATGCATTCATGTTTTAACATTTTTCTTGATTAAACAGCTTCAAAGTCAAGCCAAACTCAGGTTTTTATAAAGCTTATACAGCTAGATCCGCAACTTTGTTTTGTGCTTGTATTTTCCTAATGACTTCACTTTATAAAAACAATTACATTTTGCTCTATTTTAGGTCAATATTAAGTTTTTCCAAACTATTGATCTCTTTTCTTTGTCTCCTTGAACCGCCATGGTTTATACTATTTGACTATTATCTAAGATTTGGTGGCCTCTGCCTTTTCACTGGAAGTCATTTTCGTACATAGTTAGACCTAAGCTTTCTCATCGTCCACCCTGTGTCTGACACAAATTCCAGATGTTCTTATTTATGATCATTTTTAGCTAATTCTGTATTTCTTAACCTTTAGTTTTTGTTATTCACTAGTTCAATGGTATTAAAGGGCTATTCCTTCATTATTTTCTTCACTGTTTTGACATGTGAAAACCTCACTTTTGTCTGAAGTTGGTCAACTCTCGTGTAACTAAACTGCCAAAGAGATTCTTTACACTAATCTTTTTCAACGTGTAGAGTCAGAACATGTCACCTCTGTCACTTTTATAGTAAAATATTCAGAGGGCGTTGATATACATTTATTATTTGACGTAAAATACATTAGTAAAGGCAGAAATTAATGAAGAGACGCAACTTTACAACGATACAAAAACTTGATGTAAGCTGTAATTATACATAGACGACTCACACACATATTGTGGAGCGATACTTTGTTCTATCTTGAACATCACATGACATCACATTAGGACATTGAAAACATTATGACTGAAGGTGTAGCAGCCTTCAAAGGGGACATCTTTGAGAAACAACTACAAACATGACTTCTTGAAGAAAATAATCTGATGTGGTGCTCATTCTCCAATCACTGTGACCCAACACCAAGTATGCCTCTGTTTATTGTTTGATAAAAATGTGTTTAAAATGTCAGAAATGATAAAGAGCCTTTGTAACATAAACATATGAAAATGTTCATTATATAATTGATATAATTTGTCGTTGCTGTGTGACATTTAGAAAATGTCTCATAGCCACAGCGGCATGTGTCACACTGGACTCCAGCTCCAGTCTGAACTGGTTCTTACTGGTGATGCAGGTGAACTTGGATTTCAGGGTTCTGGTGGTTCTTCTTCATTGGTTCTTCATCAGCTCCAGGTTCCACAGAAACACAACACTTCTGTGATTATCACCATATCAAATCAGGTCATCAGTTTCACCTTCATGGCTGTTTGTCTTTTTTGGACATTTATTGATAAGCACATCATTTAATTTCAAGCTCATTCGTGGAAAAGTCTAAGCCGTACGAGCCCTCAGCGCTGTAAAATAAAGACAGGGAGGAAGTGTGATGTGAGGTTTTGTTTAACCGAGAGCAAAAATCTATAAGTGAAATGGAAAATGTTCTTTGACTCTGTATTACACTCACACAGACAGAGGGAGACACAGCTTCTATTTTTACGGATGACTCAAACGCCCCGAAATGTCATTTGTTTAATAAAAAAAATTTGGTCCTTGATGCTCCCTCACATCCTCCTGCAGAGAAAAAAAAAAGAAAAAAGGTTTGTTTTTTGTAAAAAATTATGCATCTTCACACAAGCAGCCAGGTATCAGGAAATGACAGATGTGTTGACAGAAAGACAGAGCAGTCCTAGTGTTCACCTTTCACTTCAACACAACTGAGGAAAACAACTGAACGGAGTTCAGCAAATCTTTTTCAGTTTCTTTTCACAGTTGTGACTAGTAATTGTTATTTCCTAGGAAACCATTTATTTGCACCTTAGTTGTTTGTGAACTTTAACTATTATTTGTCTACCTTCAAGCTGTGTGTTTTTTAAAGTCAGTGCTAGACATTATTTCGTCTTTTTTCTAGCACTAAAAAAAAAAACATTAGTTAGATCTCCAATAGTTTGAGCTCCTATTTCTGATTATTTACATTTCCTTTTGTAAATGTTTAATCCAACACACACACACACACACAAACTATAACCTCTTAGTAATTTCACACTCTCACACTGAATAACAAGTTGTGGAAGTGTGTTATGACATGTGACAGTCAGTGAATAAACACACACACACACACACACACACTAATAATTATACGAGGCGTCTTCAAGTTTCCCAACTGTATTGTGGCTGATTACGATTCCCAAACAGGAAATACTTTTTTAAAACCAGTTTCTTGACTGAAAAGCGTTGACTCAGAAAAATACCAAATATCGAGCGTAACATTCACTCACTCCGTCTGATCAGTGTCGTGACCAAAGCTCAGTTAAACACACTCTCGACGCTTTGAATGTGGAAAATCTCTTTTGACTAAAATGTGAGAGAGAGAGAGAGAGAGAGACCACGGTGGGAAGCCACACGGGAGCCTCTCACTTTCTTTGCCAGCCCTGTCTGTGGGTGTGCATTTGCTGAACACAAATGTTTTTGTGGCTGTTTACTTTGATGCATGCTTCCCTCTGATGTGATGTGAGATAGAACACAACCCATGCACTTCACATGAATCTCTCTCGACATAAAGCCTAGCTGCCAGTCACCCGACTATTTTAATTCTTCTTAAGTGAATGTATTATAATGTATGATTATTTACCACCTGTGCTGGTTGTTTCAAGTCTCAGACTCAGTCACACCCTGATCAAGTCACTGTCCCACCTTTTCCCACATCATTCGACTATTCATTCTGCTCTGCGTAAGAAAATGTTCAGTAAATATATTCAGGTAATCAATCCATTTTTTTTTAATCTTTTATTAACTGCTGTGTTTAAAAGTCTTTGTTCAAATTTACCAAAATGACTGAAACATACTAAACTTGACCGCACGCTAACAAAAAACATTCTGTGTGAATTTGTGTTTTGGAGAATCACCTTTAACCTAAAAACCATCTTAAACAGAAGGTTCAAAAGTGAATATTTCCTGCTGGAAACACTGTTTTCTGAGGCTCACAGCAGGCCTGCCTGTGGGAGTACTGTAAGTAAATCAGGTTGTTTTTCCGGTTATCTTTCACCCATTTAGGACATTTCTTTGTGTGTGTACTTGTCTACTTTCCAGTAAGTGATTAAAAGTGAAAGAAGTATCCAGGAAAGATGGTTCATCTGCAGGCATCTTCTACAAACACAAGTAGCTGCAGCCTTTCATCACGTAGTGCACAGTTCATGTGTGTACGCGTGTGCGTGACACCGTGTGGCTGCACCTGTTGTGAACAACCACAGCATTTCTACGGGGTTTGGAACAGGAAAAGCTCAACATTTAATGTTTTGAAGACTCAAGTGCAAGAATTTCTGCACTGAATGCTGAAGTGTAATGACGGCACATGATGGAATCTGACTTTACTGTGTCACTCTGTGTGCGCAGACTGTGTAAATCAAGCGTCTGTATTGGTTTGGTCTGATGTGTCGTCCACGAACTGAAGTTGTCCTTTAATCAGGTGTTTACAGCCTCTAACTAAAGTGTCTGTCGTCGCTGCAGAGATGCCAGGGACGTCCAGTGACAGTAAGGCACAGGTGAAACCTCCTCAGGACTGGAGTCCTGGGGAGTCGTCTCCTTCTCCTTCTCCTCCTCCTCCTCTTCCTTCTCCACCTTCCCCTCGGCCCAGGGATGTCGAATCCCCTCCTGCCTCAGGAAGTCAGGTGTGACTCAGTTGACAACAACCACACAGCTCCGTTGGAACAAACACGACGTAGCTGGCTGTGTTGACTTACTGGGTCAAAGAGCATTAACAGCAGCGCGGAGCCTCTGCCTCTCACACATTCACAGATGAGATAGTTCATAAACCGTCTACACTCAAACTTTTTCCAAAAAACTTTTTCGTGACACATAGAGACCTGCAATGAGAGACACATGTCTCCTATAGAAGACACACACACATACAATCTAGCCAGTGAGATGATCTACTTTTTGTCCTTTTACAATCCTCGTCACATACATGTGTGAAGATCCTTATCATCATCATCTAAAGTAGTCCTCAGTTTGACTGAGTGTGTTCGTGTAATTAAAGAGATTTTTTTTTGTCACTAACGTTGTCGTATGTCCATTTCTGTCCAGTGGATCAGTATGGACGGCAGACCGAAGCAGCAGAGACCGTCAGTGCTGCGTAAAGTCGTCCCATCAGCCTCCAGACATCAACACGGTAGGTCTGCACGCCCTGACCCACCGTGTCGTTTCACATCGTTTTAATCTTTGATCAAACTTGAGTTTGTCACTAAATTACTGTCAACACAAAATAGGATTTAAAAAAAAAGATTAGAAAAAAGAGACAGATTGTTAGGCAGGTAGACTGGGAGGTAGGTTGGACGGTAGCTAGTTAACAGGAGAAGAGATACAAAGCTATTCCATGGTGTAGTGGTTAGCACACCTCAGAGAGCATGGAGACCTGGGTTCAATTCCCAGAGGAACCACATGCTCTGCACCTGCCACGGCAGATCTGCTGTTAACACAGGAATTTCCCAAATATGGGATCATTAAAGTTTATTATTATTATTATTATTACTAATGGTCTGTTGGATGTTGAGCTGACTGACTCGTTGGTAGATCAGGTGGTTTGAGAATGATATTGGGGCTGAATCCCCAAATTAAAGGGTTGCAGAGGTCACTGGTGGTGATGTGTGTGGATTTCTGGAAGCTACGGCGTTATGGGAATTGTAGTTCTTAATGGGACTGTGGACGTCCCTACAGGATGAAGACTGGTCGGTCAGTTGGTTTGGTAGGTGTACTATTTGTTTAGTTGGTTTCTTAGTTAGTAGGTATCTGGAGGTTTGGTTGGTTGGTTGTTTTGGTTTTTTTTTGTTTGTTTTTTGTTCTTCACTCCTGAAGATGAACTTGTTTAAATATTCCAGGTCTTTTCCTTATCTCTCTGTGTGTGTAATGCAGGTGTGGCCATTTGTGATAAAGGAGAGGACACAGGTCATCCTTCCCCGACCTCTTCTCTACAGATGGCCTCTTTTTACAGGCCAAGCCATCACATAATCCCCCTGATGCCAGATGGTCCAAATCAGAGTTCCATTGAGGCCAGACTCCATGATGGGTACATTCTCTACTTTCACAGCACCTACTGTAAAAACAGATGTTTCACTTTAAGTTGGACGGCTATGTCACTACTAATGTCTTGTGTCCTGTGAAGTGTCACTGAAGGATCCAGAGATCCATTCGCAAGTGGCTTCTGCCGCTGGCCTGGCTGTAATGCAGTGTTTAAAGATGATGCAAGTTTCCTAAAGTAAGTAGACTCATAAATCCACTGAGAAACACTGAAGTTTTTAAGAAAATGTGTCGTAAAAATGTCGTGTGGTGTCATCCTGCAGGCATCTCCATTCTGAACACAGTCACTGTGACAGAAGTCTTGCCCAGTGGAGGGTCCAGCAGGACATCGTCCAGTGCATGGAGAGTCAGGTAGGCTGCAGGGAGACACACACTGTTGTGTGATTATGCATTGAAGCCAAACTAAGGCACATTTTAATCTAATTTTCAGCTGATTCTGGAAAAACAGAAACTGGTTGCAATGCAGCTTTATCTACACCTCACTGAACACAAGTACACTGATCTGGTGAGTGGGTTCTAAAGCTGCTTCTTTTCTCTGTATTTACTACTGAAATAGATCACTGGTAAAGGTAGTTTCTGTCTCACTCACTTCAGTGGACGTCAGGACTATGACACTGTGAAATCAATACTCACTGTTTCCATACACCAACACAGAGAGATGATTATCTGCTGCGTTTTAACTCAATCACACAGAAGGCGGCTTCTGATTGGCCGTACAGCCTCCCCCTGTTCTCGCCTCGGCCTCAGGTGGGGGACGGAGACCAAGCACAACAGTGGTGGATTAAACAGCTGGAGGAGTTCTCTCAGCACAGCTCCAGAGCTCCTGCTGCTTCTGCCAGCCTCCTGACAGGTAGAACACTCTGGAAGCTTTTTCAAAACAGATATATAAATGATGTGCATCAAAGTTGGTGGTTTGATCACTGATTTTATGTCTCTCTTTCTCTGGTGCAATTGCAGATGTGATTCCAAGTATTGAATTTTACAAGTACAAAAACATCAGGCCTCCATACACCTACGCCTACTTGATACGACGGGTGAGGTTTTCTCTTTTTTTATTTTACTGCTTCATTTGGCAAAAATACACAACAGAGGCTGGTCCACTCTTCTACCCACATGCCTCCACGAGCCTTGACCGTCCTGTGGCTTATTGAAGCCCACAACTTAGACTGTGCTTTAAAAAGTGGTCAAAATTATCACAAAAGCATATTTATAGAAATATAATGATCTTTTTATTTCAAACACAATTTACGTATTAAACCCATGCAAATATACTGCAAAGACACAAACTCTTCTCTGAAACTGTTCTCTGAGGCTCGCTCTTTTTTCTTTTTTTTTTTTATAGCTATCTGCCGCCACCAAGTGGAAAAGTATTTTAATTGTTCTGCCCGTCACTGTCGCATAAATGAACAAAGAAAAATAATTTGCAGTAAATAAATAATAACATGGGAATCTCCAATCTAAAGTACCTAAATTGATATTTTAGGCGGGAATTGTGAAGGCTTCAGTTAATAGAACAAGACCTGATTCTGTCTTTCAGTCAATCGTGGAGTCTCCAGATAAACAACGGACCCTTAATGAGATTTACAACTGGTTTACAACGATGTTCTGCTACTTCAGGCACAACACTGCCACCTGGAAGGTTTGATATTAAACAAATCACAGCATTATTACAGATATACATCCAGAGCTGTATTCACCGCCCAAAATTAAAAGTTAAATTAAATTAATAAATTAATAGTATAATCACACAGGTGTATAACAAGAACCCTTCCGTCTTTCCCAGAATGCAGTTCGTCACAACCTCAGCCTGCACAAGTGTTTTGTACGAGTGGAGGGGGGAAAGGGAGCGGTGTGGACCGTGGATGAGACGGAGTATCAGAGGAGGAAGGGACAAAAATATCACAGGTAAAATCAAACTGGGATCAGGATTTAATTCACATGTACGGTCGTTTTTATCAGCTATGAAAGCAGATCAAACAAGGAGGAAAAAATGAAATAAACCAAGAAGGCAGGAAGACGCAGAGAGGGAAATAAATATGTAGCTTACTGAACTTCCTAACCTACTGAACGATTAAGGTAAATGTGAGACTCTAATGTGATGTGTTTGCAGGGACTGTCCGGTGAAGTGGCTCACGTCCTACTCTCAATACTACTGTCCAGAGGAGGCATGAGTGCTGTGCAGCTGAACTTGTACCCATCGTGTTGATGTTTAGTTTTTCAACTTTTTTTTCAACTTTTTTTTACATATGGCTGTACTGTCAACTTTTTTTTTAACTTTTTTTTACATATGGCTGTACTGTATTACATTTGAAAGAAATAAAACAAATAAAATGTTTTTTCCTTAGGTTTCTAAGTTACTTATTAATAAGCAATTAGTTACATAATAAAACAGTTAATCATTTATAATGTACATAAACATGGTAGTATTTAATATTGATATTTTGACATAAACCTATTTACATTTTTAACCCTAACATTTCTCAAAGATTACTTCACATTTTTGTCAGACTGATATATATGTAAAATTTCTCTGATGAATGTCATTTTGATTTTGCGCAGTGCAAATGTAGTGAATCTGAAAAGGTTGTAAAGGCAACATGGTTAGCAGGAGCTAACTCCTCCCCCTGTCGCATGGCAACCAACATTAAGCTCCACCCCCTGCCCAGGTGTGGTACATAAGGCCTTAAATGGCTCAGTTGAGCTGTTTGCTGGTTACCTGTCAAGGTGGGTCAGGTGCTGTGCTGTTTGTTTAGTTAAAACACATTTCTGTTCGATTCCTTGCTTTGTGTTTGTATGTTGGTTTGAGATGTGATTTAATTACCAATTGGGTTGTTGGTTTTGTTAACTATAGACTTATTGATCATAACAGTCATCACAGTGGTTAGGAATTATTCACTGATGATTGTAGATCAGGATGGTTTCACTACTGGTTCTAGTAATTTCCATCCCTTCCATTTTTAAACATTTCACTTGTTGGTTGAAAGAGCTGAGTCACAAAAGAAAAGTATTGTAATTTTTATTTTGTCAGAACAGTCGTGAAAAAAAAAATAAACTTGATGAGATCTTCACAAAGAATTTCACAAAGTTTGAGCTGAAGTGAAGGGAAATGAAACACCATGGGGTTTCCAGGAGGAAGCAGCCAGGAGAAGGACTTTAATTTGAATAATGAACAGCTCAGCCCTTTGTGTTGACAGCCGACTGTTGTATCTTTGTCTGTGTCACATCACATGACAGCTTTATGCTACACTTTCAGATCATATAATGTGAATGTAAGAGTTCTGGTTTCTCTCCAGGTCTGCACAGACCTACTGATAATGTCTAATAATAACATCTCTAATAATAATAATAACAATAATAATATAAATAATAATTAGTAGTAGTAGTAGTATCAGTATAGTTTTTATTATTATTATTATGAAAAAATGTGTTGCCTAATTTGATTAGAAGGAACCAACCAATCAGAGTGATTGCTCCAAAGTTAGGTCCGTGTGGACTAGGGCTGGCACAGCTGAGCATTGTATAATTGCACTCAGATCATTTAGAACATTTATGACTTAATCACAACATGGCAGGAGTATGACATTACTGTTTGTTCTGGCCTGTTGACAGACAGTGGAGTAGTAGCGCCTCCTGGAATTTGGCATAAAAGTCGCAGCAGCAGCAGTGGAGGCGGCCTGTCTGCAGGGAAGACCCTGTCTTTGGTCCTTACAAGCCACAGTCTGCAGACTGGCCTGAACAGTCTGCTGTCAGAGCAGGTGCTGGAGCAGGACAGGAAGCAGCAGTGATCCAGTGTCACACCCAGAAGTACTCACTGCGGCTCAGAGCTGGAAGATTTTCTAAGGATGAACTGCGAACCACCAGGTGTGATTTACAGGTGAGCTGCAAATATACTGATTGCAGACGACATGACATGAAGGCCCCTAATTATCAACATCCATTTCTTGACCACGTACTATAACCTGAACCACAGGTCACATTTGGAGAACAGATAGCTAATTAGCTAGAATTTGTATTTATTTAAAATAATTTGCACCGAACCATCATTGGCTGTATTTCAAACACATACATTTAAAGTGATGCGGACAAATCCTTGAACACCTGTCCTCACTACAGAAACCCTATAAATATTGAAGCTTCTTCTAATTATAGCAGCAGAAAATCAAGCTTTTTTGACACAGGTGAGGTTTACAGTACAGGAAAGGAAGTACGGCACCATCTTTACAGTGATCTTCTCCTGGAGAATATGGTAAAAATAAATCAAAAAATAGTTACATCGAGGGCAACTGCACAGAGTAGTTGCCCTCGATGTAAGTATTTTTGGATTAAATGTCCTGGATGACTAAGAACCTACACAGACATGTTAAAATAAATTCATTTTTTATATTTCCCAGGAGAGTGTTATCACAATTTAGTAAATGATGATAGTTTATTGGAAATTTGACAATAAATCAAAAATGAGAGCAGCTGAAAACTTTAAATGGAGGGGGTGGCACAGCTTTGTAATGTTCCTGCCAGTCACAGATTAAAATAAGTCTTGTTTCATGTGGGGTTTTTTGATCATATTAAAAAATTTGTTCACTTGTGACACAGTCTGTTTGTCTTTGACCTTGTTCTCCCGTGCAGGTGTTCCAGCTTAGTCATCACCACTAGAATCATCGGAGGCAGAAAGTAGGTGTTTGTCACTTTTCTTTTTCTCGTAAAAAAAAAAAATATTTGTTTTCCTGCACACCCATAACCTATAATCGACCTCAGAAAACATCCACTCTGCCCAGGGTTACTGTAATGTGTCGAGATTCCGTGTTTAATCGCTGCAAGAGAATAACTTGTGATGTAGCCAAATTTCAAACTTCTCCCCATGGAAACCTCTTTTTTTTAACTTACAGATGTCTTTCAAAACATTAAAGGCCTTTGAAGACCACTATAAAAATATATATTTATACATTTGCATGTACAGATTAACAACTTCAACAAAACCCTTCCACTTTATTTATTAACAGTCCTTCTCGCCATTTGTTTTCTCAAATAAATGCAAAAACTGAAGTAAGAAAAAATCCAGACATCCGGTCGTATTTACAAAATATTAGCACTGTGAATTTCAATGAGATTTCTGTAAATTATAACAGGTGACATGCAAAGACGTCTGTGTTTGACAACATACAATCAACAGAACACACCAACCAATCCAATAGATACTGTCAACCGGATGGAGTTCACACACAAAGTCAGAATGACAGCAACCTGTCAGTCGAATCTGCATGAGCTTATGGGTGGTATGAAAGCAAATATTAGAGAGGGCTTCTGTGGCAGTAGGAATATCTGGTAAATAAAAACACTTGAAATATGAAACTATAATAAAACTTGTCAATTTTTAAGTTCAACTAACAAACAATGATGGTGACAGAGGTGTGTAATTATAATTTAAAATCAGAGGCAAAATTATAAGCATTATGCAAAAAGACAGATGCCGGAACACAAAAACGAGGATGTAAGAAAGTGAGGATGTGTGTGACACTTTATTCACTGAGTACATTTGTTACTAATGGTTTTTAGGCTTTCTGCACAGAGAGAACACTGCAACAGAAAGAACAACAACTTATCGTTAGAGACAATCATCTGTTGCTAACGCCAGTCTCTAATCTACATTGGTAACAAATTGTTTTAAATCAGTTTTGTCACATAGTAGCATGTTGATATTTTAAATGCTGAACATTTCCAAACAAATGTACTTACAACCAGTATCGACCACTCAATGTACCCAACTCTTTTTTTTCCCCTCATTTTAAAAACACACTTTGGGGAATTTAAAAATTTACATTATTATTGTCGTCATTATCCGTCCACCACTGTCATACTTAGACTTCACAGCTTTTGATTTACATTAAATTTAATTATTTATTTGCAAATAAAAAAATGCTAAGCGTCTACAGAAACATGGTCATTTCAGTTGTAAAACCAGCTGCTGCACTCTGAGGTGAAGTGAAGTTTGTGGTGTTGTTGTGCAGAGGCTCTGTGAGGTTACCCTGCTAGGAGAACCTATTTAGCAACATTTAGAACATGGGAATGGACTGCAGTGAGATGGGTCACATGTTTTACCAGAGACAAATTCAAAGGAGAGCTCCGTGAGGAACGTGTGCGTCCGTCAGTACCTGCCATTGATGATTAGGAACTTTGGTTCTATAATGATGCTTAGACTGGTTTGCTGTAAGGACCTATAACCAAAGCAGGATTTATCCAAATCGTTCCACTTAAATTCTGACTAAAGGGCTTGGAAGAACCTATAAGAGCAGAAACACATACACTTTTTTTTTTTTTTTACATTTAGTAAAGACATACTGTGCTGCTGAAGTGAGACGTTCCATGTATCTGTTGGTGACAAAAATGACAGGTTTGTTAGGAGTGTTCCAGGAGTGAATAAATAAACAAACGCATTCAAAACTCCATTTGACAGACTTCGTGTTTCAATGGGTGGATATCTAGTGATAAGAAGTGGCAGTGATTGGATAACTGAAACATCAAATGGGGCCACAAGAACAGCTGTTGGTGACAAGACATGTGGCAGTTGCTAAATGAAAGAACAACACGGAGAAATGTCAACAGTGATCAAATACGAGCCATAAAAAGGCTCTGACGGGGTCTATCTTTACAAAAAAGAAAGTTGGGCTGAAAACTGACACAAAGAGACAGACGATGTGTTAAGTCAACTGTGATCTGCACCTTTATATAACATACAGAACAGTCTCTCTCACCGCGTTTAATCCGAGCAATCGGTACTGTACCTGAAAAAACCTGGAAAAAAGACCAAACCACGTTTGACAATAAATCATCTCCCACTGGGAGAAACTCATCAGCGTTTAAGCATGTTTTCTGGATTGAAAAGAACCCACTCACACTTTGGAACAAGAGTGAAGTGTTAACAAATATGTTTGGATGAGCTAGCATACCAGAACCCAGAAATGAACTGGTCAACGTTTGAGATCGACACTTCTTCTCCTCAAAGGAAGTAAAGAACGAGGAGTCACAGTATGGCCGACCAGTACGCACTGCCTTATTCTTTTTGCTTGGTTCAATCGCTTTGCATGCTACGCTTATCGTTGCTGAGGCGAAGTCCTATAAACTCAGCTCTGAATGAATCAATGAGGTGACTGGAAGTCTCCCAGACGTACACTTCAGGCACCTCAAATCACGTCCAACTTATTCCTCTGTACCTGGGGAACAGTAGCTCTCCTTTATATAGAATCCCCCTCCGCGCCCCCCCCACCAAAGTTTGTTTAAGAAAGCGAGTCTTTGTTTCCTCCTGGTAGGCTTCCTCCGCCCGCGACTAAGTTACAGAGCAGTTTGCGTCGACCAGCCTGGTAGTCCTCCTCGTCCACGTTGACCAACAGTTTTATGGCCTCGTGGCCAACAGCTTGTTTTAGGGAATCTGTGATGAAGACTCCTTTAAGGGCTTCTAGCAACGACCCGTTGATGTAGTCTCTCCAGAAGGCATCCAAATAGGTGAGCTCCGAGAACTTGATGTCACAGATGATGGAGCCCAGGTCTCTGGATTTGAGGATAGTGTTGGCCTGGTTGAAGCGTTCAAACTGTCGCTCAACAGCCTCTTGTTTGTTGGAGAACACGTTTCCCTGAAGCGCAGACTCGTGCTGGCAGTATTCAGCTCGAACCCTCAAACGAATATCTGCAAGGGTGAGAACCAAGGGTTAGCTTACAGGGACCAAAAGGACTGAAGTAAATAATAGAAAACCCTTTTTGTCCCCCAGTGTGAGGACTGAAGAACTCAAAAACCAAACTATCTTTAATTGTTTAGCACCAAAAAAAAAGGATATTCAATAATTCCACTGTTCATTCACCTACATCTCTCCGCTGTAATATGTCTTTATGCAATAGACAGAAAAATAAGGTTTTGGTCATATTTAAGAACATTAAACAGCAGCAATTATCAAAGGCTTTTGGATTTACCAACATGAAGTGGTGATGGACTGTATTTTTTAAGAGCATCACGTGTAAAAACATTCTTCTTACCACAGGTTTGCTTCTCTCTGCAGTCAGCAGAAGAGTGACTTCTCTTTCGTTTGCGGTTCGGGGCAGGAGGAGACGGTTTTGTCCGGGAAGGACCAACATTGGCAGCTGATGGAGAACAGCAAATGACTGGCTGAGGACCTGAGTTGTGACAGTTTTAGGACATCATTTAGTGTGTCGTTGAGAGATATAAAAATGTCATATACCATACATACATAGAAAGAAATGCGCGCGCGCGCACACACACACACACACACCTGTTCTTCTGTGATTATTGGTATTGTTGTTCTGCCCTGTCCCTCTTGGTGAAATGTATCGCACCGACGTCTCCTCCAGGTACTTGTCAACAGGATCAGGACACACTGAGAAAAAAACAATTGATCCAAATGTAACCCGTTACTTAACATACCTGAAATACAGTACTTCATTCAAGTCTTAGAATATAGGAACACCGTCGTGTTTGTTGTCTTTACATGTTTATATGGCTACAAAAAACATGTAAAGACAACAAATATTATCACAAAAGTTTGCCTTTTACATAAAAGTGTAAACATGGTGCTGTTAAGATTAAATGGACAAGAACCTTTTTTAATTATTAAACTCACACTCAAAGGTTAAAAATTAAATTTTCACAGTACAATAACTACTGGGAGTTAGCCCTGGGCTTAATTCCCAGTGGTCTAGACTATAATTTTAAGACAGTTCTGACTTTGCATCACTAACCAGCTTGTCGTTTCCTGAGTGTGACGTAAGGCAAAAGGTCGTGGCGAGTGATAATCCTCAGAAGCTGAAGAATGTGCCGGAAGTTGGTCTCATCACAGCGTCCCTGACGCTCGAGAGCAAGAAGGAAATCCCTTCCACTCCTGATGCCACCTCGCTCATACTCATCAATGACATCCACAAAGAGGAATGACAAAACTCTGACATCTCTGTGTGTAAGCTGAGCTCCAACTATGTCAAACATACGGTGGAGAGAGTACAGTCCATGAGAGTTGTCCACAGCTTCCTCAGGCCATGGTTCAAAACCACTGTCCCCTCTGGACATGCTGGGTTTGGAGCCAGAGGCTGAAACTTTTCTGTTGTCCATCTCCCCACTGGCCATTGACGTGCTCGAGCCTGGCCTCACTGTTGGACTTCTGTGTTCCAAAGGTCCAGCATTTGCACTGTTCTGACCCGAGGACAGCTGGCTGGCTGGGAGATGAGATCGTGCCTGCTGAGCAGGGGAGTTCTGAGCAAGTGGAGGAGGAGTAACAGCATTGGGGAGCTGAGGTTGTTGGGATGTCATCTCAGGCCTGATGATGAGGGATCCTCCAACCCCTGCTTCTCCTTCCAACGTTCACTGCTCAATCTGAGCAGAGGAGAAATTAGGAAATGTATGCAACATATTTAAAACACATGCTATAACGTACTTACTAAATATAGGCATCCACTGAATGTTCTTTTAAAAAACATTTAAAGTAAAACACTGAGGAATAAATTACAATGGACAAACTGAGTAATATATTAAAGACAGCAGGCTTTTGAGGAACAAATGTGAGAATGTCATGAAAGTACTGAAAAACTGTGACAGCATTGTAGGACATTTTATAAAGACAATGCTTGGAACAAATAACCATGAGATACTGTGGATTAGTGCACTTTCTCCATACACGATCTAAGATCTAATTAATGTGTGATTACCACGTCACCATTATAAATTGATATCTACGTACAGAAAAAAAGCAAAAGAAATATATGAATCATAAATCAGTAATTCTGATGACAGCATCAAGAGAACTATAAGGCTAACTGGTTAGATGGCTATCTTTAATAATGTAGTAATAAAATAGATTGGTAATTGGTATTTATTTTTGTTTGCATTGGTGGTTTTCAAAAACAAAAATAGGACATTTCGACATCATAGACCGTCTTTATGTCAAACAGCTATTGCGTCTGAGAGAAGTGAAACATGTAAGCAGCTAGCCGTCTGACGGGAGACAGCTAGCAAGCTAGTGCTAGCTGTCTGGAGATTGAAAACAGATGGAATTCATGGAACATGGAATTCACGACTGGATGCTATAAAACGACAGACAGTTTTGACCACTAGTCCGGGTCTGTACAATTATGACTTACTTGCTCTGTATGTGCAATGATAACGCAATTATGCACATAATTTTAAGATAATTGTCCAAAATCTCCTTTCGGTCTTGTTTACACTGCAATTGGTTAGCTCGACTACAGTAACTCGGATATAATGGGACATTAAAAGGAACAGAGGAGACATTTACAATGCTACAATTAATAACGTATTTACGGTACCTGGTGTCCTCTAAGTATTCCACGCGATGGTCACAAACAAAGTTCTGAAGGCCGATGGGAAACGGGGAGACGACGAGGAGGCAAACACAGTAAAACACGGTCAGCTTTGGTCGATAACACAGTCGGTATACTTTACGTCTTTATGGTGAATATAAATGAGGTACGATTGTATCCAGGCCAAAAATATGAATGTTTACTGGCTGCAGTCCAGGATCATACACAGTCACCATGGGAAAACACACAGACAATTCTCGTTCTTCAGATAAAATGAAAGAACTTCCAGTTTACAGTAGAGTTTACTTCCGGGTGACTCTGTACGGTAGCCCCTGGAGACCAGACACACAAGCGAAATGACACATGGTGTATATTCATATTAAAAGTCGTGTATCGGGTCGACCTAGGTTTATTTCTTCTTCAGGGCTCCCTGATGGCTCATCTGCACCCAGCTCACCAACCATGGACTCTTCTACAACTGCACCTGTATCTTATCTTCTCTTTGCCTATTGCCTGACAATCTCTAAACTATTTTGCTCAACCACTTCATTATTCCTTTTCAAAACTTGTCAATGCACACATCTTAAGACTTAAGGAAACTGCAAATGAATACTGCAAAAATACACCGCAAGTACCATATTTGCTTTTCCATGGCTTATGTTTGAGGTCAACATTGAGTCTGTAATTTAATTTCTAGGTCAAACCATTTGTGGATATTTACTTTTACATATGTTGTTCAACGTTTTAATAAGTGCTCCAACTAAATGGCAAACACTTGTACATTTTTGTTGTTTATTTATAGGCGTCTTACTTTAATATAACAGTGTCTAAGAAATCCTCTTAAAGAGAAAACACCAACACAAACATAGTGAAAAAAAAAGAGAAAACACCAACACAAACATAGTCGAAAAAGTACTTGAGACATTTGAAACTTTTAATTGAACTTTTGAAGACAGCACTGTCCATGTTTCATTGTTGTTGGATTCACTAAGACTCCACAAGTAGTAGAATATGTGCAGTGCGTCATTTACAAATATTCTTTGAGTTTAAGTGTTCGCGCAGAGATACTTTTCACTGCTCTTTCTATAAGTTAATATTACTAGGAATCATATTTGTCTTTGTTACGTCATTCCACCGAGGATATCCTGTGGTGTAAACATTTATTTATCCAGCAGATGGCGGTAGCGCAACCAGTGTTCTGCCAGGACCAGAAGAAGAATGATAGAGCAGAGAAAGCGAAGCTGGGCTGCCGACCATCATCATATCATCGCGATGTCTTTGTAAAAGGAAAACAAAAGTCAGAACCAGCATCCCGATCCAACACGGAGCCTTTAACATGGCAGGCGAGGAGGAGAGGGGGGTGGTCCGCGTTAAAGTCAAGGTAGGACCGATGCGGTTCGAGCACCGACAGACTATCAGCTGTGGTTGTATCTCTTTACAGAGTTCTGTTGTTTGTGTAACAGACGCACAGATACCTTAATTATGACACGTCGAAACAATGACAGTGGAGCTGGCTTTAAATCGGTGTCTTTGGCGGGTTCCCGACTAACTGTCAGTATAAAAGGGTTTGTTTGTTTACCGTCAGCTGTGCCTGTGACAGCTTTATTCTAGCAGGATTTGGACCGAATGTAACATTCACGGTCAACAAAAGTTCTGACAATCGCGCGTGTGCGTGATGCTCTTTTTTGTCACAAACAGTGTTAATATAGCTGTTTAAAATTTCATGATCCAGAACCATGAAGCCCTTGCTGTCTAAGTGACGTCACCTCACTGTTCAGCTCATACGTGCGTCTAACCAGGGAGATGCACGTAATGACGTCAAACGTTAGTTGGAGGCGTTATGAGGTTAATAGCAACAGAAGCATCACCACGGGCACATGCATTTGGTGTTGAATTTTGGCATCAAATTTGGATGTAGTCACCGAGTGTGTCGTAAAAATCGCCAGCAGGAAACGTTTTTACAACGTACGTACGTTAATATAAACTGACTGTAATTGCTTTTCTCTATTTTCCCTCTTTGGGTTTTTTTTTTAGATTAAGGTGTGTTCAGGCAGAATGTGTTTGACTATACAAATTACTTTATTTGTTGCAAAAATGGCTTATTCAATGTCATCTGTCACTGACAGAGTGTAAACAGATGTGAGTCAGAAAATGAATTTCCGTTTATGTCTCTTAAACACACAGCAACAGGGGAGTGTGTTGCTCAGGGTGAGAGGCCCAGGTCTTCACTCAGACATGCTTGAACAGAGTGTGTTTTATAGTATGATACTGTGCATGTCAATGATAAGGGCCATGCATTATTACAACAAATATACAAAACAAGGTGTTGGTGTCTGTTTTTGGTGTGTTTACACTCAGAAATGCGACAGCGTTCTTCCCGTGGAGTTTCGCTCCTTTGCTGTTGATCCTCAGATTACATCCCTGGAGGTGCTGCAGCACATACTGATTCGAGCCTTTGACTTGAATGGGTAAGACTAATCATCACCCTCTTTTCACAAACCCTGTCAAAGTTTGGCCTGAAGAACAGCTTCCTCAGAGTTTCTCTTTGTCTTTTCATTGAAACAGGAAGCGTAACTTTAGTATCAGTTATCTGTCACGAGACAGAGGTGGTACTGAAATGTATCTGACTCTGGCGTCTGACTGGGATTTGGACGCAGCATTTGTCAGTGCTGCCAAACCATATCTACAGCTCAAGATGGACGTAAAGCCTTCAGAGGACAGTGAGTTAAGCAGTGTGTCCTCATGTCAAATTACAGGCGTATGGCCTTTAAAGGGAAAATTAAATTTTGAAGATTCCCTAATTTATATAAATTAGTGATTTTATGTTTTTTTTAATATATTCTGTAGAATAATTTTTGACTTTCAGTAAACACTGGAATCCATATTTAAATGAATTATTGCGATTTATTTCTTCTGCAGGTCCTGTTATGGAGGACTGGGACATCATCAGTCCCAAAGACGTGATTGGCTCAGAGCAGCTTTTTGCAGACAAAACCAAGTCTCTGGCCTCTGCAGCTCTTCCCTTCACCCAGTCTCTATTGTCCCAGGTTAGTTCTCCATTTTGAAATCAACCTCTAAAACAAGCATTTGGTCCCTACGCTCAAAATGCATCTCTCCCACTTGTTTCAGATGGGGCGAACCTTGTCCAAAGTCCAGCAAGCTTTCAGTTGGTCGTACGGGGAGGAGATCAAACCTTTTAAACCTCCACTGAGTGACGCGGAGTTTCACAGTTACCTCAATGGCCAGGGGCAGTTGACACGTCCTGAGGAACTTCGACTGCGGATTTACCACGGTGGTGTGGAGCCTTCACTACGCAAGGTGTGAAATATGGCATCGTGTAACTTACCCTGTTGTTATTGTTGTGAGTTGATGGCTGATACACTTTGTATTTTCTTGATGATTCTTACCTGTCTCTTATGGGTTGTTACAGGTTGTTTGGCGCTACCTACTGAATGTCTACCCAGATGGACTGAGTGGACAGGAAAGAATGGACTACATGAAAAGGAAGACGAGGGAGTATGAGCAGCTGAAGAGAGCATGGACAGCACGGGTCAGTGATGAGGATCTCGAATTCATCCGCGGAAACGTTCTCAAAGACGTCCTGAGGACAGACAGAGCTCATCCATACTACGCCGGTTCAGAAGACAGTCCACATTTGACTGCACTGACGGATCTGCTCACTACATTCGCCATCACACACCCACAGGTTTGTGTAAATCAGTAAGGACTGTGTGTAAATGTATTTGAGATAAACGTGTTGACATTGGGATAACATTCACAGCAAGGTTCAGTGCTGCCCAGGTTGACATTAGGTGTGTCTCATTTACTGTCATAATAAAGGACATTCACCACTCAGAATTACTTTATTGAGCCATGTGAGGAAATTACATTACAAACAAACTACTGATGGAATTTAAAAAGTCTCCAAGAACGTGAAAGAATGTGTCAGGAGTGACAGGATTCATCACTGTGACAAGAGTGCCTTGATGTTTTGCCCCTGAGGTGCACAACCATTGGACTGCCGTTTCCTGTTTGGAAGCCAATATTTGTTTTACAGTGTAAACGACTAACTTTCCTCCAAAGCTCCAAAGCAGGAAAAATCAACAATTTTACACAGATCTCTTTACCTATAAAATAACTTTTATGTTAGTTATGAGTTATTTTACTCTGTAGTTAAGATGAGATTATAGATAAATATTTCTGGCCCAGTCTGTTGTAAAGAAACATCCCTGTATTTACTGCGTAAACAAGTAGGAAGTTGCTAAGAGCCTTTGTTTGATAAGCTAAAAATATTTTGGAACTTTGTGTACAGACTCACTTTAGTTCATCTGCCATTAGTACTGTATATCATAACCAGTGAAGGCTGGTTAATCAGGCATTCACCTCTTCTGTCAAATGTGGTTCTTTTTTCAGATTTCCTACTGTCAGGGCATGAGTGATATCGCCTCCCCGATTCTGGCTGTTATGGACAACGAGGCGCATGCCTTTATCTGCTTCTGTGGCATCATGAAGCGTTTGGAGGGAAACTTCCGACCAGACGGTCAACTCATGTCTATCAAGTTCCAGCATCTGAAGCTACTCCTACAGTACTCCGACCCAGAGTTCTACCTGTACCTGGTGTCCCGTGGCGCTGACGACCTCTTCTTCTGCTACCGCTGGCTCCTATTGGAGCTTAAGCGGGAATTTGCATTTGAAGATGCGTTAAGAATGCTGGAAGTTACCTGGAGCTCCTTGCCTCCTGATCCTCCGGAAACCGAAGTAGAACTGACCGGGCTACCGCTCGAGACCAGCGAAAACAAAGCAAGTCCAGCTGAAAACAAAGCAGCTGAGAACTTGGGTGAAGAAGACAAGGAGCAAAAAGAAAAGCAACGCAGGCGGCACATGCTCAGACCATCGAGAGAGGAACCAGATATGGTCAGAAATGCTGTAGTGGAAGATAGAAACAGGAAAAATCTAGATGCTGTAAAAGGAAGAGAGGGCTGTGAATGTGCTGTCAGTCCAGTCAGTGTGGAGAAAGCATCTCATTTTGAGAGAAAAATTAGTTTTGGAGAGTTTAAATACTACACGGCAAAAAACAATGACAGTTTTGACATGGAAGATGAGCAGCCGCAGGGTTTAGTGGCATCCAAGTCAGTGCCTGACATCCCAAGACGACAGTCCACTGTTGAGAGTGAGGAGGACCCAGGAGAGAAAACACCTCTCATAAAAAACTGTGAAAATGGATTGTCCTCCACACCTCCTCCTCCCCCACCTCCCAGTGCTCTACCAATATGGGAACCTGCTTCCTCTGTGTCTCCTACATCCTCAGCTTCACCATCCAGCTGGCCAGAAGTTTCCCCAGACTCGCCTCCAAAATCGAACTCTCAATCCACAATGAGTGGACGAGAGGCCTTGACAGCCACTGTGCAGAAGGTGTTGACTTCTTCTGCCCAACTTCTCAGCAGCACCGGGATCAGCTCTCCAACAACGTCCACTGTAAAAACATCTGCTGTCTCTCCGACCCACATTCAGAATCGTTCCCTGCTCTCTTCACCAATCTTGTCCTTTGGAAGGGGCCCCTCTTTACCTGGGGGCAGACAGTCCCCCAACACCACAGCTGTGACTCCCAGTTCTGTGAAGGCGGACTCCACCACCATCAAATCGTGCTCTCTGCCACCTCCTCAGGAGTTCGGAAAGGGAAACCCCTTCATGCTGTTCCTGTGCCTGTCCATCCTGCTGGAGCACCGTGACCACATCATCAAAAACAGCCTGGATTACAACGAAATAGCCATGCACTTTGATCGCCTGGTGCGACGCCACAACCTCAGCCGCGTGCTGCAGCGGGCCAAGGCCTTATTTGCAGACTACTTGCAGAGTGAAGTGTGGGACTCTGAGGAAGGGGACGAGGTGAGCTCCGACTCCCCGACCACAGTACAACACTCCCCGTCTGCACACATCCCGGCCAGGCCCATTTACAGCCCGCTAGCGTCACCTCATTCATCTCCAAACTCAACCTACAACCTCGCAACCACCATTCCCTCCCCAACAGCCCAAGTTTCTCTGACCTCCACTTCCTGAATTCATCTTTTTTCCTCGACAGAAAACTGACTACAGCCTGTCTGATGGCCGAGTCCATCTTTTAAACCAGCCTTCCAATTTAAATTGGGCTGTTTATAATCTTCTTATTCTGTGTATGCTTGAATATATATTGGTATTCCCCATGTGCGTTATCAAGACTGTGTAATCTCTTGTTTTCTCATGAACCTTTACAGCAGTCAGAACTGTTTTCTGGCCTTAGAATAGAGATTGACAGAGCTTTATTCCTCCTGTTTTCTGTAAACGTTAATTCAACATTTGCAGTGTTGGACAGTCACAACAGTTCCAGGGTTAAAACTTACAAATGTTGTTGTCAGCTGACAGTGTGAACCTTACGTTGTTGGAACTTGAATTTCTTGAATATCTCTTGACGTAGGTGTAATCCCGTGTCAGGTTCTATTTATCTGGTGATGTCAGTGTGATGTCATCACCAACGAGGGTCGCAGGGTTTAAAATGCATGGGCATGTACAAGTCCACCAAAGGGTTGTCAGTGAAATGCATGATGGGAAAAGGACAATCCAGGCGATTTTTGGACTGTGACCCATTTATTGAATGAAAATGTATTGATGACAACTAAGGGTGTGTAGAGCATCAGAGACCATGAATGAAAGCAGGGCGTCACTTGATTCAAATAATGTTTATGCAGTTATTATGGTGTATGTATTTGAGGGTGAGGAACCAACTGCAGTTCATCAAACATCAGACCAGACACGTGAAGTCAGCCTTTAATGTCAGATTTTTTTCTAAATAGATCAAAGTTAATCCTAATTCTGTTTTTTTAGGCCACCGACTTGAAAAAGCAGAAAAGTCCGTTTTTAGAGAAAAAACTGATGCAATAGACGTAGGTCAGAGGCCAAGCACCTGTGAGGAGAATGTTTTCTCCTTCTCTTCACAACATAATACCAGTTGTTGCCATTGGGCAGACACAATGACATCACACAGTTACCGTCTTGACTCTGAGCCATTGAGACCCCTGTAGCAGCAACAAAACAAAACAGTGGGTCCTAGCTGGCATCACCTTTGTCATGTGGACTTGGTAAACATTTTGCACAATGATTCTGTAGAGGGGAGAACAGTGTGATGTTGATCTTAATGCCCTTCTGTTGATACAGTGTTTGTGCTGTTGCACCACAGCCGTGGTTCTGGAGGTACTTTAGGTTTAGGTTGTTTTTTGTTTTTTTTTAGTTTTTGCTGTTTCCCAAAGACTTGGTTTTTAATTTTAGTTCTTTTGCCTTAACATTTTAAGAATATGAGGAAACTGCTGCATACAAAAGAATTTTAAAGGGCCTGTATAGAGTATTTGATATGGATTTAATACTTTTAATAATTGTGGTAATATATAATCACCTGACAAAAATGTCCTGTTCTGGAAATTGGTCTTCATATTACACCCTGAGGAGGTCATATTAGACATGGTTAACTACACTTGTAGAGCATATCATAATGAAACAACCCTGCGTTATCTGTCTAGGTTCTCAGTCATCCAGGTCATTTAATCCAAAAATAGTTACATCGAGGGCAACTGGACAAAGTAGGTTTTTTTGCTTTATGTTCAAATTTTTTGGCGAAAGAGTGCCTCATGTGTTTGATTTACTGTATTAGCCTTGATTTTTCTTTTCTCACTCCCACCCTCACTCATCATGCTTTAAATCAGGTTGAGCTAAGTCTCAGACTTTATTATTGTTATTAAAGGTTACCATTTGTGTTTGTTCACTGTAGAACAAAAAGGGTTTTCAAAAGCTAATTTTGGATCAACAATAAAATCAAATTTAATCAGGTTACACAAATATAAAACGTTTTATATAAAATATGTGTTGCAGCTTCACAAAGATGTTTGCATCTTTTTTTTTGCTTTTTTTGTAATTACTAATTTATAATTAATAATGTTTTTGGTTTTCTTTCCTTTTTTCGAGATACTCCAATTGTGAAATGTTAAGGCCAAAATTACAAGGTTTTGTCAGCATCCTGATGAATTAGAAATTCCTTACCTTTTTCTTAATTTCACTCTTTTGTAATGTCCAGTCTGAAGGGTTTTTGTTAAGTGACTTCTTAGACATAGGCTGCTTCACTTGATCAATGTTTCAAATGTTTTTTTTATAGTTTCACAGAAGCCTTGCATTGTGAAGGCCAAGTAGGAGGTGTGCTGAAGTTGGTACAATTTTTTTGGTTCAGACACCAACTCCTTTAGAGGCATTTGTCTAAATGTGTAATGGCTCCACTAAAGCCTTCTTTGATCAAAAGTTCAGATTAATCCCATGTCTATAAACGATCAATGTGATTATTGTAGCGATTTCTCTTACAGTATACTTGCTATGGCCTCCTTTTGTAAGCCAGTATTTAATAGCATATTCCTAATGAACATAGGTAAGCGGACTAGCTGGACTACAGGTGCAGATGTGTTTGCAAGAAAAATAAAATCATTTGTTTATCTTATTGAATCATGTACCTGCACAAAGAATTTCTTTTTAAACATACAACAAACAAAAGTGTGACTCATTGTACATGGGACACAAATAAATATTCATTGCAACTGACTGTGGAGTTGTGTTTTAATGGCATCACAAATATACAGCATAAAAGACATTACCATTAAACATTTGCCAGAAATATAGCCATAGGTTTTACCAGAAACGTTTTTAATGTGCTAAATGCCAGCCACAACTATAACAAACGATTAAGGTTAACTAGACAGTAGACCCAGATGGAAGATAATAGGGAAGTTAGGTGCAGAACAATATCAGTGAGTACATAGCAATATTGTATAAGAAATCACTTAATAATAATTAATAAAAATTGGCTTTGAAATATGTCAGAAAACACTCTGAAGTCCAAAAATAAATGGTTAACAAGATAGCCAAATAAGCTAAAATCGACATATATTTTCTAAAATTTAGTTAAATTGTCCTTTAAATGATTTAATACCAAGTGTAGTAATAATCAAGATTACTTTTAATTGTGCAATATCTCCAGGTTTTTTCCTATCTAAAACTCAATTTCTTATTGTCACCCGAATCGCTTTATTTTTATATTTTTTGTATTTTATATAATATGAATACATTTATTAAAAACACTTCTCAGTTGCTGTCTGATCTTGTATTACCACCTTTACACCTGACGATGGCGAAAATGAAACATTCTTCCTTCAAAGAAACCAAACAAGCAAAAACGTATGATGTCTTGTTTCCGGTTCCGGGTCAACAGTATTTTCGCTGAACAGCTAACATGTTGACCCGATTGTCAAGGTTCGGGCTCTCGCTGCCTCGTACTTTAGTTGGTCCACCAGCACGGTTCGTCTCTCAGTCTAAACCAAATGAAAATGTAGGTTCGACTGCTATGACGGAGCTGCGCCCCGGCCAGCCAATGACCGGACATGAGGAGGTCAGCGAATACACCAAGGTGAGTTCCTTCCATATTAGCTGGCCGGCTAATTGACAACATATTCAGCCCCTCAGCCCTGCAGAAAGCCCCTGTGATAGCGAATTTGTAACACAAAATGCTGTTAATTTATGTTTGACCACAGATTTTTATATATATCGAGAGTGCATTATACACGTCAATACGGCGTAGACACAGCATACTGTTGATTTTTCATTGGATTAAACTTTGTTTACATCTAGCTCTATAAAGACCTAAGTGATTTTATAACATATTTGGAAATTATATTTATATCTATTTAATAATGCTGGGAGATAAAACATTGTATCTAAATGAAGCATAGAATAGACGTTTAAATTTTTTTTAGAGGAGAAACTTTCCTCATAATGTTTGACACCTCTCACTGCTTTGTTTTTTTATTGTTTTTTTTTTAATGTATTATTATTTATTTATTTTGAGCCTATTCTGTGCAGATTTCGAAACAGGTTTCGGGGGTTGTTGTTTTTTTTTTTTAGTTTTATTTGTTTTCCTGTACTAATTTACAACAACTTACAATTACCGTTACAATTAAGATTCGATATGCATATGTCCAAAAGAATTACAAAACCACATAGGCTTTAATAGTGAGCTCTACTTTTTTTACATGAATGTACTGTTGGTGACGTACAGTTGAGTTAGTAGTCCTCACAAAATCTTAATTCCACAATATTTTTTATATTTCAAGTGTCCGTTGTCCATTACATTTGTTGCTTTTTTTTTTTTTAGAATCCAGACTATTATGGCTTCTCCAGTGACCCTGACGTGGATAAATCAAACATGAAGCTGGCTTTCTTCTTTGGGGTTTCAATGGCACTTGTCTTGGGCTCAACATTTGTGGCTTATATACCAGACTATGGGTATATATGGCTCTCATCAGACTCCACAGCTAATATTTATTTATTCATAGCTATTGCTGCTACTGCTATTTTAAACCCTTAATATTTTAATAGTTATTGCTGTTTACTTGTTGTATTGCTTTCCAGAATGCGAGAGTGGGCCAGGAGGGAGGCCGAGAGGCTGATAGTGCAGAGAGAGAAGGCGGGTCTACCTCTCATGGATGAAAACTACTACGACCCAAGCAAAATTATCCTGCCTCCCCCAAAAGAAGAGTAGCATCTCTCACACCCACCTACTGTATACATGATTTTCCTCTATAATAAAAAGTTATTGAATTCTGTAATTGTTATGTGTGGACAGTGAGTCACTGAAAGAGTAGAAGAACAGCAAATCCATGATGACCTTTTTATTTGACTACATGGAAGCAGCAGTGGTCAAGGCCAGCAAGGTCTTCTCTGCTGGCCTAAACAGTATCAAAATCAGTGGCTTATGTTCCACTATATGTATCACAAAAATGTATTGAATTATACTAAATAATCAATAATAATTTTATAGCTTTTCTCTTGTTTTTCGCCTCCAGTTGTTTATTATTTATGCTCAAGTTTTTATCCGATCATATTTCAGTAACAGCAACTTGTTATACTACATTTCTGCAAAATATTGATGGTTTCTATAGTCATAATGATGTTATTAAGATGCAGATTTATTCAGGCAGGAAGTCACTGAAGACATAGGTGTGAAATACATGGCAGGCCATTGGGAGGCTGGAAATTCAAAACATTTTCATAGTTATTGGGAAAATGTGAATTAAAAAACTGTTACTTAAATGTTTTAGAGATATCAAAGAAGAAAAGTAGCAACGTTGAAGTGTTTGGATGTATGCCATGTGTTGCCTAATACAACTTAAGATGACTTTCACTCACATTTGTTCTCACAATAATTGTGAACAGAAAAAGCATCTGGTGTTCTTGTATGTTCACATTAAACTAATAGACCAGAGCGTTAAACCGTCCATTTTCAAGCAAGAAAACATTTTTCTTTCAACTGTGCGTGTCTTAAAACATTGTACAACAGCATTGTAAATTAATTAAAGTACACACTGTCCAGTTTTATAGTTGTTAAAAGCGTCCTCCCCTCAAACACCGCAACCGCCTCACAGACGCATTGGTTTTTACTTTTCCCATGTTCCGTGAATGGCACAGACACGTCCAGTCAGACTGCGCATGCGCATACGTTAAACCCGGATATTGGCGCCAACCAAGTTAAACATTCAGGCCATCTGAGGTTTGCTGTACCAGACTGCTGTAAATAAATGTGAGCACATATCCCAAACATTAAGTTTAAGGAGGCACTACAGGCGGCTTTGTGACGCTTGTTTTTCACCTTGCCGTTTGACGCTCGGCGTTTGTTGCTTTTGTTAGTTTACAATAACAGGCTCGGGATGTCAGAGCTGAATCTGAATGGAGTGACAGTGAAATTTCCCTTTTCTCCTTACGATTGTCAGAAAGTCTACATGACCAAAGTGGTAGAATGTCTTCAGAGGGTAAGTAAACATTGAGCCTACACCCCTTACACTTAGCAAAACACCAGTCTGCTTGGTGTCCCAGAGGAGGGCAGTAGTGAAACCTTACCTTGCTAAATATCGAGGCTTCCACCTGCTCTGCAATGACTGACAGTTGTGACAATTGTAGAAAAGTCACTCTGGATCATCATTTAGTGGCATTTTCAACATATTTGCTTAAATGTTGCGTTTGAAGTCAGTACACGTCCAGCTCAGCAAATACCCTAACCTAAATTTACCAATATTTTAACTAACATTTAAACAACAGTTTAACTAACATTGCCATTAATGGACAGTTTAACAAATGAGGTCAAGGTGAAATGAAACATGTTTAAAGATGATATTTTAATTTGTCTTTAAGTAGAATGTAGGATAGAACTTGAAGAGGTGGAGGTCTGCACTACAAAAATGAGGGAAAATGGCAAGAAAGACCAAATATTACATTACATTGCATTACAATACATTTAGCAGACACTTTGATCAAAAGGGACTTACTACAGTGAGGCAGGCTAAAAGGTCAGGATGCAAGAAATGGTTGGTGAACGTGCAGTTCAAACCAAACAATACATGCATAGTGCACAAAAGAGAATGGAATACAGTGTCAAAGAAGGGTGAAGGGACAGTGTTCGAAGACAGTCATGGACCTGCTGTGACGTTTGTTTTAAGATTGTATCAAAACACACACATTTTATTAATATTGTCTTTATAAATCAGCAAACACACACTAAAATAATAACTAGTCTCTGTTCTGTCGTCCCTTCCCATCTGAAGCTCTGCCTCTACAGTGCAATAAGTAAACGGCAGACACGTTTGTGCTTTTGTTTCAGAAAGTGAATGCCGTTCTGGAGAGTCCCACGGGCACAGGTAAAACCCTGTGTCTGCTGTGTGCCACACTGGCCTGGAGGGACCACCTGAAAGACACAATCTCCGCCAACAAGATAGCAGAGAGGCTGGGTGGAGAGGCATTCACAAACAATCCCCTGGCGTCCTGGGGCTCAACTGCTCCCGACGGTCAGACACCAAGTAGGTACATTGACAGAAGCACCGTGCCCGAGTGAGGCTGCAGATTAAAGATCATCTCATCTCTGTCCTACTACCACATTTTTAGAATTTACAACATAGAGCTTATTTGCTCTTTAAACAGACTGTTTTTAAAAAAAAGATGTCTTGATATTTTAAAGTATTTCCCTGTCTACTTAAACTTAATGGGAACAATGCTATTATTGTTTCTCCTTCTTGTCTTTCAGCTTCCTACAGTGATGTCCCCAAGATCATATATGCCTCCAGGACACACTCTCAGCTCGCACAGGTTATCAGTGAGTTAAAGAACACATCTTACAGGTACATTTGCATCGCAACATTCTGAGTTTTTAAATTATAATATTTTATTGGAATAATGTGCATCTCATATGAGCTGAGAGCTGTGTCAGATATTTACCGTAATAATGTAATATATATTTCTGATGATACAGTCCAAAAGTGTGTGTGTTGGGATCCAGAGAGCAGCTGTGCATCAACCAGGAAGTGATGCGCCAAGAGAGTAACCATGTCAAGGTGAGCACAGAGCTAACAGAAGTTTGTGGATACATAAACCTGTCTTCTAATAATATATTTATGTCTGTGGATTTTCTTAGGTGCATATGTGCAGAAGTAAGGTTTCCACCCGATCATGCATTTACTACAACAATGTTGAAGGTGAGGTTGTATGTAGAGATCTGATCTGATCTAATCAATCAGAATATTTGTTTAAAGAAGAGAAAAGTAAAACAGTGCAACTCGAGTACATTTTCTAGATGAGTCTTTCTGATCAATAACAAAAAATGCTACATAAACTGATGACCGCTTGATTGATTTTTCTGTTGTTCAACTAAATATTTGACCCATAAATACAGAGATGAATGAAACATGTTGATGAGATCGTATTTGTTTCTTAATTTAATTATTTAAAGCTCCGTTCTGTCTGACTTGTTTGTTTTCTTCCCCAGAGAAAAGTACTGATAGAGATTTGGTGAACTCCATCCTTGATGTAGAAGACTTGGTTAAATTTGGAAACAAACAGAGGTAAGATTGAATCATTTGTGTTTATACATTTATAAACACACTGGTTCAATTGCCAGTGTTTCTGTGGAGTGTTGTATGTTCTAGTCTGTTTTTCTCTTGGTCCTCTGGGTCACAGATGTGCAGAATCAGGTTCATTTTTCACTCTGTATTTACCATAAGTATGAATGTGAATTTGAGGGTGAATGATCCAGTCTCCTCATGATCATTGACCTAATAGGAGCTTGCTGTGCACATTCATCATCTTCTAGTTGTGCAGCAGGAGGAGCTGAACAAATCTTTGCTGTGATGGATTTCCTTTCTAACTTTAATTTCTGTTCTTCATCTCCAGGGTCTGTCCTTACTACCTCTCACGTTCCCTGAAACAGCAGGCAGATATTATTTTCATGCCATACAACTACCTGCTGGACCCAAAGGTGAGCTGCTTTCACTGAAGCTCAGTTCAGACCTGGTGATAATAATACCCATGTCCTGGGATCTGATGACACACGGTTCAATAATAACACTCAAAAATGTACTTTATTGTCAGAAACACTTGGAAAGGTCACATACATGACATGAAGGTTAATTTAACACAGATGGAACAGATCAACCAATGTGAATCAAAAATGTGTCAGATTTAAAAAATAATAATAATTTTAAAAAAATATTTTTGCTGTATTTGTGAAGGTTTACAAAATGTAATTGACCTCAACAATGTGGTTATTCTGATTTCTCCCTTTGTGTCACAGAGTCGCAGAGCACATAACATTGAGCTGAATGGAGCTGTGATTATTTTTGATGAAGCTCATAATGTGGTAAGATGGTTGAAAACGTATCTTTCACGAATTCTCACGTTACCCATTTGTATTTAAGCCATGCGCTATACATATATAACAAACAAACAGATGTGGCCTTTTGTAAATGAAGAGATCAGGATGGTTTCATTCGCTTATTCTCCCTGCATTAACATACATTTAAGGTAGACTTTCACACTCACAACTCGTGCATTTTCTTTGCTTTTAATTTACACCTCTGTTGAATTATTGTTTGTTTCATTGAAGTCAAATTCAATCTGAAGAGTTAGATCATTAACGAAATAAGCTGCTCCATTATTATCCTTCAAAATTGATTTTTAGCTTTATGACTCTTGTGTTGTGTTTGGATTATAATACATAGAAAAAGTAACTCATTCAAATATGGTCATGATTCTGATTTCTGCAGGAGAAGACCTGTGAAGAGTCAACGTCGTTTGACCTCACTCCCTATGACATAGCCTCGGCCATCAGTGCAGTGGACCGGCTGCTGTTGGAGCAGGCTAAAGTCAGTCATGACGACTCTGTCACTGCTGATTTTAACGTAGAGTCACTCAGCTCAGGTCTGAACACATTTGTTTGTCCTACAAATAAGCCTTCATCAAACATCTTGCAGAGGGATGCTGAATTTATTTATGTATTTATTTTCAGGTTTGAAATTAGATATAACTACAATTGCCAAAGTTAAGCGTAAGTACTCTTAATGATGTATTATTCACTCTGAGCACATACCAATGTCATAGAATAAATTTGACTGCAAATTAAAGTTTGCTTTTTTTCTCAGAAATTATGTTGGATCTGGAAGCGGCCATTGATTCCTATGATGTTTCCAGTGACCACGGCATCACAAAAG
>NC_024316.1:7921530-7932687 GCF_000523025.1 Cynoglossus semilaevis | reverse complement strand
CTGTAGTTACAGCTAAAGGTCAAACTAGGAACATTTCAACAGAAATCTTCTTCTGTCTCAGTTTTATCTATGAGCTGTTGGAAAGAGCTCACCTGACCTACAGCAGCAAAACAGCAGTCCATGAAGCCCTGGAGCAGATCAGTGGATACTTGGCAGGACGTGAGTATGACTTGACTTTTTTTAATCACATATAAGATAAACTATGACTTTGAATTGTGTTTGATCATTGTCCACACAGAAGTAATCAGTTTACAGGTGTTATCTCTGTACACGTTGGAGCTGGCGCTAGCTTTATTATGTGGTGAACCTGATTGAAACTTTCCTGAATTAATGTGAAGCTGTATGTTTATTTACAACTGTAAGAATCAGATGAATAAGATGAGTTTTCTTCTCAGAGTCGGGAATATTCCTGAACACAACTGGACTGCAGAAGCTCTCTGACATCATACAGGTAGGAGATGTGATAAACTTATAAATGAAAGGGTAGTTCATACAAGGGTACAAAAAAGGAGAACACACAGTCCAAAGTTATGATTTAATTCAATGCATGGCTGTGATGTGGTGGCTACATCAGCCTGAAACGCTTTGTAAACATTTCACTGAAATACCAGGCTGTGTTTTAATGTATAATTTATTTAAAAAGTAAGTAAAAGAGAAATGGAAATAGAAAATGGTTTCAAGTCTAAACCTTAAACCCTGCAGAACGTTGACCTGCTACGATGTAAACATCGTCAGCTGACAGTTGTTCTCTTTGTCTTGCAGCTGGTTTTCTCTGGAGAACCCACAGAGAAGGACAGACACCTTCAGATGCAGACTAACACTGCTCATTTCAAGGTGTGTATCTGTCAAGGCTCTGAAAGACCACAGGGTGGCGATCATCTTCTTCGCTGCATTGACGTTTGCTGTTATGTCCTTCTGTTTGGTTTAGGTTCATATCCATAAGGACAACAGCTCTTACAAGAAAAAACAGGCCGCTGATGTTTGGGCTGCAGCCTCATCGAAGAAACAAGGTAAGGACACAAAGTCTGTTAGTCATTCTCAACACACGTTAAACACACAAACCTGCCTTAAACAGATATGAAGTATAGGATTATATGTGGAAAATATGTATTTTTATGTTTCTCAGAACCCTAACTAAAATCTTAGAACTTTATCTGACTCTTCTTCCTTTCTTCTCTTTTTTTTCACACCTCGTAGGCAACATTCTTAGTTACTGGTGCTTCTCTCCTGGATTCAGCATGCAGGACCTGATGAATCAAGGCGTGCGCAGCATCATTCTGACCAGTGGTACTCTCTCTCCACTCTCCTCCTTCACCTCTGAGATGAGGATGTAAGTCACCCCTCCCTGAAGCGTTTTTTAGATTGTTCAAATACCACTGTGTTCAGAGTCAACAGATACGTTTGTCAACAGTCACTAACTCTGCTCAGTTGGACAGATTACTTTGATCAAGATCCGTGTTGTCAAAGCTTTTGCTCTCATTGTGACTCTTGCAAATTAATGAATGGTACAGTGTTTGACTCTTAGTCATCACTTTAACTTTGTTCTTGTTTTTTTGTTGTTTTTTTTGTAGAAGCTTCCCAATTACCTTAGAAAATTCCCATGTGATTGAAAGAGACCAGATCTTTGTCAGTGTCATTGATCATGGTCCTGATGGTGTGCAGTTAAGTTCAGCCTTTGACAGAAGGTGAGTTTAACCATGAGTGGATTATAATTGTTTACAACAATCATCATTAATCAAGTATTTTTCTTTTAAATTTCCTAAGTCACATTTCTTTTCTCACATTAACCCTGAGCTCCAAAGCAGCTCTAAGAATTATAACATTGATAATAAGTCTAGCTAATCTGTTGGTCTTCTGTGACAGGTTTATTCCAGAAAACATGGCTTCTCTGGGCAACACTGTTGGTAAGATCAATATGTTGGACCTGTTTTCCTTGTAAACCACCTTGAAGAGAATATTCATCGTTATAACTCTGATTCCTGTTTTTATTTCCTGCTCAGCCAACATGAGCCGTGTGGTTCCTCATGGCCTCTTGGTGTTTTTTCCTTCTTTTCCTTTAATGGAAAAAACCTTGGAGTTCTGGAGAGTTAGTGGTTTTTTGTTGTATTTTATTCTATTTTTTCTTGCATAACAAGTACTGTCAAATCAAATATCTCACCTGGTGTCATAATGGATGCTCTCTTTAGGCCAATGGACAGGCAGGTCGTATTGAAAATGTGAAGCCCATGTTTGTTGAATCTAAAGGAAAAGGCACATTTAATGAGGTGAGTTTCACTTGTTATGAAATGTTTCGGAATTTCCACTTGTCAGCAGCTGACCATACCCGTGTCTGTTCATAGACTATCGATGCTTACTACAACAAAGTCAGTGACCCTGCATCTAAGGGCGGATCCTTCTTTGCTGTGTGTCGAGGGAAGGTAAGATTTCCACAATAAAACATATCTTTAAATCTGACTTATGTACTGTTAAATGTAAGAAACACAGCCATCTATTTTGCTTTTATTGTGAAATTGTGAAAATAAGTTACAGTATTTTTTACACTTTCCATACAGGTTTTTAGTATTCTGACTGTAGCCACAGTGTTTGTACATTTTAGACTTATATTTGTTATAATTATATATTATTAAATGACCAAAATCAACTGTATGTTTCTCTGTAATGGAATATTCTTTCCTGTGTAAGGCCAGTGAGGGTCTGGATTTTGCCGACACCTTTGGTCGAGGTGTCATCATCACTGGCCTTCCTTTCCCTCCGAGGATGGACCCTCGAGTCATCCTGAAGATGAAGTTCTTGGACGAGATGAGCTGTAAAAAAGCTCCAGGTATAAAGGTGAGTGGTTTTTCCAAATGTGATGTTTACTTTTTATATGTGTGTTTAATGATTTTTGTGAATGTCTCTTTTGGACAGTACCTGACTGGACAAGAGTGGTACAAGCAACAAGCTTTTAGAGCTGTGAACCAGGCTATTGGTCGGGTCATCCGGCACAAAGAGGATTACGGTGCAATTTTCTTGTGTGATTGCAGGTAAAACATCACAGACTTTTTCACGTAGAATCTGGCTGTGAGGTCAGGATGAACAAATGATAACATTGTCTAATTTATGCAGGTTTAAGAACGCTGATGCTCGGAAGCAGCTTCCATCGTGGGTTCGTCCTTATGTGCGTCTCTATAATAACTTTGGGAATTTGGTGCGTGACGTCTCTCAGTTCTTCAGGGTTGCACAGAAATTGGTATGTACCAACACGTTCACAAGTCCAAAAATCTGATCCAGTTGAATTTGGTTTGTTGGTTTGAACCGACTGTGGTTCTTGAATGTTGAATGTGTCAGAGACCTGTGGTAGAGAAGAAGACTTCTGCAGACAGATGTGGAGCAGTGTGTTTTCCGGATAAAGCCTCCTCGACCCCCTCCTCAAGTGCATCGTTTCTGAACCCAAACATACAGAAAGCAAATGTCTTGGACGCACATTTTCCCAGCCTGAAGAGAAGGAGGCTGAGTGAGTCTGACTACAAAAAAAACTACATAAAAATCTGTCCTTCCTGTTTCTTCATCTCACCTGTCATGTTGTGTTCGTGGTCAGATGAACAGAGTGGAGCCGATGGGATGGCTAAAATCTGTGTGGAGTACGAGTCCGAGGTACAGGGGAGTCAGAGGAGGCCCCTCAACCTGTTGGATGCTCTGGAGCGAGGAGACCACAGTGAGGGAAACAGCAGTGCTGCTTTTGGAGAGGAGAGGGTAAGAGATGTTCTCTGTTGTAATAGTCTGTGATGTCAGAGTTACTTTCTGCCCACACATTTGCGTGTGAGATCCCCTACTGTTTTTGTATTTTAGCAAGTGTACGTTTAGAGAAAATAATATGGACAAATCACTAAATAAAACTTGTTGATGTATCTTTAGGTGCTAGAATATTACCAGTAAAAATCCATTAACTCTGTATTCATAACTTTATTAAACCTTTTAAGGCACACTTTCTGTCCACACTGTCTATCCGATCCGACAAACGAATGGATGATGAACTTAGAGGAGGAAAAAGGAAAATCAAGTTGGTACATGGGCAGGTATGTGTTTTTAAACCGCAGCACGTCTTAGAAACCGACTTCTCTGTTCTATGAGATGGTACCGTACACTGCTATGTCAAGAGTCTAAATAAATAAAACTGCTCTGACTGTTGTGACTGTGTCTTCTTCTCTCTCATTGGTTATAGAAACCCAGTGTGTCGGAGGATGTCTCTGGTGAAACTAAAGCCAACAAAGCTAAGATGTTCCTGGCGGACATGAAGAAGTCACTGAGCCAGGTGAACTTTGAACGCATCATTCGAGCTCTGAACACCTACAAGACCACAGACGACCTGGAAGCCCTGCTGACACAGTTAGCAGTTTTAGCCGAGGACACCAACACACACTGCCTACTTCGCGGTGAGTCTGCCGCTGTAAGAACCAGATAAATAAAAAAAATAAAATAAAAGGAGAAAGTTCAGGTCTTTGATGTCTTTCTCTCTGTATCCCAGGCTTCTACCAGTTTGTTCGGCCTCATCACAAGAAGAAATATGACGAGAAGTGCGTTGAGATGACTGGGCAGGGCTGTGGGTACAAACCTGAGCATGCGTTGTCAAAGGATGAGAAGAAATCACTGATGCTTCAGAGTGGTATGGATCAGTTTCATTTGAAGGCCCACTGCTGTACAAGTCTGGGTCAGAAATGTCAACGTTAACAGATGAGATGGGTCACTCTGTTTTTGTACAAGACATGAAGTAAGACTGGTACTTTTACTTTTTTAAAGGCCCAGACAAACAATCTGATGTAGCTGTGAGCGGCTGTAGTGCAATCTCCAGCTGTGGTCAACTCAGCACAGAGCAGCTGAACAATGGAGGGCAGCATTTGAGCCATCAGGGACTCAAAGAACCACCGACTGGTGAGATTTTACACCCTGAATCAGTGACTCAGAAACTTCTGTTTTCATAGCTGTTAATGCATTTAATTCATGTCTCAGTACAACTCAAGCTCTGGCACTTTGGTACTTTGCCCACCAGGTTCTGCTCCCAATAAAGGATTGTACACTGCCTTTATGACTGATGTGAAAAAAGCTCTTGGACCAGAAAAGTCATCTCAACTCTTTAAGGCAATTCATGCCTATAAGCAAAATGACAACTATGAAAAGATGGTGACCACAGTGGTGAGCTTATTTACAGAAAGACAGGATGACTTCGACCTATTAATGAGTAAGTAGTCTTTTTAAATCACACTACATATAAAGTCTGCTCATTTTTTATTTAAAGTTTAATATTATTCCTGCACATTATTTACTACCTTCTTTTTTATTTTCTTCCTGAAGGATTTAGTCGGTTCATTCCCCCTCACCATAAGAAGCAATACAAAGAGATGGTGGAGGCATTGATTAATTAGACACCATGACATGCTGGACATGCTCTATTTATATTTTTTATCAGACAAAAAATATTTGCTCCCTCTAGTGGATGTTAACTCACTGATTTCATTCATCTGGAAATCACCTGATCAGAATGATGCTTTGTCATCAATTAAATCAATGTCTGCTCTACTTTTTAAGTATGCCATGTACTGTGTAAATAATTATGTAATATTATGGATTTTTTTTTTAATTTTAGATAATTAAAGCAATGAAAAACTAGTCCGATGTGCGTTTCTTCTGTTATTAGAGCAGTCTGGTCTGTTTCCATGTATGATGGTTTTCCCACAATTTCCAATTGTCAAACTGCAGTGATAACAGCAGGACAAAATAAAAGAATACGACCAATAAACAAAAAGTAAACAAAGTAAAACTCGCTGAATAATGCTGAATGACAAATATGGAAAGATGTTTTGTCTCTCTCTCCCTTTATCTATCTATCTCTCTCGCTCTTGTATTCGCATGGCTTTATATTAAGGAGATAAAACATTTATCACACTGCTAAGCAATAAAATGCGTGTTTTTTTATTACCTGTCACCTGACATTTGAATGGGCTGGGGGTTGTATAAAAACCTAATTTGTGCAATACTGCCATCTACTGGACATTTATCACCACACATTAAGTCTGATATTAAAAGATATATTGGGTTCCAGTTTTCTTAAACAGAGTTAAATTTATTTACACAAGATAATACGTGATTATTTTGTAAGATTAATGCAGATTACCTCTTAATACACGCAGTAACCACAGGACAAATGTTTAGTCCAATATATATATATATATATATAAAACTTGCTCGTTTTATAAGACAGTAATATTTATAAAATGTATGTATAAAATGTTTGTATTCCTTGTTGTTATGTGGCTATTAATGGGTATAAAAGCTTCTGTTTTTGAACCAGCTCTTTAAGAGATTAATTTTCTACTATTATCTCGTGGCAGCCGGTTGGATATCGCGAGATCCTGTAGTAGAGGATTTCCAACATGGCAGGCAGTAAGTTGGTTCTAGAAGGAAGAGTGAGTGTAAAAAGCTTCATTTTAGGGTTGAGTGTGGTTATAATCCCGTTGATAAGAACCTGCTTTGGGCACATCGACTGGGTCTTTGATTATCTCACTGATATTCCGGGGAAAATTGCGATTTGCCTCCACATAGCAGTAATCAACGGCCTGCTGCTAACAATTTACAGAGGAGCTCTGTACAAGGTAAGGCACTGACGTCAGGAAGTGACTTCTCTTTATTTCACCGTCAGTAAGCTTGTTTTGTGTTCTAGTACACGTTTTTTTTTAATGTGTCTTCAACAAATGACTACTTAAACTGAGAGTGATACACAGGTCATGTCAGTTCCACGGTTAAGCTAACACAACTAAATGCTGTGTAATCTCATTAGTGCAGGAGATAATGTTCCCTAAATAGAAAGGTCAACATAAACTAGTTGACACTTTGCGACTGTGCTATGGTTATTCAAACCACACATACGCTTCAATTTTGTGAAGTAAAAAAAATGTCAATTTTTTTTCCACGTTTGATCCATATCTGCTGTCATTAAAGTAAATTAATGTTTATATTTAAGATTTTTAAATTATTAAATCCATTACTAGATAAATCAAATGTAAAATATGGCAGAAACTTAAAGGTGTTTTGGTGGCCTTTTTTTGATAGATTTAAAATATTAGAAGAGCATCAATGATATTAATTTATTAAAAAAAAAAGAAAAACTGTCACCAGATTCTGTGGTGGTGAGTCTCATAGCATTTTTAAAAGTAGTAAATGAGTGTACTTGCAGGCTGTTGTTGACATTTGACCCTTTCTAATTATTCCAGGTCGCTGTAAGAGCCTGTTTTCTGGGAGTTATTTTTGGCTGCGGCCTTATGATAAGCTTATCTGATACAACTTGGACATATTTTGGCTGGTAAGTACATATAAATGTTGAAATGGCATGTCAAAATAAACTCTATGTTCTGAGGATTTTCTGATTAGATTTTTAGATCCTAAGCACATATTTAAAAAGTAAATGATGTAGTATTTTTTACCTGCCTATTGAATAACTGCACAGTAAAAGGATGTGATTTAATTCGGATTCTCGCTCTTTCTAACATGTATGCCGTAACAGTTGTGTATTTTCTACACAAAACAAATATTACATTACATATCAGGTTTGCTTTGAAATAGGAAGTGAATTATGTTGATCAAATATTACAATTCTTGTTTTCTTCTGGCCTGACTAATAACAAATACTCTTTGCAGGTACATGTGTTCTCTGTCTTTCTTCCATTACTCTGAGTACCTGGTCACGGCCATCATCAACCCACGCACTCTCTCCCTGGACTCCTTCCTTCTCAACCACAGCATGGAGTACACACTGGCTGCAGTGTCATCATGGGTGGAGTTCACTGTGGAGAAGCTAACGGTTCCAGGTGTGATGATTTCAGTTTCATTTGTCTCTTATCTGAATTTTGGCCAGCATTTACCACATTTGCTGTTTGTATGAGAACGTATTTAGGACTGTGTGTTTTTACACCACCAGGATACAACATGTATCACATTACAGGTGCCACTGTATGATACATTTTCTAAAGTAGAGTATATCAATATGCTATTTAGACCAGCTGATAAGTGGACATAGGTTGGCTAAACTAAATAAGACACAGTAAAAGTGTAAAAAGGAAAACAGCAATTAAAGACACGGTAAAAGTGTAAAAAGGAAAACAGCAATAATAAAATATTTAATACATTTAATTTCTTCTGGTTCAGTTGGACTTTTAGGGTCTGCATTAGTACTGTAGTTTTTAACACAACCCGTCTCCCTCTCTTTGTCAGAGCTGAAGCAGCTCAGATGGCTCAGTGTCCTTGGCCTTGTCATGGTGCTGTGTGGCGAAGGCCTGCGTAAGGCGGCCATGTTAACGGCTGGCTCCAACTTCAATCACATTGTGCAGAACGAGAAAGCCCGCAGCCATGTGCTGGTCACTGATGGCGTCTACTCTTACTTTAGGCATCCCTCCTACGTGGGCTGGTTTTACTGGAGTACAGGAACTCAGGTCAGTCCAACTGCTACTACCGTACTGTACTTCACAGTATCCTAACCACTGCACCATGGAACCCACAAAACGTAGTCCAGTCTGAGGATTAAACCTGGGCCCACAGTTTTGCAGTCTGTGTCACTCTCCTCTGAGCCAGTCAACCATTGATTGGTTGTTAAAAAGTGGAAAAGGCTTGGAAAAAATATTGAGGTGTTGTTGCACCTCTGTTGGCAGGGTCCAGTCATTTCCTTCTGCTTTCTTTCAGGTTTTGCTGTGTAACCCGTTGTGCACTCTGGCTTACACAATAGCCAGCTGGAGATTCTTCCGAGAGCGAATCGAGGAGGAGGAGCTCTCTCTAATCCACTTCTTTGCCGAGGATTATATTGAGTACAAGAAAAAAGTACCCACCGGGCTGCCCTTCATCTCAGGCATCCGTGTGAACTAGCTCCAGAGGCTGGAAGCTGGATGGTAAAAACAGACCTATGACACTATAGCAGGTCAGACCTGGAGGGTGTGCGGCATCTGCACTGACCACCGCCCTCCAGAGGGAGACCCTGCAGCTGGCTGGACGCCTGTAGTTCACAGACAGAGACTGTGACCGTTGGGTAGGTGGTGGGCAGCTGGGCTGCTGTTTTTTTCTACCAACCTCAAAAATCCAGTTTAAGACCAGAGGAACCTCCATCGTACCTGATGTATTCCCGTTACACTCACCGTATCCGTTAGAACAGTTAACGTTTGCATGCTTCACACATGCACAGTGTTTTCATGTTGTGCTCAAACTGAATCTTCCACTGAGCTCTCTGAGGAAGTTTACATGGCACTCAATTATGAACAGTCGGACTTGAGTCATTGTCGACCGGTTTTTCGGATAATTTTTAACAGGTTGCTATAACTAACACGTGATGCATTGCCTCACAAGCAAAGATGATCATGTGTTTGTGCCGGCTTGGTTCATAAACTAGGTTGTAAACTAGCATCTGTCAAAATAAAGAGTTACTCCACACACACTGAAACTAAGCAGTTTTATCGTACATATACCAAAGTTATAGAATGTGACCTTCTCACTGCTTCTCTTCTGTTTTAGAAATTTAATGTCTGTATGCTGCAGAATCACGAGGCTGGATTGTAAATGATACTTTAGCAAAATCACAAACATCAAGACTAGGGATGTATGCATACACTCAACCCACAATACAATATGATTTTAAATTTTTTGCTATGAAATTATTGTGGGGTTTTTTGTTTTGTTTTTGTTTTTTTAAACAAAATGGGCTCCAGACAAATTATGACCAAATACAATGCTCCTTTATTCGTAAGCATCATGCAAATTAACGGAATACAAAAAATGCCCATTTCTTTCCAGAAACACTGCACTTCACCATTTATCTCCTGTCATTAGTCAAACTGGTCTGGTCTTATTTACCTCGCCAACTGTCAAAACATTAAACAACAAAAGAAAATAAAACAAATATTAACTGGATACCGCCCAGCTGTAGAAATCCATGGACCTGAACAACCTGAAGTGTCCAATGATCTAAACTGTGGCTTCACATACTCCCATATGCCAACGACTGCACACAGAAAAGTTACAGTTCAAGTTAAAAGATCTAGTGAACACCAGGTGTGTGTGTGTGTGTGTGTGTGTGTAAGCATATATCTGCAGTTTATGGAATAATTATTCCTGCCTTTTTAATGCCATGATACACTCCTCTTCACTGATGTAGCTTGATATAACCTTTCAAACCATCTGCTTAATCTAATAGTAGTTATATCCTAATTCCAATGTTTATATATATATATATATATATATATATATATATATATATTAAAGAAACAAAAAAATGTCAGAATTTTTTGCAGCCACGTATTACTATTCCTTACTGTTTAGTATTCAGTGACGTGTCACTCCCACAGCATTATATGAAAATGTCCAGGAGCGTAAACATTTGAACATAACTAAATAGCACTAGCTGCCTGTATTTAGACACATTAAAATTACAGTGACTTGGGTTTAACGAGTGAAAGGAAATGTGGCAGACTGTCCAACCAATCAGGAAAGGGTATCATTTCTTTCCTTCCTTGCGCTGTCAATGACGTTTTTAGTCCATTGTTGGCAATGCACACAATTCCATGCACTACTTTCTTGAGTGAAAATAAACTGAGAGAAGGCTCATCGACCTCAGATGTTGGCATCCGCAACCCTCGTAGGGTAGACGGCCAATTATCTCTTCATTATGTGTGCTATGGTGTAGAATCTGCTTCTAATCCCAACACTCAGGACTTCACTTGAAACAAAAAAGACACGAAAAAAAAGGCATTCATTACTTTCTTGACTTTGACAGGTGCCACAATCTGCTCAAAGCTGAGTTTGTAAAATATAGTCAGAGGCGTGTGCGTGTGTGGTTGTATGTGTGTGTGACGGGGAGAGAAACACACTTGTAGCATATCTATAAATGTGTATTGTCTAGGAATATATCGTCAAACGTTTGTATGCGGCGTGTTTAGAGGTGTCGATTAACCAGACGGGGCATGGCACCTTTACTCTTAAAATCTGTTGCACTTTTATTGAGTAGAAAGGTATTGTTTAATTGATCAGAGTTCCATATATAAAATGTTGTTACTCTGACTGAACCTGTACATTTATTTACAAAGAAGATTTTCTTAAGATTGTGTGTGAATTAAAAAAACAACGCAGTTATTATGAAGATTCGTTGTC
>NC_024316.1:7882416-7921488 GCF_000523025.1 Cynoglossus semilaevis | reverse complement strand
GCAGTGTTTATCTTCAATGAGGAATAAAAAATGATACAATATTAAAAGTGAATTCTAACTAAAATACCTCAGCTGCCAGTGACCTGATCTGACCATGTCATATGCTTGTCGGGTTTGATGCAACTCAGACAAACTACCATGAGATGTGACTGAAAGGTGAGTACGGTAGAGCATAAGCCCAGGTAACACTACCTTAGTGTGTTGCATTTGTTAGAAAATATAGAATTAGCTGGAAGTGTACGTTGGATCACTCCCTGAAGTCATAAATAAAGTGAAAGTTTAAAGCAAAGATGACTGGTCCATAATTGTCAATAAGTTGTTTTGAAGCAACTGTGCCATTTTGCGGATGTGCTGGCTAACTTTGAGATGCTTCTTTTTATCTAAACAAAACATGCTTTTTGTTTTCTTTCTATTCCTTGACCTGATGCTATTTCTTTTGCAATATTTTGACTATATTTAAAAGCATTCCCAACTAAAATTGCTGTTGCCCATTTGTCTGTTTACTTGTTTATTCTACTAATACATCTAAATAATTCTTACAAAGACAGCTAAGGAGCAGATAAACTTAATTTTGTGTGGATTTTGTGGTTAAGTAAATGCCCTATAATCAAATTCCGATACACGGATCTAATAGATTGCTCGACATTCGATCGTTTACAATGTAGCGCATGCGCGCTGCTCGCTCTTCCTTTCCCTTGCTTCTCCGCAATGGCGCCTATTGTAAGTAAAATCGCTTGTGAACAAAGTCGCTTAAACGTTACGTTTAGAGTAAATTGGAAATTATGGACAGCGCGAGTGATAAAGCGACGATCTCTTCTAGCCATTGATAGAACCAGTGAACATTTTTGGCTAGAATGTAATGCATTTTAATGCGAAAAAACTCAGACGAGCTCCGATGGGGCCTGTGGCTTCTGCTAGCTTGTTAGCCGAGCTTCTTCACCACGTTGTTCCGTCAGTGTGACAGTGTTGTTTTTTAACTGTGAAAATCCATATTGTCAAACAATTTAACACATATGACACCTTCCTAGGTTTTATTTGACTATTTAAAAGCTTTCTATGTGTGTGGGTACTGCTTATTACGACGCGAAAGTTTCACTGACCATGTACATGTAAACCAGTATGATTGGTGACGTGCATTAATATTTACTCATACTGTTCAACTCCTGTGTTTAATTTGTTGAGCAGAAGAAGCAAAGCACCGGTAAAGGTGGCAAAAAGAAGAAGCAGGTCCTGAAGTTCACTCTTGACTGCACTCACCCCGTGGAAGATGGAATCATGGACGCTGCTAGTTTCGTAAGTATACAACCACGAACACCGGAAAGATACATAAACATATAATTATTAATTCAGCTCCCCAGCAGAAGACATGCCTTGACTGTTGAAGTCGCCAAAAAGCAAGTGTTATGGATACATCTTTACTGCCACTGTGTCTTTATGATGACAGATCTCTTCATGATAATAGTTAAATGAAACATCTGAGTTGCAGGGTTTATTTTTTAAACATCAGCTGGTAATCATCTCCTACCTCAGACTAAATGTTTGCGTGTCAATTTCAGGAGAAGTTTCTTCAGGAACGCATTAAGGTGAACGGAAAAGCCGGCAACCTTGGTGGCGGTGTGGTGACTATTGAGAGGAGCAAGAGCAAGATCACTGTGTCCTCTGAGGTTCCCTTCTCTAAAAGGTAGGATGTTGTCCCATTTGTTATCTCTACTACTGGTGGTACCATAACTTGTGGGGTCAAAGGTTACAGTTGTTTTAGACCTGAATATGCTCATATAGAAATCCAGGGCCGGGTGTCTTAAAAACATATGCAGTGGTGGACTTTATTAGGACTTTATTTCATTTTAGTAAATTCATTCAATGTCCAAGATGGTAAAATATTTTTTGGTAAATCCTTCTCTCATACACTACAGTGTGTTTTGCTTTCATGCCTCACTGTGTGTATATCAGTCTTTTCCAAAGTCTTACCGGTTCTAGGTCCAAGTACATCATGTAGCTGAGATCTTGTTTGCAAATAATTATGTCAATATATTTCAGAAACATCTCCTTTGTGCAGATCATAACGTTAAAGGTGGTGGGAATGGTTATATCACTAAAGCCTTGATGTGTTTTTACAGTCAGGAAGAGGCAGCCTGAGATTCTTGTAGTTTGACTTAGATTTGTACTTAATTTGCATTAATTTAAGTGCTTTCACTGAGACAGTCACAAAGATAACCCTTTAGTTTATGCTTTGAACTAGTCCTTCTGAAGTCAAACCTGAACCACAAACCTGTACATTGCTTGACATTATCAACTATAGGAGTTGCTCTATGTGCATAGTTTTCCAACATTTTTATAATCCTTTGTCTACATCAGTGATTATCAACAGGTGGGCTGAATCAGGCCCACGACTGGGTTCCACTAATATGTTAGACAGAAATGTGATTTTTTATTTAATTTAATCAAGTGTCTGTCCAGAACAATTCTGTCCCTTCGACTAATACAGTTGGTGACCCCAGGTCTAGGTTATGGTGTTTGTATGTTTTATTATAAAGTATTTGTTTGCAAGGGAAAAAAATGTTTCAGTTTCCTACTGCAAAACAAATTCTTTATGTTCATAACTATAATGTTGTTGAGGGAAAACAAAACCTGGTGCTAAAATCATAACGTGCTCAAACCATGTTGATCTGGATTTAACAAGCTTTAAATCGTTTCTCAAAAAACTGTTAAAGCAGCTTTTAAAGTTTACAGTGAAAACAGTCTTCTAATTTAGAAAAAAATGTTTGTCTCACATTGTCACAGATACCTTAAGTATTTGACCAAGAAATACCTGAAGAAAAACAATCTTCGTGACTGGCTGCGCGTCGTGGCTAACACCAAGGAGAGCTACGAGCTGCGCTACTTCCAGATCAACCAGGAAGAGGAGGAAGAGGACGAGGATTAAACCCGTCATCATTTTTGTACATTTAAATAAATGTTGTTTACGGTACACAAGCCTGTCTTGGGTTGTTGATGTTTTCAGTAGCTGCAGCAGACTCATGGGCGGTTTGTAGATCATTTTGTTGCATTCACATCTTTAGTCTTTGACAGCTAACCCAAAAGCCTCAGCACAAAAAAAAGAAGCCTTTAAATTTAGATGATTTTTATTTATTTAATGAAAAACAACAATGTAGCCCATATAAAAGGAATGCAGTACAGATCAGAGACAACAAAAAAACACCTGTGCTGTTTCCCAAACGACAAATCTTTTCCAGCACTTAGTGTACAAAGAACATTTGTAGACAACACATCATGGTTCTAAAAAGTTCAGAGCTGCTCGTGAAACCGATTTGAGTCCTTGAATAATTCATGAGTCAAATTAGCCACAAGTAATCAAACAGTATGGTCTAGGAAGGACTGAGGTGTGCATCCGGGATGCAAAAACACTGAAGACAACAAAAGGAATGTAACATTGAGTGAAGTGCACTAAACTCAGAACATCATGTTCCAAAATCCTGATTGTAATCTGTGGCAGTGGCACACACATACACATTCATATACACACAGACACACACACTCCTTACACTGCCCTGTCATTACATCAGACTGATCAACTGATTCTCTGAACAACAAAAACAGAACATCCATAACCTGAAGAAATGTGTAGAAAAAGGCACAGGTATGGAGTGTTGATAAATCTTTGAAAAAGCCCTCAGGAGAGAAAACACCAAGGGCTCTGCTGTAGCACCCGTAAATGTGACTAAACAACGCTATCATCTCAAACATTGCCACGAGAAAAAAAACAACAGACATGAAGACGTCAATTATTGGCCGTATTATAAAATGGAAAAAGGGGTGGGGGAGTGGGAAGCACCACTCTGCTGTGTGTGAAGTGTTGCAGGATTAAGGGACTGTTGAGTGTGACTGCAGGAGTGCCCATGATCTGTACCATTATCTCTGATTTCAGTGTGGGTTTGCTGGTAGTTAGGCTATGTAAAAGAAACCTTTCAGACTTGTGACTTCATCCTTCCCCCGACCCCCACCCCCATTCTTCTTTAACTCACCTACCCCACTCACAGATCAATGTGACCAGCACGTTTGTACTGAGCACCACCGGTTTCTGCCCCAGTAAAACGGTTGAGGTGTCGACAGATGATCAGAGTGTTCGAGGGTTGTACTCAGGCAGCTTTTTCAGTTTCTCTTGTTCCTGCTCTGTGTCCTGTCTGGCAATAACCAGAGAGTGGGCGTAGCCCATCTCTACCTGTACCACAAAAATGACAACAACAAAAAATTACGGTGATTTCAAACTCTCATTTACGGAACTTCCAGCCAATTGATGGATTCATGAAGATTCTTTTTAAGAGCCTCGACAACATTTATGTTACTTACTTGCTCAATGAAGACGCCATCCAAGGTCTTCACCTCCTGGGCAGTGGTGGAGGATTTGGGTTTGTTGTCTCCATATCCCTACAGCGCATCAATGATTTAGTCATGCGTCTCACAGGAATGTTTATAGCCTTAGCCTCTGGCCTTAACCATAATGATGTCTGCTGCATCAGGTCTTACCAGTTCTCCAAATGTAGGTGATGGCCCCCAGCTGATTGTACTCTCATCTGCAGCTATGATGATGCTGCTCTTCCTGTTAAAAACCAAACAAACTTTACAGACCACAAATGTAGCTTAATACTGAAGAGCTGTGTAAGGAACTACAGTAGTGCTTCGAGCTTTTTCCTGACCATAAAAGTTACTTTTCTGCTAAGAATCAAATATGTTCAGTTATCACTTACCCACAGGCCAGGCTACGGACCTTCCAGCCACAAAGATCCTGCACAGATTTGGGATACATGGTGGACTCTCTGGAAGTGTTGGTCACCCCCCAGAAGAAAAGCCCTCCTGGAAAGACAACAGGTCACATTTATAATTAGAGCAACACTCACTACTGCTCTACTTTCAACACACAACATTGCAAATTTTGTTCCATTAGAGAAGCTGGACTTCAGGTTAAGTCAACATGTGTCTCTTTTCTTACCCATCTCATTGACAGCGAAGGAACACTGGTAGCCTGCGTAGATCTGACTGGCACCGCGTCCAGGAAAGTCAAACAACTTGACCAGCCGCGGAACCATCTCGTCCTTCTGCTCTGTGTGACCCAGACGACCGTAACCACCAAAGCCCCAGCTGAACACTCGCTTCTGTGAGTCCAGCACCAGCTATACACACACACACACACACACAGACAAACAATGTGGGATTAGTAACCAGTTAAGTCCGTTTCAACTATTTAATTGGATGGTGTTGGAAATTATATAAATAAAAATCAAAAATGAAAACACTGATCTACTTTCTCACCGTGTGGTTGCCCCCACAGGCCACATCTCGGACCACCACATTAGGTACGGGAATGACTTGGCCGTCCTTGGACTTTTCAATAAAGATGGCCACCCGACGAGGAATGAGCTCACAGTCAAACTCAATGCGCTGGGCACGAGCTATGAATTTCCCATCACTGTTGTGACCTGCAGAGGCAGCAGAGGGCGCATAAGATATATATATATATATTTTTATTTACATTTTTATTGCCATTCAGCAACATATGTAACATATACATCCATTTTAATCATTTGGCATACATCATCAGCATGTCTTGTTTTAATAAAATAAGAACAAAAACAAATTAAAGTAACACATAGGGAGTGAGGTATGGTTATTGCTACATACTGTATGCTATCTAAAGTAAACAGTAAAAATATGGACTGCGTGGTATTATGTATTACCTCCCAATAAGTGTGTGCAGTTTGGGAACATACCTAGCTGTCCATACTCTGGGCAGCCAAAGGAGTAAATGTTTCCTTTACAGTCCACCACCATACTGAATTCAGCACCACAGGACACCTTCACCAGAGGTTGACCATTGTAGGAAATCTATAAAGAAGAAGAAAAAATAACAATTGTGCTGAGGACTTGTGCTGCTCTTACAGGTTTCAATCTGGATTATTTTAAAAATAAACTGAAGCAAGTTCTAGTTGTGTTACGGTGGTCTTACTGGTGCAGGGCTGAGGATGGCATCAGTTTGATTGCCTTGGCCAAGCTGGCCCATCTTGTTCTCACCGAAAGAATAGGCGGTGCCGTTCTCTGAGGAAAAACCGAAAGAATTAAATCCAGTCACAAAACTGCCAGTGTAAAACACCCCTGAAAGACTGTAACCAACATAATGCTGCATGTGCATAATATGGTATTTAGTGATAGTCATGGGCTGTGTTTACCAGTAAGTGCCAGGGTGTGATTGCGTCCACAGGCAGCAGAAACAATCACATGATCTGCCAGGGCCTCAATTAACTTTGGTGCCTCCACACGTTTCGTGTCGCCGTGACCCAGCTGACCTTTGTCATTGCGACCTAAGAAGGTAAAAAAAGAGATTAGTGCTGATTACTGTCTATTCTAGTCAGTACTTCTGACTAATGTTTACATGCACTGTACAGATTTGGTTTCATTTGAACTAACACTACATTTCAGTGTTTCTTCCAGAAAGAAGCAACCTGGCTTTTTTTACCCCAGCTCCACAGCTTGCCCTCAGTGGTCATTAGGAGACTGTGAGCTGCACAGGGACCAGACACCACACAGCTGACCTGGACATCATTCAGACACCCATAACGATGGGGACCCCACAGATTCTGGCCCAGGTTACGGAATGCAGCTGAAAACACAAGAGGTAAGGCACACGAAACATTTTGATGTTATTAACACGTATAATAGACACATAATTAAATGGAATAATCATAATCTAGCTTACTGTATGTTGATAATAAACTTCTAAGTTAATAATAGTCTGGTTGTCAACATAGCTGTCACCTGTTCTTACATACTGTACATACAAATGCATTAGTTGAGATTATTGCCAAAATGTAAATATTTACACAATCACGATGTGTTTCATGATGCCACTCGACTTCATTCTGACAAAAACAACTAGTAATCAATTGAAAACCATTTTTGAAAAATGTGACATGGATGCTGTGTGTACAGGAAAAAAAATGTTCAACAACTTCCAATTCTGTTGTGTTTGTGTGTGTTACGGAGTAAAAGCCCACCAAAATAAATTATTTGAATGTGTGTTCAATAAGTGCTCTGGCAGGCACGACATCTCACCCATCTAGGGATGCTCTTTGTCTATGCAGCTGCTCCTGCCGACACCCCAACCCCCATTCAGTCCCAACAAAGCTGATTTATCAGCATGTACCAGAGTCGTGTGAGAAGCACGGATCAAGGCACAAAGTCTGCCCCAGGCATCAGAGGGCCCTCGTCAGGGGGGCCCGCACACAACTTGCATACATATGAATAGACATTAATGTCACAATCAATTAATACGATCTCGGTGATAATAACACATATGTCGCCAGTGCATGCAATACAAAGGCAAACATACACAACCAACGTGTGTTCCTATGGAAAACCGTAATCCCTAGTTGATGTTGACTTCTCATTTCTCATCATCGCAGCTAATCATCAGTATGAACATAAGGAGCTAAACATCCAACCTTATGATTAGAGTTGTCTCACTGACCGACGGAAAATATTACTAAATGATATGCAGCATCTGAGGCAGCAGTAATGAAAGATCTATTATTAAAACTGGGGAGAAAATATCTGATTGATTGTGACTGGCTTTTTTTACACTTTTGCTTCTCTCCGTGATTTAAAAAAAGATGCTTCTGGATTGCGTGCAAAAACATTTTAAGAAATCGCAATTTAAACAGCATTTTTAAAAAATACTCTTCACAACTCACTTTGTAGGAACAATACTAGTAATGATATCAGAGAAATGTAAACCATGAAAAAAGAAGCTTATCGGTCACTGTCATCTGTCCTATTCTGGATCTAGGCCAGCTATCTACTAATAAATTATTCTACCTTGTTGTTTGGGCACCTCCTTCCTTCCAATCAAATCCCAGTTGGTTGCCCCAAATATGAGCAGTTGACCTTTTACTTTTGGGCACTCGAGTTTCTGCAGAGAAAACAAAGTCAGGAGCATTCATGAAATGGTTCTACGCCACGTTCCAAACAACTGCAGCTGAACAGCAGCATATATTTTCAAACCAAAGGAACATTTTAAAAATTTAGACAAGTTTGACATTTTATGCTGTAGTATTATCTCAATTTTTTTTAAAACAATAAATCTGCAACAAGATAACACACCAATTTTGGTGACACAGTCATTAATTATAAAAGGTCTTAAATAAGGTAAAAAAAACAAACAAAAAAACATCATTCCACTCTAACCAGACAGTTTCCGAGTTAGTGCATCAAACCTACTATTTTCTCTTTGATGTCATCTGCCACAGTGACAGGCTGGAGACCAGACTTGGCTGCAGGTCTGCCAGGTTTCTTGTTATTCTCCTGCTCGAAATCGAACTCGTCATCGCTACTGAAGTCTCTCTCTTTCCTCTTCCCACTGACCCTCTTCTTCTTCACCCCACCATTTCCTGATATGTCTGTCACCTTCTTGCGTGGCATGTTTTCAAATAGCAAGCTGTTTCTATAGAGAGGCATAGAGGCAATGAGAACTTCACAGGGTGAAGGAAATATACAATAGTGACACATGTGTTTGTGTCTAATCTATGTTATAGACTAAATAATGTAAAACAATCCCAGATTACATCAACACAGTGTTATGTAAACAGATGATTTCATCCATTTACAAACAAACATTTTAACAATGCTCCTGGGGAGAATGTTATACAATAATTTTAAAACCTGGTAAAGCCTGGGCTTATTCCTTAAGAAAATCTTCAGATAAAAGTATTCAACTATTCTTAGAGAAACTTTAGTTAAAAACGTTACACCCTTGATCTTTATTGTGCAAGTGAACCTACATAAATATAAGCGTATTTATGTGTTAATCAACTGCGCAACTGCCCTTTGTCCGCATGTTTTATTTTATTTTTTTCGGGCAGATACATCCATTAGGGGGAAGTAATGAAATTTAAACCATGTCAGCTGGCATTATAAACTCGTGCGTATGGAAGAAGTACAAAGAAAAGATTATTTTCATTGTGAAGTTGTCTTGTTATACTTATTAACCTATGGACACTAAATACAGATATTGGTAACTTTAATTGAGGGGTGCTCCTGCATTTTTTTTTTAATAAAAACTTGTGAAAACACGCACGCTGCATCAAACTACTGAAAACTACAACACAACTACAGAACTAACTAGTCGACTTCCTTGCGGTTTTGTCTTTCACCGGGCGCAGCTCAATAAAGTGGAAAAAAAGTTAAACAATCGAGTCACTATTTCAATTAACTCCATTTAAGATAAGAACCAGTTAATTACCGACCAAAACTCATTAGAGCCATACCGGCGTCTGTGAACTGTTAGCCCCATTAGGCTAACGAGGCTAAACGCCGTCGCTCTTTGTTCGTAACGCTTCTGCCAGTTAGCAGCGGGCTAACAGAGGAGCTAACCCAGAGGGACAAAGTTAACGTTTCATTTAACAGTCGCAACACTAACTAATCATATGGCGTTTGTTTTCTTCAAATAAACACCACTGACCGCGTAAATAAATAAGCTCTTTAAGAACGGTGTGATAACCGGAATTGTTTCGCTAACGTTACCTCGCTACTGTAAGCTAACGCATCCATACTAAATAAAGACAAACGTTACATAAAACAGTGCCACTATATTTTTTAAAACAAAACTTTTCACTATTTTCTCCCCTAAATGCATTTGAGTTCACTGAGAGCGCAACCCGCGTGACATCAATGTGATAAAATGTTATTTTTATATATTTTCAAAAAGGTAAGAAATGTATAAAATCTGTACCGGCGATTTCCTGATTCAGCAGCTCTCTGTCCGTCTCCGGTTTGATTGATTTGAACAAAAGAAGCTGCAGTCTTGCTTTCACACCACGTGGTTTACATTTACTATTCATACAGGAAACTGAGCAGCAGCCACCAAAGCAAATCCATCCAAAAGCAGGAGAAAGGAGGAGGAGAAAGAAAACGAGAGACTGACACAACCACTGAAACTTCCAACAACACCACGACCAGTACCACTATTACTACCACTATTACTACTTCTGTAACTCCATAAAGAAAACTTCTAACTTAACATATTGACAGAAAAACAAACCAAAATAAGATGAGAAACGAATGCATATTTTAATAAAATATGTCAAAAGAACTAAAGACCCAAAAATAGATAGATGGATAGATAGAAGTTTAATTTTTTTGGTACTAATTAGTAAAACGGGGTGGTCGGTGGGGGTTAATTATTCCCTCAGTCAGTATTGTTTGATCTGACTGTCATCTTAAAACTCATCTGTTTAAAATTGGCTTCTCCGTCTGATATTCCACTGTTGTAGTTCACCTTGTTCTTAATGTTTTAATGTTTTATTGTTTTTTAATGCTGTGTTGTTATCTTTGTATTCACTGTAAGGTGTCCTTGGGTGAGGTTTATATATAGTAAGATTCATTATTATTATTATTATTATTATTATCTAGTCGTGTACTTGGAGTGTCACATCAAGGTCAGGGTTTGTGAAAAAATAAGAAAGATTTTGGAATATTCTCTAACTCTTCTTTCTTTCTACTTTTGATGTTTTTGTGGATGTCAGGAAAAACAAGGACACGACAATATCCAGAGTGGAATTCTTTTCTAAAATAAGTAAGTGCAGATAAATTCTCCTCCTCCCTCCGATACAAACATATCTTGCACTGTAAATGCAAATGGTTTACTTACAATATTGTTTAAGGTTGGTCTTCTTTACCTGGCCACAAGAGTGATGATATAAGACGTTAGCTTGTTTGGTGTCTTATTTATACCGAGGTAGCTCTAAGAACCATAAATGCATAACAGGTACAAACTATAAAGTTAATACGGTTCTCTTAGCATTTATTTAGGACAATTAAGATATTAAACCTTAGAATTAACTCTACTCTATTTGTACACCTATCAGTATCTCAGGAGAGGCAGTCATGCCTCATAGTATGTACCCTTGTATAGTCAAATCTTAATCTCCTTAAATGTGTTTTAAACATCAATCATGAAATTTTGCTATGATGTCATGTCATTAACACGATAAAAGGATGTGATCAAAGGCGCAAACTTGGGTATGTTGTAGTGAGGTCAAGATTCCTGAATGCCAGCACAATTGTGTACAAGTTACGGTTGACTTGTACAGGTCTAGGTTTCACAAATGGGTATAAGATTGATGAAACGCAGAGAGAGAGAACCCAATTACAAACTCATTTATACATTAAATGGGTATTCCCCAGTGAACCCGCTCGGGACGGGGGCCTTTGGAAAAGTATACAAATGCGTTTCAGTGGAAACTAAAGAGACAGTAGCGCTGAAGTCTGTGAAGAAGTGGACTGGCGAAAAAGAGGTGGCCATGCTGGAAAAACTTAGGACGCTTGACAAAGACAACAGCAACCTGATCAAGTTTAACAAGCATTTTGAGTTTGCTGGATTCTTAACACTGGAATTTGAGATGCTGGACATGGACCTTCACCAGTTTGTTAAGAGTTTCACCAGACCACTGCAACTGCCTGAGATTCAAGCGATCACCCAGCAGATGCTGGTAGCTCTCGATGCACTCAAGAGTGTCAGAGTGGTTCATACAGACATCAAGCCTGACAACATAATGCTCATTAATCACCAGCAGCTGCCCTTCAAGGTGAAACTTATTGATTTTGGTCTGGCCCATACTATTTCTGAAATGCACACGGGCACCAAGCATCAGGCCACTTTGTACCGAGCTCCTGAAGTTCTGCTGGGGCTTCCTCTGCATGAAGGTTTAGACATGTGGTCCTTGGGCTGTGTTGCAGCTTACCTGTACTTAGGCCAACACCTGTATCCGTCACGATGTGAGCATGAAAGGATGAGAGACACTGTGCAGATCCACGGTCAGCCTGGCGATCACCTGCTGAATTCTGGAGTTCACACCAAACATTATTTTAGTAAAGAGGACGAGTGCCCTCGTCCTTTGTGGAAGATTAATCAAACGTGCAAATGTCCCAAAGAACTTCCAAAAGAACGAAGAAATGCAGCTTATCAGCGTAAGTTCTTGTTTAACACGTTAGGCAGTCTCGATGACATAGTGAGGTCTTGCCCAGACCACACAGGGAATGAAAAGGCCTTTGTAAACCTCCTCAAAGAGATGATGGAAGTAGATGCAAGTGAGAGAATCACTCCCTGCAAAGCCCTGGAGCATCCTTTCATTACCTCAGCTCGAAGTTCTAGTCAAACCTCCAGCAGCACTGCTAGGTCATCGGTCAGTTTGGTTAAACCAGAGTGTGAGCATGAGAAAGCACCAATTAAAACAAAAACACCACTACTTAGGAAGATATGCACGTTCTTCAGGTTCAAGAAAACAGAATGTTTGGGATCCCTGGGTGCTGATTTGATAAATCCAACGTGATTGGCAAGCACACAACCAGCACACTACCTCTAACGGAGAACGTGTTTGCAGACACCAATGCAACATGGGGGAAGCTGATCTAATGGGGGCGGGGCTTTCAGGTGTAGCATCTAAAAACACATGGAAGAAGGGAGATGTTTTCAACAGAGGCTCTTGAGGGTAGTACTTCTGTCCCATCTGTTGTTAGCTTCCTAAGAGACCTGAGAGATGGTGGACAGGAGTGAAGCCTGAACATTGTTGAACAGGGTCGGTTTGACAACATTGTTATGATTTGATATTTTCATAGAATACCCAGCCTCTTACCCACTCTGCTGCGCTCCCACTACCCTCAAAGGATAAGAGGTATAGAATGACAGACGTTTTATAGAGTTCATATCTTTTAATCCAAAAATTAACTATGGGAGTTATTTTAGCAACATTGCTTAGGCACACTTTCCATTTATGCTCCTTTTAATTAATTTGACATTCACCACAGGCTGTACCAGAGGGTACACAAGTGGGCTTCCAGTAGCTAGAAACTGCTTGGTATATAGACGTTTTAAAAAAATACAATACAATATATAGATGCTCTATATATTGTATTTTTCATGCAATAGAATTTTTTAATATCTGCATTTATAGCAATGTATTCAATGAACTAAGGCTATAAACTGCAGCAAATCTAAATTAAGGTGGTGGTACACAATGGTAGCACCAACAATGCTTAAGATATATATATTTCCTACAACAACGATGAAAAAATCCATGAAAAATGTGTTTGTATATAGCAGCGCTTCCCAAACTTGCGAGGTTTGACACGCCCATAAAACATTGTACCCTTGTACATTAGCTGGATTTTAGCATTTTTGTCCCAATGACCAGTCAATAAAAATGGATAGTGATGATCTTAATATTAATATTATGACAACGTAATTGTCATTACCATTTTAAATATATTAAAAAACCTTCAGTGTTGTGTTTACAGATAGTATTACATTAATTGTAAATAAAACAAAACATGGTTTTTAGGGTCTTTTTCTCAATGAAATAATAGGTTCATTGAATGTCACATATGCTTACAGTCATTTAAACTGAGCCCCTGTCCAGAGACATTTTTTCAAAGAAAAATGTTTTTGTCCAATCTCACATGTTGGCCAGCAAGAGAAATAAATCTTTTGATCAGTGTTTTTCTTTTTGTTAAATTGAGATTCATCATGTATTTGTATTTCCTTTTGTATTTTTATCTGTAAGTTTTTCCAAGGAGGAGAAGGAGGCCACAGTCAGCAAAACAAAGAAGCCTCTGACAGTGAATGGTTGGCTTCATTCCATATCAGGCATGTGGAGGCGATACAGTATGAAGAAAGAGGCAGGCTGCAGACTGGCGAGGTCAGACCCCTGTCAACAAGTAAGTAACTAAATACAGCTTTATTGTCATTTTTTAAAACAGCTATGCAATATTTGTGTAAGTCTGAGTTCTGATATTCTTGTATCTCCCTAAGAGTAAAACTAATCTTTTGGTTTATATGAATAACAACAAAGATGATTGTGTTGTTTCCTGTTTGGTAACATTTCCTTTGAGACTGAGGACTGTTGTCTGTTTATTAAAGGGAAACTCTTTCTTCTCTCCTAGAACAAAGCATCCAGTAAAAGATCCTAGAACCACGACAATGGCACCATAACACAAACTGGTATGTACTGTATATAGGCAACAAATGACGACAAACCCACGATGGCCTGATGTAGCAAAAGTAACCAGTTGGATAAACAGGTTAGACCGAGAGACACGGTAGAAGGACTGTCTTAACAGCGCAGAAACAGGCATTTCATACAAGATAAATTAAAAGATGGACTGCAAATGAAGTTGGGATTGAAAGCAGCAGTGTCTGTGGTATTTGGAACGCTAGGGGGCACTGTGTCCAATGAATCAGAGTTTAAGCAGATTCGAGTGGGTCTTCGACCAGTTGATAGGAATACCTTTTGCAGAGTGTCCACTGTACTGTGTCTTTGGACAACTGTGTAGTAGATGTTGATTTGTACATATTTTATAATTGCTATCTGTAAGAGAAACTGCAAGTTTACCTTAAATCTCCGAGACCTGAGGGAGACGTGGTCTGTCTCACTAGAACAGCACATACACTTGTCATACAATAAAACAGTTTTAAAAAGAACCTTAGTTAATCTGTTGAAATGTCTTATTTATTTTATATGTACAATTACCACAAATGACACATCAATTGAAATATCCTTAAGCTAAAACAACACAAATTCAATCTATACAGACACAATACAAGACCAGGTCCAAACACATCAAGGAACCACAAAAGGTTTTCATCTGGAATGATTTAACCTCAGGGATAATGTGTCATAAATGAAGTGTTTTTGTCATCATTTACTTCATATTCAGTTTCACAGACCAATATTTAATCATTGTTCTACATAATGTTACACTGAGAATTGAGATTATTCAACTACACTTCTGAAACAAACTATAGTGACAACAGATATCACTAAACATTCCACAGTCTACCTTAATGCTACTTTACTTTCTAAAAACTAGGTAGCGCTAGAGCAGTACATCTTTTTGGCCCATTTTTGTTGTTCTCACTGGCGGTGACTTTATTCTTTGCTTCAGTCAGACATCTGGTCAGAACACAATGTTGAATTTTGCCTCTGGTTCTGCTGATTCTATGTTGTTTGGCTGGATTTCTGATCTTCTTGCAGCCCACCAATCACGGAGCCCGGTGTACCGAAGCTGCCAGTTTGGGGCTCCAGTTGAGCCGAAACGCTCAATCCAAGGAAGTTTGTCCGTGGTCGTGGAGGAGTTTGGATCTGTATTGATGAGACCGGGATGGAGGTGTGGTCACCGAAACTCTGAACTGTCACTGACGACTGGCAGGACAGACACAAACAAGTTAGAACATTAATATTTATTCCTGGTCTGTAATTTTTCCCTGTTATTCTTGGTGTTCTGTGCTCAGAATCAAGGCTAACCCTGCTGTAAAATATATATTTCTTTGTATTAGCCATAAACAACCACTAAATAATTTCAACTCACAGTTGCCACAGAGATGTCGCTGCCTGCTGCTGTTTTCTTCTTTCTGGCCATGCCTGGATTCCAGTGGCAGACCAGACTGTCATTCTGAACACTGTAGTTTTTATGGCTGACCAGCCAGTAGGTGTTCATTTTTCCTTTACCCTGACCAGAGAAGGAAGGACATAAATAAGGTCATAAACGTCATTATTACAAATATAACATCATTGAGGAGTTTTATGACTGTATAACTGTTGAAATTTTATCCTACAAAATAAAAGCGTGTTCATTTGAGAATTATTACTGCATATTGTTAGTCTCCGCCCAAGTTCGGATAAACTGGGAGTCTCCATCACTGGCCCAGTGATTAAATTACGTCTGTTTTGTACTAGTAAGTAGTAGTACTAGCGCAAGTTTTCAACGCCTTCAATACACATAGAGTTGGCCTTCCTTGTTACGTAAACCCTGGTAAAATTACCTTTGCAGAACAGTGACACCAAGTGGATATATTTTGCAAAATCACAAACGCCTACCAATAGAAGACAGCAGTGACTGAGTAATACTGTAGACATCTCACTCTTGTTCATAATTACACACTGCTACGACATGGACTAATCAAAATGATTTATGGGTTTGAAACATAGTAATACAATCTAATTTATTCTCCTAATTATACTGTGAAATATTATATTGTCATTTTGCTGTCAAGTCATAGTTATTCAGCTATCAGTTACACAAAACTAGTGTATAAAAAAGCAGGACTGACTTCTGCCTCACGACAACAAAAACTCATCCCATACCTTCACATCGATCTCTCCACGAAGCTGCAGCTCGTAGGCGTTGTCTTTGATCAGAGCCAAGTAGGTTTCTGAGCTGATGTGGATTTTCTGAGCTGTCAAAAAACACTGTTCAAGGTAAGTACTATATCACACAATTACATGATAAATGTTTTCAGTTTTCTTTATTGGAGGCAGTGATCCTCTTGTCTCATTAGCCGTGGTCTACAGCTAGAAATAATCTTTAAAGTAAATTGCTACATTGCCCTGGCACCAATGAGAACTACAGGTGTTTTTTTAGGGTCCAGTACATTTGTGAAGTGTGTGTTCAATGCACATACGCAGGCTGGTGGACTCCATTCGGGAGGCTGTGTTGACAGTGTCTCCAAACAGACAGTACCGTGGCATCTTGTAGCCCACTATCCCTGCCACGCATGGACCTGTGTGGTTAAAAATAGCAAGGAGGGAGACAAAGAAGTGGCACGTCTGTTGTCTGTAGTCACAGTCTTAGTGAGCCTCAGTATGAACTGGAACAATCTCAGACCTTAGTTTCTGCACTAGTGAGAGAACCCTAACTGAAGCCAACTCTGAACGACTCCCCTTCTTCTACATGTGTTGACAGTGAGATCCCTCACCTGTGTGAATGCCTGCTCGGAGCTGCAGTCTCTGGTTGGGCATGTGAGGGATGGAGACCTGTCTGACAGCAGCCACCAGATCCAGAGCCATCTTTGCAACTTCATCAGCATGTCTATCCTCATTCCTCTCAGGGAGACCACTCACCACCATGTATGCATCTCCAATCGTCTCCACCTGGTTGAATTATATGGTCACATCCCGTTTTAACATCAGAGGCATACAAATGGATTTATAAGGAAAAGCATCTCATTATATCCAGTTTAATAAGAAACTTTAAGTTGAGTTGAGCTGGACCCATCTGTTCATAAATCAATAATTAAATAAATCCAAGTCCCTTATTGGTCCCACAATGGGGAAATTCACATTGTAATCAGATGTCTTCCCTTTCTGCTCTTTCATAAAATGATGCTTTCAGGCACAATCATTCAAACAGATGGGACCCAGAAGAAGATGAACAAACCACTGCTCTTCAAACAGCTCTACAAGGAGGTAAGGTTGCACATTTGAATTAGAACATAATTGGAAATCATTATAGTGCTAATTAATATATCTACAGATCCCTTTTGTTTTTTGTTTTTTTTTTTCTGTTTCATATATTTTTTTTTCTATTTATGTGAATCGTTTTTTCTTTAAACCTTTCTTTACTCTAACTTTATAAAAATGTATTACATATCAGTGGACTCATAAAAGGCTGCATAAACAGGTGAGAACAGCCCGCCACCTTGTAGACATCGTAGGAGTCGATGCGCGTATCGAAACACATGTAGAGGTTGTTGAGCATCTCCACCACTTGTAGAGGTGAACAGGACGCAGATATAGAGGTGAAGCCCACAATGTCTGAGAAGAATACAGTCACCTGGATGAGAATAGAGAAGAGTAGAATATGACCATTACACAAACATGTGTATATCATTGTAACAGACAACTCTCCTAATGATATACCAGCCTTTCTCATTAGTGTCTAAAATTGTGAAATACAAAAAATGTAATCCAATTGAAAAAAATGTGCAAACAAATTGGTTAAAAATTAGTTAAGCACTAAGCACTGGAGCAGAGTCCTCTTTACGTTTGGTACAGCTGCTATAAACCTTTCAATAAACCAGACAGAATTTTCACCTGCATGACTTGTTTTATCTTCCAATGAATATGAAACAGGGCAATTATAGGTAATTACGCTAACAAAGGCAACAAAGGCTGCAAGCACAGACACTCAGTGAGCATGTCTGTAGATCTTGTGGCTGTTGCCTCTCCACAGCAACCCTTAAAACATTAAAAACTCAATGGCTTTGCGTAATGTTAAAGTAATAGAGCGGAGAGTCTTTGAGATCATGGAAGGAAGGAATGAATCTAAACTTGCAAAATGTAGCCAGAAAATATGTAAAACTTGACAAAATAAGGGCAAAATAGCTTTAAGCCAAAAACTGAATTTGGAAATACGATGAAAAAGAAATAAAAAGCCAAACATGTAGCAAATATAACTCAAGGTAGGTTGAGGAAATTAACCATTTCCTGAACGATAATGACAGATAAGGAGGAGGAGCTAAGTTATTCAAAACAAAGCTAAAAGGCTAAGACATGGATACACTAAAATTACCCAAATGACTAAAAGATAGCGCATGGACACAAAGTTAGGAAAAAACACCAATATAGCTAAGGGTTAGCTTATGATTTTACCAAACAACAATCCAATCAGCTAATACTTAAAACCTGTTTGAGAAATAAATAAAAACTTAATAGTAAAAACTTAGTCAAAAATATGTCAAGCTAAAATTGACAAATTTTACCAAATAAAAAAAGAAACATTAGGGAACAATTAAAATTTTAACTCTACGGACTTACTCAACTGAGTAAAACAAAAAAACCTTGAGAAATCAATACCCTTTTCCTCATATATATGAGTTAGGAAAATCATCTTTACCGACCTTATCATAGCTCTCGGCCTCAACGTGTTTATTTTGACGCAGCTGTTTGGCGACTGACTTTGGCAGCATTTGGTGCAGCAGGTTTTCGGCCAGCTGCCTCTGGCGTTTCAGGTCCTCAGTCTTCTCCTTCAGGGTACGGGCATAGTTCTGTATCCATTCAGCCATTTGCTTGAACGAGAACATGACCACTGGGTAGATGAGGCAGGCAATGCCCAGCAGGCAGATCTTCATGCTGAGGCTGGAGGACACGGATCGAGACGCCAACCTCAAAGCCGGTACTGCAGAGTCAAACAAGCACTGCTGAGTGTTGGTCAGAGCTCGAATCCCAGCCTGAGAACCAGATAGAGTCACCGTCTCCGTTCCAGAGATTGGCCAAAAATGTGCCTCAAAATTATTTTTTACAAACTGGCTTGAGTTAACCTCAAGGTCTATGTTCTCTAACCAGCAGTTGGCCAGCCGTTCTGACAGAAAGGTAGCAAAGCCCAAACAGGCCAGGATGGAAGTCCACTTGTGCTGGAAGTCTGAGTGAGCTTCTATGTGGGGGAAGTCCATCAGTTGATGGTTAAGTTCTGTAAATGTTACTACAAGTCTAGCAGACAGTACGTCTGTCCAGATGGAACTCTGCTTGACTTTGACTAAGGTATCATTTGTAGAACCCCAGACTTCCAGAAGTCTTCCAATGACCAGCGTCAAATCAGAAGTTCTGTTCTCACTTGTGCTATTTCCGTCCAGATATTCTTGAACAGTCCACCTTATCTCTGGACAAAATCCAGCCATCTCAACACTGCAGGAGAACCCATATTTGTTTCTGTGACCTGACATCTCACTGCACAGATGTTCTAATGTAGAAAACACAACATCTGGAAAGTTGCTTTCCTGCGTGTCATTGCCTGTGTGTTTAGCAAATACACGCCTCGTTTTTTGAAGCTCGCTGACCAGCTGCAGGATCGCGAGTGTCCTGCACGAAGTCAACTCATTGTAGGCAGCTTCTGTGGTGTTCAGCAATTCAAAGTTAGAGCTCAAGTCCATAGATACAGAGCCCAGCAGGGCCATTAGGGAGAGGATGCAGGCCGTCTGAATACGACGCACGGTTCGACTACTGCCAGAAGAAGGAAACACGGAACATCTGGAAGATAAGATTACAAATGGTGATGGAGCAGCCAAAAGGGTTAATAATTTGTTGCTCCTCATCTTCACTCAGTCTAGGTATTCATCACCAGATCCAAAGGCTATAGTCACAATTTAGTAGAAAAAAGTAAACATGGACTAAGATAGCAGTAATGGAACAAAGGCGTTGGCTCCATACCCCCTAAATAGAACCCATCTGTCTCTCTAGCTGCACACCTCATCACTGTATTTCTATCCTCCTGCTTGCCGTGCCTGCTAATTGTCAACTTTTCTGCAACTTCCTGATACAGGTACTGTATCTCAAGACAAAAATGCAAATACTTGACATTAATGGAGCTGAAAGTGTGAAACAGAATAGAGAGACAGTGGTGTTAGCTCCCTGTCCTGAATTTATAATTCTATATTATACCAGGACAGGGATATAACAACACAAATGGTCAGTATTTTATATATTATATGTGACACGTGCAAAGAAAGTTAACATTTTTTCTGTATCCCGGTATCTTTGGTCCTTCTCTCCTATACACTGGATTAAACTCTCTTCACGCTTCACCTGCACAATTGACAGTCGCTGTCTGTCTCCTGCTGCTCCGTGGGAGCGACCTTTCTCTTCTTCTTCTTCTTCTTCTTAATAAGTCTTCTTTTCAGACGAGCAGAGGATCGAGTCCCTGACGCAATACACTGTTTTGTCATCAAGTCCAGTGATGACATGAGACTTGCGCTGCAGCTCATCTTTGAGTTTCTTCGGTCTCTGAGGGGACAGAAGCGCGCTGGCACTGAGCGCTTTGAGAGCATCACTTGTCAGGCCAGTGCTGGTATCAAGTCAGCAGTAACAGCAGCAGCCTAATTTCCGTCTACAACCTTCAAAATAAAAAAAATATTTCTTATGTGGGTTATTTTATGTAGTCGACACCGTTTCTTTGAATGTCTTAGTGATGCATTGTTGTTACAAAATACTTTTAATACTACTAAATAAGAAAAAGAAGGATTGCGTTAACAGACAATAAGTCCAGAGTCCTGTCAGAGTGGGACTTGTAGCTGGAAGACTATTTTGTTTGGAAAAGTGACACTGTACTATCTAGACATCCCGGGGGCCCAGGGTCCATCGTCCAATCACCACTGTCCGTGATTCTATAATCAAGGAACTATGTCATTTATAATCATTCAGACAAGAAATCGTGGAAACACGAGGTTTTAATTTGTATGCAATAACCTGTAGGCATACACGTACTGCCAGGTCTGATCATTTGGAGCTTTTATTTTGGTATTGTTTCCGGAAATGGATTGCGTGACTCTCTGTAATTTTGAAATGTACACTTATGCTTACAAACAGGAACGTGTAAAACAGTTAGGACATGAAGGCTTCGCTAACTTCATCTGCGTTGTAGTGACGGGCTGGACTTTCTTTACTTCCTTGTGATTCTTATGTGGGAGTTTGTTTGTTTTTTCGTGTGTGAAAGTGGCGCACAGTGACCGCGACTCTTGTGGCGGAGGCTGTTGTCGCGGGGGTAAATGAACGCGTTGTTTAGAGCCGCGGAACAAAGAGCTTTTCTTCCCTCTGCCATTGTTAGGGAACGGAGGAGCGCCTGTTCTCTGACTCACCCACATCTGCTTTCACACTGGGAAAAGTAAGGACAACTACCGCTGCAGCGAGTGTCTGTTTGTTTGTCTTTTGTTGCCGAAAGGACAAAAACGTCTGTTTTAATGCTCGCCCAGTTAAATGCATGTGCACGAGTATCCAAGAAAAGCATTGAAGTGGTGGCTGCACTGCTGTGGGACGAGGCGAGCTGTTAATATTTGAACAAAGCTAATGCTGTGAAGTTCTCCGTGACCGTTAGTGTTTAAATGCGCTAATCAAATTGAATCATATTTGTTGTGACCCATTCAGTGAAGCGTGTGGGACTGAATGGGCTAACGGCTAGTTCTTCTGAAGCTTTTAAAAATCAACTGCATAACTGAATAATGCTGTGTTGGGCAGATAATTAAGGTTTTCTGTTAATACTAAGTTATTAGTTCATTATTCAGGTCAATGCTAAGCACTGCTGAAACGAAAACGGCAACACGTTGAGATATAGTTCACACTGTTCCAGTTTCTGGAGTTAGTTAGCAGTCCAACTGTGACAATTCACAGCCATGTCTGTTACTATATCTTACTACACTCAATATACTGTATAGCATAATAGTATTTGAGTTGAACGAATGTGATCCTTTAAATTCACCACTGGAGGTCTTAGACCAGAGGCTTGAACACACACAATCATCCAGACTTGAATTCAGACCAAAATAATTCCGTTATTTTTAAAAGATATTATTTAAAACTTTACAGTAAATCTTAAGTCTGTGTCATGACTATGAATGAAACAGTTCGTGTGTGGAACAAAGTGAGGGTATGTGAGTGGAAAATGTTATGTAGGGGATCTTAAAACTGCAAACATTTGTTTGTGCATCATTTCACCTGTAGAAAATGGGTATAGCTGTCAATTGATGCAGCCACCAGGTTTTAAACTGGGCAGCAATCGTTTCTTTTTCAAAAGAATTATATTTTGGTTATTACACACCGTCCTTTTTTTTTTAAAGAAAAGAATAAAGCAAAGCCAGAGTCTTTGCATAATGTATGACTGATATAATGAAAATGTATGTTGACAATATAACTGAAGTAATAATAAAGTCACTTTGAAGAGCCACTGTGGAAATGCCAGTCTACTTCTGAGGCCCATGTGATGTTTACTGAGCATGACACCATACATTTATCCTACTTTTTAGAATGTACATTTCTGTAATTGATATGATAAATACATTAATGTTAGCCAAAATGACAGATTTCTCAATGAAAAGCAATTACTCATTAGTGTGTAATATTGGATAATCAAAACAGTAAGGAGGGAGGGATGGAGGGATGTAACAGAGGTTGACAGAAACACTCCTCATATTACACTTCTTTCTCTCAGCACAAAGTTCTTATAAGGGGGCTTTTATATAACTGCCAGTTCCCATTTAGTGCAAGTTACATTTGGGTTTAATAAAACACTGCAGCTGTCACTTTTAATGGGAGTTTGGCAGACAGTGGAGCACAGTTGCCTGGCTTCTTTCACCAGCACCTGTTGACTTGAGCTTGTGCCGTTCTAACAGGTGAGGGCCGGCCTGTACTCCAGTCATGACCTCTGGGAATGGAAACACTAGCAGCAGCCAACACAATGGAGAGAGCAAACCAGCCCAGGCCTTAGTCAGGTCCCACGTCCTCACTCATCTCATTGAAGGCTTCGTGATCCAAGAGGGAGCTGAGCCTTTTCCCGTGAGTACCTGATCTTAACATCAAGGTTAAAATTGAACATTCTCCTGACCAACGAGTTAATGCTAAACCCCAGTGCCCCATAAATAGGATACTGTGCCATTGGAACAAAGCCAATTCAAAAGTTCAATTGAGTGTTTTATACTGACAGGGCCAGGCATTATATCTTTAAATGGCAATAAAACCATCACTTACTTTGATTTTAAACAGGTATGTTGTTCTATCTTGCTGTCAGGTTTTTGCCAGACAGTCACCCATAAAGAAAATTTAAAAAAATAAGGACGATAAGGAAATTATGCACCCTGTAAACAAAACAATAGGTCAACATTGGACACAGCCCAGCTAGCACAATATAAACATGTATTAATGTAAGCGGCAATGGATGGTGTAAAGGTTTCAGGCTTTCCTCTTTTTAAACAGAGACAGTTGTTGTTGCTGCAAAATAACAGAATGCTGTGCCTATGGTGAAAAAGAGTGCAACAGAGCATGTGTAGATAATGTTGTACAAGTGCTTCAGTGAGGTGCAGCTCTGTAAGCTACTATGGTGATGAATGTTCTCTTTATTGCCTCCAGGTAGAACGTCCATCATTTTCAATTGAGTGCCTAAGAAGACACACAGCAGACTCAAAGATGAATGGCCTTTCACCAAAGGGTAAAGTTTTTAAAAACTGTTTATTGTGAAATAGAAGATCTCTAAAAAAAAATCAGTGTGTCCTTTGATTCACAGCCCTGGATCACAAAAACTACTTAAAATAATGTATGTCTGACTCTTTGAGGGTTTGTTGCACACTGCGACTGCAATTGAATGGCAATTATCTGGTGCATACTAATCCCTTTTCAAGCTTGCACTATTGTTTGTTGAAACAAATAGATTTTGATGTAAAAATATCTGGAAAGTGTCACAATATATGCAGAAAGCGTTGGATAAAACTCCAAAGAAATTCCTGGTGCACTGTGTCTGGCACCAAGAAATAGGCAAGCCAAGACAAGAGTGACTGTAAATACTTTGTCAGGACATAATGAAAAGGTTTAATTTTCTTTTGAAAGATGTAGTCTTTCTGCCAGTTTTTGTCTAGACTGGATGCTTAGTGGCTCCAGGAAATTCACTAAGAGGAGTGTTTAAGAGAGATAAAAGACTGCTGAATCTATGGCCCAGCCCTGCTCTCACACAAATCAAAATAGTCTACCATTTTGAAAGCTGGTTTTCTGAAGACAGCAACCGTTCTGTGCAGGGCCAGCTGCCCTTTGTTGCCCCGGGGGCTTGCAATTAGTGAATGAGTTTTCATACAGCTCAGAGGATGCTGAACCAATCAAAAAAAGAATGTGGCTCTGCAGCACAATCCATCACATGGGCCTCAGCAACAGGCTCAGCCTCCCAGCAGGATTACACACATGGAGTAAAAAGATCCTGCCACCATAACAGAATTAAAGGAAATACATGAAAACCTGTGCATTTCTGTCTGTCTGTGGTGTCCATTTCTTTCTACAGACACCATGTATGACTGTGACTGTGTTTTTCAGATTTGAAAAGCCAACAGGGGCCAATGCTGACCTGCGAGCTGTGTGGCAAGGTAGACTTTGCCTACATCTTCAAAAGGTCAAAGAGGTTCTGCTCTACATTGTGTGCCAAACGGTAAGGATTCAGATCAATCCAAAAGCCTGTTGATGTGAGAATGCTTTTTTTTTTTACAATAACAAAAATCACAAAACATTGTGAGGTTATTTAAAGATTTGATGACCACTAGTAGACCCACTAATGTGTGTGTGTATATATATATATATATATATGTTATAATATTTATATTAAAAAGGACGAAGTCAATTCTTCTGTTGGGAATTTGGTATTGATTCATTGATTAAGCACATTTCTTAAATTTTTGTGTCATTCCATATTTTCTTCATTTATAGCTACAATGTTGGCTGCACAAAGAGAATGGGTATCTTCCCAAACCGAAAAACAACCCTGGAGAACATGAAGAAACAAAAAGTCCTAAATGGAAACCAGAAAAACTCTGATTTAGACTCTAAAAAAAAGGTATTCAATTGTCTTTTGTGTATTTTGTAATATATAATGCACAAATAGTTTCAGTATGTGATTCATCCAACACTTGTGTTCAAACCGTCTCTGTGAAGAAGCCTGCTGCTGCTGCCACTGCTGCTCCATCCACTGGTCACTCTGTCCACCCAGCACAAGGGGAATCCAGTCAATGTTCAGACTTGTCTGGCTATAAAAACACTGCGTCCCCAAATTCTGCATCACAACGATTACCCATGGTTCCGAGCTCTGAGCTGCCCTTGCTGCCCCACGGCTTTTTGCCCAGTGATCCTGGCCTGTGGAACATTGAAGACGTCTACGAGTTCATCTCCTCTCTGCCAGGTGGGTCACATGACCACATTTATCAACATTGAGAACAAAGTTCAGACTTGGGCGCCCTGTGGCAATTCCAGTGTCATAGTTAAGTTGAGGTTTCTCCATTTTCATAATGACGGTAGGCTCATTTTGACAGGTCTAGAGGTGTGATGTGAATCCAGGTGATGACTGATTTATTTTGGATGATGCAGGTTGTCTGGAGATCGCTGAGGAGTTTCGCTCTCAGGAGATTGATGGTCAGGCACTGATGCTGCTGAAGGAGGATCATCTCATGGGAACCATGAATATCAAACTGGGCCCTGCACTCAAGATTTTTGCCCAGATCAGCATGCTGAAAGACTCCTAACCCACCTCAAAACACACACCACACTCTCAAGGCAGCTGTGAACAAACAAGATGTGCTCAGGATCCCAAAGTTGGACTAAATAAGTTAAGTTCTACTACGCCACAAGTGTTTTGAGTGTTAGATATATATGTTTTGTCTTTTGTCATTGCCTGCTGATCAAAAGCACATCAGTGGGAACTGTGACCTAACAACTTCTTCCTGGCAGCACAACGTAAACCTCTACTGTGGAGTGTCTACCACCAGCAAGTTATTAATTATTATTATTAATTTACAGGTTTATTTGTCAAACTGTATTTATAGCTGTAGTGTCACAAAACCTTGGAACTTTGCAAGAGACAGCTGGTCATTCACATGTCTTTACTGTGAATGTTTGTAGTCAGGATCCATTTAATAATGGTGGATTGGACAGATGTCTTGTCTGCAACACTCTAGCAACATTAGCAAACATCGCTACCAAGTTAGCCTCGGCTTTTCTTTACTCACTGTTGTTATGTGTCTCCTGTTCTTTAGACTATTATTATTACAAGACAGATAAAGAACTGATGCAAAAGTGTTGTAGTGCTGCAGTTGTTGGGCAGACACTTTCCCACCAAAACTCTGTCATGAAGATCCACCCCCTGGGTGGAGAAGCCCTCTGCACACAGTTCAGCTGTATTGTTCATGTGTTGCTTTGGTTGTGCGCCTATAAGAATAAGAAACATTTGTCTTTGTAAGTGACAGCTGTCCAGACAATAGAAATAGACGATATCCCCTGATTGATGATTTTCTTTTTAATTTTATCAACCAGTGCAAAAACACACAACCACCACCTGCAGATATTTATTATCTGATATTTATATTTTTATATAAATTACATTCATTGCAAACACACCAAATCAACTGACTGTTACTTTCCTACCACGGTGCCTCCTTCACATAGCTGGAAGACTCAAGACTCATTCAAGGTAATGAGTTCTGTGACTCAGCATTACTCATGTGCTTTTGACTTTAGGGAAGACTTTATTAATAGAAGCTCTAAGCCAGTTGTTTAGAGAAGGCTGCCTGTGTTTTCTCCTGTGTTATTATAATGTAATGTCACATAGACATTTGATGACTGGAGACACTGTGTTTACCTTTTCATGTTTTTAACCACAGATCAGGTAAAGTCTATGCATACAGGAACCATGGGCTGCCATAAGTGCCTACAGTGACGGGTGGAGGCCGACTGTGTTACACTTTAGAATACTTTCAACCAAAGTCCAGCTACTTTTCTTGCTAAACTGGTGCTACTGGAAAAGTGTTGAGGCAGCCATGTATCGTGCCACTGTTAATGGTTTTTTAAATCACTACATGAACCATCAATCATAAAGCTGTATGTCATTCAGGATCATTATATACAGTTGAACACATCACTGTAGGGGAAAGAAAAATACCCACTGTCTACCTATGGTTCAAACACTAAGACAATGCATCTGCTTTAGAGAACCACTGTGATGACCTCTGTAGTAGGTCACTACTGTGACGTGTTGTTGTTTTTTCACCCAAGACAGACGGTTAGTTATAGACACTGTTTTCATTTCCTTGAAAGATTTTTGTTCAATTTGTTTTGACTTATTTTTTTACTGGAAATATAACCATTAGTTAAAACAAAAAAACGAGTACTATTATTTTTCCTGACCATCTGAAGTGTTTACAGACACAACAGACACCAGAAGTCCTGAAAAGAAATCCCCTAATGTGAAGTCTGAGCGGGCTAATTATGATCCAACTCAACATTTTGTCTCGTACGGAGGAGTTCATGGTCTCATGTCCCAGTTTCTTTATTATAAAACTAAAAATAATTTGCATAAAGTGCTACCTGATAGCACTTTGTATAACACAGATGTACCACATTTGTTTGGGAAAATTTAACCCTTTGAACTGTAGAAAATACTCTCTTGTTATAAGAATAGTGAGTCATTTTGACAAAATTGTGGAAAAATGGCAGGTGTTCAATCAAAAAGACTAGTATTGACTGTTCATATTGCAGTTATTGAAAAAAAAATTAGTAAACTTAAATATTACTAAGTTGAATCTAATTCAGTCCCTGAACTAGAGTTCAGTCTTTTCTCTACTGGAAAGAGCTGCTACTGGGAAAATATAATGAAATTGTGTTTTCTTTAACTACTTTGTAAACTTTGGTGGTAAAGCTCGAACTTCATACAAACCCTTTTTAATGTACTGTTCTGTTATTGTGTAGAAAACAGAAAAATAGAGGGAAAAAAAATCTTCAGACAAATTTGCTCAAGATAAAACCTTATCCTCCCAAGCAGAAGACAATTATTTTTATTATTTTTGGCTTCAGTTTAACATGACCACACACCAAACCATTCAAGTACAATCCAATCTGGTTTAGACTTGAAGACTCACAAGCGCAATAAATTATCAAATTTCTTCATTAAGGCAGAATCAGTAGTTCACATCAAGTCAGGATAAAATATTGGATAAAGCCACAGACACACACAACAAAAACATAGTGATCCCATCCTTGATCAGAAAATCATGATATTTTTTTTAACCCTACGTTTACATCTACCTCATGTGGTGCCAACAAGAATTAAAACAATATTCAATTTGCTTTTCTGCACATTAAGTTCCTGCTTTGTGTCACAAGGTTTAAAGTAGAATGTGAAAATTGAAGTTTACACTATTTGGTTTAGAAGGAAACTGTAGTTCATCCTAGATATAATTGCTCTCATTGATATCCTAGACTTCTTGGATCTATGTTAACACAGCTATGTTTGATTTTGAATGTATGTCGAGTAAAACAGGGATCACAGGTCTTTAACCGAGTTTACACCTCTGTGTCTTGAATTGCACTAATTCAGAAAATAATACTTTCAGGGCAGTTCTTATCTCAGCAACAGACGTTTTCCAAAGAAAAGATCACTGGCAGCAGCTTTAACTTGATCTAAATATTAATCCTTTTTGTGGGGAAACAATTTCCTATATGCCGCTGTTCAAATCTGTTTTATTTAATCATGAATGTTTAACATTGGAAGTATTCAAATCTGGGCATTGACTTAGGCTGTTATTTCAAGTGGAGACTGTGAGCTAATAATTCGTTTTTATTCATGCTACAGACGTATTGATTGAAATTTATGAAAAGTAAGTGAAATGTTGAAGTGATCCATAAATCCACAATAACGATAGGGAATGCCAATAGAGCTGGGGTTGAATATGGTTGCCTGCCAATGTGTTCCTGGGAAAATGAGGGAAAATGATTTAACGTTTCCTCAGCCATTTGGTGGCGATCACAAGCTTGGGGCAGAAAGTGCGAGCAAAACTACCAGTATTGACCTTCTGAAAGTTACTCTAGTTAAGGGATCAAAATCAGAATAAAGCTTCGGTGACAGGTCACATCTATGCAGCAAATGAGCTTTAAAAGGTCTGTTAGACTTAATACATTTGTCTTACACTTAAACAACTTTTAAACTATGGAAAATGTCTCAGGTCTTCTGTGAAGAATGAGAATTTGTGTGAAGCGTTTTATGAATATTAATGAACTGGGCTTAAGATGAAACAATCACATCCTTCTGACTTCCAGCCAGCGGATGAACTTAATAAAGCTCCCAGTACTGATACGGAACTAGAATACAGCTGCTATGTCATTCAAAATTAACGGAAAATAGCACAAAGGGGTCTGAAGGACAAAACACCCTAGAGAACTAATTTAACTACTCATGGTAACTACTCTGGTTATTGTACCAGCCCTGGACTGCACACACACTTACTTCACCTCACCTTCACACCGAAACACTGTCAGCTGTGAGACAGGAGACAGCCCAAAGCTGTGAAAAATGACTGAAACCATGTTTAAACATGGTTTCAACACCTGATTAAACAGCTGCACACACCAATGTTAAAACCTGTCATGCCGCCAAAGCGCAGGCAGAACCACTGCCACATGTGGGTTGTATGTGTGTTCATGCAGCGATCTTGACGTCGCAGTTGAAGCCTTCCTCACTTTTCCCAGTAACCTGCTGAAGTCAGAGGAGGGAAACACAGACAGGCTGAGGGTGAGGGATCTGAGTGCAGCAACAGAATGAGGAATGATGGAAAAATACTGAAGAGCCAAAAGCCAACCCATAGATTCAATGTTAATTTAATCAAGTGGTTCATTATAAAACATCATCGGAAAGGCAGAAATAAAACTTTGAGGAAAAAAAGATGAAAAGTTGCAGGAAAAGTGAGCAAATGGCCCATGCTGATCAGAGACAGGCGTTCCAATAACTTCACTGTTCACTGAGGGTTTATGTTCTGTAAACAAGTTGGCCTTTTAGATGACAGCAGAAGCTGAGAACTTTTAGCACCACTTGCAGGGAAGCTGTAGCGTTCCACAGCAGACCTAAACTTTCATGCATTAAAGAGGTTTTTTTTCTCCTGCGGTGAAAAGAAATTTGACATCTTCCCAGTTTTACTAGCCAAAAAAACCTGGCAGAACACAAGTTTAAGTTCTTGTTTGGGTTTTTACTTAGTAAGATGTCAATGCTGGGGCCTAATTATAAAAATATTTTATATTTTTTATAAATTAAGGAGCTAGAACTACCCCAAGAGCTTACGATGTTTGTCAATGAGTGAATACCGGGCTCTGACGAATGCATTCGTAAGGTGACAGAAAATGGCGAGGAGGATGCAAATGACACCAACTGATTGTTAGTTATCCAAAACACGTTATCATTGATGGCACCTTTAAACTAAAATACAAAATAGATGTCACATAACCTTCTAAAAATACCATAATTTAGCAAATGTAAGATTTTTTTTAATGTGAAACAACTGTCCTTTGGAAAAAATGTGAATATGACACAAAGTGGTACAAATCCTAGCAAACAAGAAAAAAAATAAACAAATGTCTGGTTGGGTAGAATTAAATATTTACTCTTGTGCTTGATTTCTTCTACTGTGATCAACAAATGCTTTACATTTCACACATGGATGCTGTGCAGAGGAGCAGGTGGCTGATTCTGACTTTAAGCCTCTCATTTTCAATAAGTGCTACTTTCACACCGGTACTTTTTGGATTTTTTTTCATTGCTCACTTTTCGCTTGGGGGAAACATCTGTAGTAGAAAAAAAAGAGAAGTTTTGTATGTGTAAGGCTTGTGTCCTATGACAAGCCAAGATAGGACATGAGATGTGAAAAGAAAAGGTCACCCACCGAGAGAAGAGGAAAGTCCAAACTAAAAAAAAAGAGGAAGAGGAATTTCTTTGCCACCACACACAAAAAGACAAAAACCAAAAATGATCAGTGTGCAGTTTTTTTCTAGCTCCTGTTTGCCATCGTTTTTATACCTTGCTCCTGAAGAGTGGCTTGGCTCCAGGGCCACAATATTCGTTGTATATGAGCTTGAAGAGGAACCGGTGGCAGAGCGTACTGTGAGAGACCCCTCTGCATACACAAAGGAAGGGGCGCGTAGGTACAATATTCGTTGTATATGAGCTTGAAGAGGAAAAGGTGAAAGAGCGTAGTGAGAGACGCCACACTGAACCAAAAGAGGAAGGGCAGCCCCGGGTACCTGATCGCCATGTGCTCCTTGTGGGCCAGGATGGCCTTGAGGTGCAACGTATGGCGCAGGTCCTGCAAGTGGCGCAGGTCTGTGGAGATATAAAGCAGTGGTGTGATGGGCTGAGTCACCATCACAGGGAAGGTGTGACCTTTGACTTCTGATGTCAGCTCCACAGGCTCATTGAGGCAGCCTGCCTCACAGGCGTAGAGCTTCACCGGCTCCTCCTGGGGCTTCACTGACACGTGAAGAAACGGTTTCCCCTCTGCATCCAGCAGGACTGCCAGGTTAATGAGGTCCTGGTTGTAGTGGATTCCTCTTAAGGCGTAGCTGTTGTGAAGTACATCTGGATCAGCCTGAAACTGAAGGTGGTTTTCTGTGAACTGGAGACCTCCGAAGCTAAGCACCATGCCCTGCATGGCTCCGTGGGCCCCAGCTGCCACCAGCACCTTGCAGCCTCTCTTCTGCAGAGTAAGGGTCCACAGTGTAACCAGTTGCAGGATCTGCGCAGCGCTGCTCACACGCTCAGGCCAGAGGTTCTCTGCATGCATGGTGGCGTGGCCACTGAAGCAGTGGTCGGCGTAGTTGAGGCTGGATTCGAGTCGTGCACGCTCATCACTGCCCAGCCTTTGGTCCAGCAGAGGTGCCGCAGAGGAGGAAATGATGTAGTACAGAGTGGTGTTCACTGTGCGGCTGGATGGTGTGTGGGAGTCTGTGATCTTCCTCATTTCAACGCCTAAAAAAACAAGTAAGCTCTGTTTTATATAAACCTGCAAGAATGTTGAAAACTTTGTTGTACATTTGCATTGGGATTGCTCTCTACATTTGTTACTATTTAACCAAGATACATTAATGAAATACATGTAAATATACATAAACGTAATTATTTCTGGTAGCTTTAAACACAACAGCAGCTTCCTTTAACCTAGACTCACCTGAAATGAAGAGGTCCATCCAAGCCTGCTGGTGAGACATCACCAGCTCATCAGTACTGGCTCTCAGCAGCTCTTCCATTTCCTGTTTGGCTCCTTCCCTTAGAGCACTGAACGTCTCTTCTAGCATGGATGTGTCAATAGGGTTAGACGTCCAGACCACTGACAGAATGTTGTCTATGTACTCAGACTTTGCGGAGACCTGAATCCTGCTGTTTATCTTCTTGGTGACCACCACCACCAGCACCATCCGGTTACTCTCCAGGGGCACTCTTCCGGAAGACAGCAATATTTCTCTCTCATCTAGCTTTTCCACTGAACTGGAGAACTTGCTACCAAAAGAGGGATTGTCATAAGAAATTTCCAGAGTAGCATCTGTGTCAGTTGGGTTGTTGATGTGAATCCTCTGCAGGTAGACATTGGATCTGCTCCTGTGTGCGATAAACTCCTCTCTAATGGTGACACAATCCCGGGTTGACTGCAGAGCACAGCGGACTGAAAGCACAGCTCCTTTTCTGAACCACAGCATACTGGCCTGCACCTCTGTTCTCTTTCCCGCTAGATGAACACCAATTCTAGGTGAATATTCAGTCTGATGGACCGGTGCTGAACCAGCCATAGAGGATGAAGCCACCCACAGTTTGTTAGAGTCGATGTCAAGCAGAATATGACCATTACCTGATACAAAAGGTGTGTCCAGCGGTTCTAGAGGCGTGCTGTATATTGCCTCTCCTCGCTCTACGAGTGACTTCCACCTGTGGATTTCAGCCAATAAGCACTGTCCAGCCGCCCCACCAGGCATGGACGAGCTGCTAAAAGGTGACCATCTGCGCTCCGCCCCAAGGTACCAGTAGAAGATAAGGAAGAGCAGCACACCAACGAGGAGTCTTCTCGCCCAGCTGCTTGACAACAAACCTGGCAACCCCTTCAGTCGCTGCTGCAGCCACATTGTCTCTTCCTGTTAACAAATGCTCGAGAGCCTACGAGTCCGAGGGTCAGTTCTGCAGCCACACTGTTCAGACTCAAACTCCAAATATGTCACATCCGTTTGGGCATAAATTCAAATCATATTAACCGAGCTGAAAGCATAAAACTTGTTTCAGTCACGAGCTTCCGGGTCAGTTAGCTTAGCAAGTTGGCTAGCGCAACGAACGAAAGATATCTAAAAGCTGTTATTTGCCCAAGCATCGTGGGCATCGCCAAGCCAATCAGTGGCTGTTTGCACCGTCTCTAGGGTGTCACATTTCGTGTCGTTTCGGGTCTTCGTTCCTCACAGGTAAAACGAAAACAGCCGCGTCTTCTGTTAGCCGTGACCAGCGGTTGACACTTCTGGTTTGTCACAACTGTCGTAAAGCAAAACAGCACAACGATTACTGAAAATGTCGCAAAATTTGGGAACTTACAGAAGCGGGTTAACGTAATTTATGTTAGCTACACCAGAAAATAGATATTTTTATGTGTACAGTAACGAAGGACTACTCACGTTTTGCGACATGCCTAGAGAGTAATAATGGGATAAGCAAAATAGGATATTTTAGAAGTGAAATTTGAAAACATGACAATTAAAAAGTTTCAACTGGTAGGAGTGTAAAATGTAAGATATTTGATAAAAACTACAGTTAAGTTTTAAATCTTTACTTAATATTACACGAATTCTTCTTGCTGCTTTTCTCTGTGTAATTGTTAAGCCAATCGTTTTCCTACATCTCATATATCAGCTTCAAGAGGATTGTTACTATTAAAAGATATTTAGTGATGGATGGATAGTTGGTCAAATATATTTTTGCCTAAATCAGATCTATATTACGACGCAGTGTAAGGGATATTGTTGGACCACTGTAAGAACTAAGTGGCATAAATATGTATGAGAATAAAGTCGTAAATTAACAGGAATAACCTCATACGTTTACGAGATTAAACCCGTAACTTTAGATTACTGTATGTGTTTTGAAGAAACGAGAGAAAAGCATACAGCGTTAAACATACGTGCGTCAGAATGAGAACCGTGGAGCATCCAGTGAAGTTATACATTGGATTCACAAATAAGGAAATGTTTCATCGTCTGGCTCGTCAGTATCACATCAGCATCACATTCACAAACTTAAATAGACGGTTGTAACAATATTTATTTATTTTAACTTTATGACATTAACTTGCCACGTTTCCTTAACGTGACGACTAACACCTTTTTATCCTAACGTTAAGACTGTATCCTCGGACATTTACTTGGATTTTTTCTTCAATGTGTTTCTAGTACTCCGTCCTACCAAATGATCCTGGTGGCCTCCTATTGAATAGTCTCCATATAATATAACTTTTTTTTTTTTCAAGTCACTACAGAGTAGGTTAGGCAAATTTAAGTCAGGTTTCAAATAGCATAAGTCACAAAGGCGCGTTTGTAAAATTACTGAAATCATATGAATGCTAACAGTCATCTGCTGTAATCACTTTTTTGTATGAATTATTCACTAATGATGATGAACTCCATATCCGGTGTTTTTTCTTGACAAATACAATATGTGGGCCCTTACATTTTAAAGGGGGTGATGACAAATTATTCCTTGCTTGTTCCAGTCATTACAGCACTTTATAGTTGAATGTAATACCTTTATCAAACATTTCCTCTTGTACATTTTAAAGACATCCATGTTCCCTCCATCCTTATACTAAGTTTGTACACGGACTGTTTGGTGGTGGTGGAGGGATCTGAGACTGGAGGCTACGTGCAGCAGCTCATGTACTCACAGTGCAGTTAGATCATCGGAAGATTTCCTCTCTCCACAGTGGGGAGCTGCGGATACCGGACCTTTCCCTTCCCCCAGACTCATAAATTTAAAAACGAGAGAAACATAGACATATTAAAAACAATCAATTATATCCTAAAATAATGTTGTGCAAAACTTTTAAGGGCTCAAATATTTATTTATTTTTATTACAGAGACTGGGGGAGGGTGAGAGACATGGACCTACACGGGGGCGGCGCTGGCTCTGGTAGACCACTTATGCAAACTTCCCCTTTTTCTCACCACCGCTACACTGGGTCAGCTGGGATAATAGTGGTGCACAGATTTCTCCTCGCTCCACTCCTCTGTACAGGGCTGTCTGTGAAGGACTAGAGATGAGACTGTGGACTTTACTGGCGTTTTCGGGGACTTTTCTGTGTGGACTCCTTCTGCCATTGACATACTGTGCGGAGGAGCAGCGAATTCCCGAAGGTAAGGGAGCAAACAACTGCGCTATAACATACAGTAAACATATATTATCTCGGTGCCACTCTGTTACAACCGCAATGGCCATTGTTCTATGTGGACGTAGAGGTTTTGACAAGTGATGCGGGGTTGGACATACCTGTTGTCTGAGAGAGAATTAACATTTTTTTAACTGTAATTCTTTGGCCTGTGACGACAAACCCTTGCTTTATGTGTTATCAGTGCGACAGGGACGCGGTTAAACAATAGTTTAAAAGTAATAAATATGCCATAGTTTGATATCTTAAAACATTCCCCGCTAAAGAGTGTAGATTTAACTGTACATGTGTGTAACGCGGGTGGAGGAGGAGGAAGAGGAGGTGCTGAGTGAGTGAAGGAACTCCATGCCGCTGACGTGGACGGGACCGGGCTGCAGTGCCTTCAGTTCAGCCGCTGATCGGCTGCGTCAATTCTTAGCTTACAGGCTAACGTTAGCCCAAGGCTAGTTAAATTAAGTGTTACAATAAAGTTCGTTATGCACACGTAACTTAGACCCTGGTTAAAAAAATATTTAAAAATGTCTAATTTTAATACAAGTTTAACGTTAACATATATCTATATATGTTTATATCTATATTTCTATCTATCAATCATTTTTATGAAAATGTCTAAACATTTTAACGTTTTTTTGTCCATAGTATTCACATTAAAATATTTGTTATACTGTTGCAAATTGTTTTTATATTAAATGATCATAGTCATTGTATTTTTTGATTGAAATATTCAGATAAAGTCCACATGTTTTCAGTGAAAGTCAAAAGGAATAGGTTTATATGTAGTCCTATTTGCATAACAGCCTCATTAAGTAAACTAGTAAGTGTAAGGAATTGTACACATTCTACAGTTCACTTTATATTTATATAGAGTAACAGCATTGTATATTTGACCATTGTAAATTAGATGTAAAAACCTCTGTTTCTAAAATAATTTTTATGATCAGGCTGGGTGAGTAATGCTTATGCTGTTTATACAAAGGCTAATTTGAAGGTTATGATTAGTTGGTAATTTAATTTAGCTTTCACTTGTCAGCTTTACTTCTGCTCAGAACTTAGCAACAGGATGCATAATAAGTAAACAAATCACTGAAGCTGTCAAATTCTTCAGGTCAATCCAGGCTTACGGCAAAACAAATGTTGCTGTTTTGTGTTCCCAGATAAACTTCTAGTCGTGACAGTTGCCACCAAAGATACAGACGGCTTCAGGCGCTTTCTGAGGTCGGCCAAACTATTTAACTACACTGTCAAGGTAGGAGCAAACAGCAATTTCTTGTTGTGTGGTCAAAAATGCCTCTTTGTCTATTGTTTGTACAATTCCTATTTTCCTATTAAGTCTTTTAACCCATCTGCAGGTATTAGTTAAATACTGTAACCACTGCTCTTTAGGAACAACTCATTTAAGTAGTTTAAACCAAGATTTTATTATGTCTTCCTTTGTATTTCTCAAGGTTCTTGGTCGGGGTGAGAAATGGAGAGGAGGCGACTACATGTCAGCTCCAGGTGGAGGTCAGAAGGTGCGACTGCTCAAAGCAGCTCTGGAAGATATGAAGGATGAGGACAAAATCATCCTTTTCATTGACAGGTAGAGAATACACTGCAGGCACACTGTAACATCTTAATGCAGCCTGCTTTTTGAAAGGTATTTTTTTAGCTTACCTTGAACTCTGCATTCTGCTTTTCCTGTCCTGCAGCTATTCACCATAATGTGCTTGAACTTGTCGGCTGCCATTATTGTCAGTGATAAAGGAGTTTACAGCTTTGTTCATTGTTTCTTTGTCCATTCCACTGATTTAACATTTGAAGAATAATAACCTACATGGACTTATGTAGATGTGATCCTGTCATCTTTTAAGCTAGTCAGAAATCAGAATAAGAGTCAAACTACTTAATTATTCAGAGTTAATGTGGATAAAAGTAAAGGCCAAATACGTTTTTCTTTCTTTTACTCCTCCCTATTTCACTAGATTTTCTCTTTCCACCTCAGTCAGCCAAGACAAGCTGCACTGCCCGCCCCTGACTGTGGCTCTGTTAGAGAATTTCTACTGGAATTTTCTTTTCTTGTGTTTAGTGAAAAGGCCAAAAATGAAGGAGATTAGGGTTTCTTTTTCATATATTGTTATTTTAATACTTTATATCTATCTATCTATCTATCTATCTATCTATTTAATTCTTTTTCAGCTTTTTTAAACAACCAATGTGAACTTTTGAACCTATGAACCTGTATCTACAGATTAAAAAAAAACAAAACTATATGTCTATAATTTAGAGGACACAGTTAACACAGATTTCTGGTGCTGAATGTGACCATTTAGAGTCTGTTTCATGCCAGTACAGAGTCATAATCATTGTTATTTTATGTGTACAACACTACAGGCGCCTGCTTGCAACAGAAATGTACGCCTCCTGTTTGTTGGTGTTGTTTATTTACTCTATATAAACATACACAAGTAAGAAATGTACACTAAGTGCAGCGAGGAGTTGTAATCAACCTCTCACGGCTCTCCGCTGCGTAGAACTCTCAAGGCAAGCTTTCAATTAACTTTAACGATAGCAGTGGTCAAACACATGCACAGTCCAGCCACAGTGTGCAGTAAATGTTTCTATTTTCACTCCCTATGTGACACAGCTACGACGTGGTCTTTGCCTCAAGTCCCAAAGAGCTTCTGAAGAAGTTCCAGCAGGCCAAACACAAGGTGGTATTCTCCTCTGAGACCCTGATCTGGCCTGACAGACACCTGGGGGACAAACATCCCCACGTCAGAGAAGGCAACAGGTTCCTGGGTTCAGGAGGTAGGACCAACTGTCCTCTCGGTCACAATTTGTTTAATGTTCAGTTGCTGTTAAACAGAAATGTTATAAAAGAAAATGTATTGTTTACTGATGTTCTAATGTGTGAAATGCCGTGGCAGTGAACAGCGGAACTGCAGGAGTCTAGTCTGGTTTTTAGGAATGCGTTTGAGTCTTTCTTTTTATAGCAAAGAAACAGCAGGTCTTTAGTTTGCTCTTTTTGGGCTGAAGTCATAAAAACAGACTGACGGGAGCCACAGGTCACTGTAATTTGAAACAGCAGACTGAATGCTAATGCTGTGGCTGTTAGCTTCTGATTTTCTAATTTAAACTAGGTAATCTACATGTGCCCTAATACTATGTCGCATTTTTTTCTTCTTCAGGTTTCATTGGTTATCTTTCCAATGTCAAAGAACTGGTTTCTGATTGGACGGGAGAAGACAGTGACAGTGACCAGCTGTTCTTCACCAAGATTTATATTGATCCTGCAAATAGAGTAAGACACATTTAAAACATGACAACAAAACTAATCGTTGTAACACCTTCTTGAGTGTATAAGAAGTATAAGCCTTTCATCAACAAATAGTTAAGAATTATTAATTGGTATAAACTGATTATTTTTTTGTGTGTTAAAAGACTTCATGTTCTTCTTGTCCAGATGTTTTTCATTAAATACTTCCGTAGCTCAGCAGAAACTCTTCCTGCTCTTTGTAGGAGTTTAATTAACAGA
>NC_024316.1:7824767-7882356 GCF_000523025.1 Cynoglossus semilaevis | reverse complement strand
TGCTGAGTTGACACCTGTGGATAAAAGCAGCGTCAGTGTGAGAGAAGAGCTCACACTGATACTGATTCACTAGCAAATGATCAGGTTTGAAATGTAATAATATTTTCTGTTGTGGTAGAAATATGACACAGGCTGAGACAAGTGGTTCCTTAGACCTTCTTGCAGATCACACAGAAGATTGTGTAGACGGTGATTTAAAAGAACCATTGATAGGCAGTACAGTGAGACCCTTTGTTTGTGCTATGTTTTGTGGGGTGAGGATTGTAACATTCAAAATTGTATCCTTGTTTTAGAAATCTATAAACATCACACTGGACTCTAAATGCAGACTGTTCCAGAACCTGCACGGAGCCCTTGGTGAGTACAGCACTGAAAGGAACAGAACGTGAACTAAAGTACTGTAGTGTCTGCTTTTAACAAGGTACATTTTCTGCTGCTGTTTAAGAAATGCTAGAGAACTAGTTTTTTAACATTAATTAGAAAACTTTCCTGAAACCAAATCTTTCTGAACATGTGGGTCATGTGAGATACTGCTGTTAAAAAAATGTGTACCTTGAATTTTGTCTTGTTTAAGCTGGGATTTTATTTCCCGCACTGATAATATCAAATACCCAACAAAGAAGTATCGAATACACTGGCCTACCTTTGTTTGATACCTTGTCCTACTTCCAATGGAAAATCCCACTAATACGAGAGAGGTTGTCGGACATCTGCGGTTCTTTTTGTGGGACACCCTGTATTTACATTTGTGCATCACTACGAAGCATGTACATAGTATAGTTAAATGGAGTGAAATGGCTGATACGTCATCTGTGTAGGTACTGTGGGTGCAGCTGCATGTTTAAACATGAGCCAAGCTCTAAGCTCTCTTTCTGCAGGATTTTTTTTCCTCTCAGAAAGGAATTTGTAAGTCGTCTGTGAGACGGATGTGCCAAAGCTCACAGAGAGACACAGAGAGTGTCCCAGGCATTAATGGTTTCCCCGAGGACAAACTCATACCACAAATCCTCACTCTGTGAGGACTTTTTTTTATTACCAACAGATTGTTGTCAAGACAAGCCATCATCTTTACATTGCATAACCAGACATAAAACGGAAACCTCTAAATGTGGTACATGTTGGGTCTGATTGATGTATATGCTTTGACTTTTTTTATAACTGAAATAAGCATCATCATGATCTCACAGCTTTATATGTTTTCTGAATCATATTAGCCTACAAGACAGAAATTCAGTTGTCCAGAGTTTAGCCAGAAACAACTTTAGCCTGTCAGGACCAAGGTGCTGCTGGTCCATTGTTGCCTCCATTGTTAACTCAGAACTATGTCGGTAAATCTGATTGAAGCTTGTGAGATAGATACATGAATCACTGCAGCTGCAAAAACCAATAACTCCCGTGTGCTGTAAGCTGACAGTGAGGCTGATTGAATGGTTTGCTAAGTCAAAAAAAATATGACAGATCAAACACCAACTGAAGGTAGTATTTGCTAAAAAGGAATGGTATAATCAAGGAAAAAATATCCATCATTATCAAACAGCCAATAATTTACCAGTCTGAGAATAGCTACAAATACAACGCCAGAACTGAGGGACAGAACTGTGTTTGTGTTTTTCCAGATGAGGTGGTGCTGAAATTTGAGGATAGTCATGTACGAGCCAGAAATGTACTCTATGATACTCTGCCCGTCATCATCCATGGGAACGGACCGACCAAGGTATTGTTGTTTCCAAACTTTCTCTGGAGCGTCTCCTTTGTAAAAATGACTATTGTGCTGTTGGCTTTTCAGTGAACTTTGAGTTTATTTTGATCCCTTTTGTATACAGAGTCTCACTTTGAGATACAGTATCTCAGATATCTGAGATATGATCATTATGTTGCTGTTGTTTTGACAGCTGCAGCTCAACTATCTTGGAAACTACATCCCCAACACGTGGACGTTTGAGACAGGATGCACAGTTTGCAATGAGGATCTCAGGCCTCTCACCGCTTTAAAGGTTTGGTCCCAGATCTTTTTTGTGATTGATGACAATAAACAGTTCTTCAACTAAATCTAAATGTTCTGGCACTTTCCATTGATTTTTGCTAAAGCTTACACAGATGGTTTTCTGCCTGTGTGATATTTCTTACCCCACAGGAGAGTGAATACCCTCTAGTGGTAATAGGCATCTTCATCCGACAGCCCACTCCATTCGTCACAGTTTTCTTTGAACGCCTACTGAAGTTGCAGTATCCCAAGAACAGGCTAAAACTCATCATCTTCAACCAAGTAAATCTGCGTCATACTTTTTCAGTTTTAAAGTTGGCAGAAAACTACATTTTCAATTGTATGTCTTCCCTCCTTCTTCCAGGAGCCTCATCACGAAAGTCACGTGAGCTCCTTCCTACGGGATCATGGGAGTCTGTATCAGGATGTCCGTGTCTTTAGTCCAGAGGAGGAAATGAAGGAAGCTGCCTCACGCAACTTGGCCTTGTGAGTTGGATTTTCAGAGAATGCTTTGTGTTAATGACTTAAATAAACGATGACAAGTGTACCTCGTCTGTACATTTAAGGATGTGGACTTTACTGACCATGTGGATCAATGTGTCTTTGTCTACTTTCAGCGACATGTGCCGTAAGGACCATGACTGCGAATACTTCTTCAGCATAGACATTGAAGTGGTCCTCAAGAACGAGAACACGCTGAAAATACTTATCGAACAAAACCTGTGAGTAAATATATGAGTATAATATGTCAGCCATTTTGGTGTTTTATTAATTAATTAATTAATATTATTTATTAATTATGATTGAATTGTATGCTATTTTGATATTTGGAAAAAATAATTCTACTTCTCACACATTGCTTTTTCTTCTTGCTCATCTTGAAATGCTTTTGCAACAATACTTTCAGTTTTTTTTCGGCCAATGTGATTGAAAGTCTGACTTTCTTCCTGTGTAGGCCCATTGTGGCACCGATGATAACTCGAGTTGGTCGTCTGTGGAGCAACTTCTGGGGAGCGCTCAGTGCTGAGGGTTACTACGCCAGGTCTGAGGACTACGTGGACATTGTTCAAGGACGCAGAGTGTAAGCTGCAGAAATTTTGTTCTTCAAATTCAACAAACAGTTGGAATGACATGAAGGTTGAAAGAAAGATCAACATACTGTATTATTATTATTATTATTATTATTAATAATAACAATGTCACTCATTACATGTGATCCAAAGAGCTGTTTTAATTCACACAAGAAATACATTGAGTGTTGTCGTGGTGTTACTTTAACTACAGTCAACTTGTGATCAAACATGTATCCATTTGTTGCATGTTAGGTGTAGTGTGTGTGTCTAATGGTAACCTACAACTGTGTTGGTGTTCAGGGGTGTGTGGAACGTCCCATATGTGACTAATGTGTACTTGGTGAAGGCAAGTCTCCTGAGATCAGACCTGAAAGAATACGAGCTCTTCGACTCACACATCTTGGACCCAGACATGGCGTACTGTCATAACGCACGCAACAAGGTGGGGAAGAAACCGTATCCTTGTTACATGAGCCAATCAGAGCTATGTTTGTTTGTTTGGAGGTGCGACATCTAAATAGAGAGAGAATAAATGACTGACACCTATTCAGTAGGACAGGTACAGACGGAATATGAAACAAATACATATGGAATTAATGCTACAAATAAATACACCTGAGGACGTAAAATATGTTGTAAAACTATAACTAAAATATGAAATTATATTTGTCATAGCCTCTTGTCAAATTTTAATACTATTATATCTATGTATTAGTAAATGAGTAATCATACTTAATAATTTGTTGTAATCTTATCAGTCATAAAAATTAGACTGAAATATTTTTGAAAACTTAAATTAAAAATTAAAGTCCTTTTGACTTAATCTGGACTAAGACTAAGTTACAGTTAAGTCAGAGACTTAGTCGAAATTGCCTGTCAAAATGAACACAGAGAAGGAATCTACTTTGTATCTATAGTTACATGTTCAACCCATGTAACACCCAAAAAACAGTTATGTTTAGAACAAAATCATTGTGTAAATTTTTAAGTACATTTAAGTTGATCTTATATGTTGTTTTACTTTGTGCACTTGTTGTTGCCAAATATCATTTCTTATCTAATTATGTGGATTTTTCTCTCCAGGGAATCTTTATGTTTGTAACCAACATGCAAACATTTGGTCGAATCCTGTCGACTGAGAACTATCAGACCAAGCACCTTCACAATGACCTGTGGCAGATCTTTGAAAACCCACTGGTGAGTGACTCTGTCTCTATGTCTGTCCTTCAGCCAGACAAGCTCTGGTCATGATGCCTCTGTTTATGGCAGTGTCAGAAATCAAACAACAGGTGTGTGTTCATTCCAGGACTGGGAGGAACGCTACATTCATGAGAACTACACACACATTGAGAAAAACAAGCTGATAGAAACTGTGAGTTCTCACATTCACACGTTACACCAAATAACGTCCTCAGTACAGACAGGAAAACCTCTACTGACTTTGTTCCGTGTCTCCTGTCCATCAGCCCTGTCCTGATGTTTACTGGTTCCCTATATTCACCGATGTTGCCTGTAACCACATGGTGGAGGAGATGGAAAACTTTGGGCAGTGGTCTGGAGGTGCCAATGTGGTATGATGATGTGTGTGTGTGTGTGTGTGTGTGTGCAACCACCTGTCTGGTGTTTGTTTAGCTATACTTGTGGGGACACATTGTCCTTGTCAGGACATTTTCCAGGTCCTAATCACAAAAAATGCTATTTTGAGTCTGGTGTCCTACCAAAAACCTCTTGTGGTCTCTCTAAATTAACCACGGGTATGAGTGTGACCCTGTGTGGGACTGAACTACCAAGGATGTGTTCTGCCCTCACTTGGTGACTGCTAAGACTAGCCTCAGTTCACCTGTAAACTAGGATTATTAAGTAGTAGAAGATGAAAAATTTAATAAGGTTTTTTTGTTGTTGTTTTCAGGACACCAGAATCCAAGGTGGCTACGAGAACGTGCCCACTATCGATATCCACATGAATCAAATCAACTTTGAAAGGGAATGGCATAAATTCTTACTGGAGTACATTGCACCAATAACAGAGAAAATGTTTCCTGGTTATTACACCAAGGTAAGGGGTTGAACTCTCCACCCAGTCTGAACATTAAGCTAGCTGACATGGTTGTTTCTGACAATGACTCACTCTGGTTTATCTTGTCTCCTTAGTTTTTACTTTTTACTGTAAAGATCAGGCACGTAGGACAGGTACAGACGGAATATGAAACAAATACATATGGAATTAATGCTACAAATAAATACACCTGAGGACGTAAAATATGTCGTAAAACTATAACTAAAATATGAAATTATATTTGTCATAGCCTCTTGTCAAATTTTAATACTGTTACATCTATGTATTAGTAAATGAGTAATCATACTTAATAATTTGTTGTTATTTGTCATAAAAATGAGACTGGAATATTTTTGAAAACTTAAATTAAAAATTAAAGTCCTTTTGACTTAATCTGGACTAAGACTAAGTTACAGTCAGGCACGTTCAAAGTCTGGCCCAGGGGCCAATTGCGAACTGTGGTCAAGTTTTACACGGCCCGCAGCCTATGTCATTAGATGACATATTTAATGGTTTAAAGAATGGGTGGTCTTTGCACATGTCCACTTCAAAACAAAACCATTGATGACATGAGGTGACTCCCGGTGATGAATGTAAATGTGTATGATAACACTAGAGTTTTCTGTTTCCCTGTTCACGTGGGTGGTAATCTTGCAGTGCATGTTGGTCTTTAATCTCCAGGCGCTGAGATCATTCATATAATTTGCTTCCTGAGAAATGTTGATGTTCAAAAAGTCATTTCTTCCTGTTTACAGGTATTCTCTATGTGGTAATCTTAGTAGCAAGGAATTGGAAACACCCAATTATAATACAGTATATTTGTTTACCTTATATATTTTGTTTACTGTATCTGCTTCAGAACGACACTGTAAAGCCTTACAGTTGAAGACTAACGTCAACATCTGCTAACATTATTGCCATATTTAAAATATACTATCTCCAAGTGGATGTGTTAGTTTTGAAAATGGCATCAAATTGGAATTCAATTAAACAATAGGCCTTTAATACTGGAAAGATGGTGTAAGCAAGGATACGTCCTACGTTTCGTCAGGATCTAAAAATGAAGGTTACAGAAGACTGTGTAGCAGTGATGGAAAATAGAGATGGCAAACATGTTTTTGGCTGAAATATTTCAGGTTTTTATGTTTAATATTCAAGTTCACAGTTTTTAGCAATTTCTACCTCTTGTTTAGCCTCAACAACAAGACGGACTTTTAAAAATGTTAAAAGTGTAAAGTCAGGTGTTTTGTCTATCTCTTCGATCGGTCCCTGCTGTTGCCTCTGTGTGTACTGCTGACCACCATGTCTTCTCTCATCAGTGTTCCACTCCCTTGAACTTCGTGGTGAGGTATAAACCTGACGAGCAGCCGCTGCTCGAGCCTCACCATGACGCCTCCACATTCACTATTAACATTGCTCTCAACAGCAAAGACATTGACTACCAGGTAAATGGAGAACAGGTGACGGCTGGTAAATGGAGCTGCGGGACATGAAGATGAAGATGAGGATGTTGATGATGATGCAGATGCAGGTTGTCTGCGTCTCTCTGTCTCTATATCTCTGCTTCTCTACTCTTCTTCCTGGAAGTGAATGCTGGGATAGGAACCAAGCTGATGCTTGTCTTTAACAGAGCAGGAGCTGCGAAGGGGCGCATACGTGAGGAGTGTGTCCACACACTCGATGTCTTTGTGAATGCTTGCATGACTCCTCTCTGTGTGTGTCTGTGTGTTTGCAGGCTCAGTTTGACTTGGCCTTTGTAGTTAGGTATAAACCAGATGAGCAGCCCTCTTTGAGGCCACACCATGACGCCTCCACATTCACTATAAACCTTGCACTGAATCAAGTGGGCGTTGATTACCAGGTGAGTGTAGCTGTACAACTGTGGTCAGTATAGCTGAGTAACACACACCATTGTTGATCTGGACTCACATTCAAGCTGTTAGACCTAGATCCTGTATGAGCAGGATTGTTGAACACAGTCTTGGAGAGAGTTTGATGCCTAAGGAATGGAAAAAAGTTGAAGAAGAACTGGTGCTGATACTTAGGGACCAGATGAGCAGAGCTGTATGAATGAATAATGGCAGTTTAGAAATCAAGTTAGAGCTAGTTTGGACACGTGCTGTGGAGAGACTGAAGTCTGGAGATGCTAAGATGTCGGCAGGTGATTCATGATGTAAAACCCAGGATGGATTAACTGAAAAAAGAAGATTCACATCCACTCTGAGAGATTCAATCACGAGTGAATCATTACTAATTTAAAGATTAAAGGCCTTTAGACGTCAATAATTCCAATAACATTCTCCATTGGAGCTGTGAAAAATGATAGATTTAAAATGACAATTAATTAAAATAAATTATATATGTGCATGACGAGGTTGGAGGGTGATTTAATTGAATTGGTAGCCAGTGACACTCGGTGTCAAACAAAGGTCCAGACAAGCATGACGCGGACATCAAGGCTTGTGTGACGTGGTTGAGCAAGAAATGCCGTCATACGCCTGGCATGGCGCTCGTCTCCATTTCCTCATCATTTGAAACTTTCCACATCTTGTGTTTTCACATCAGTCTTGTCCTCTTTGCATGACATGTTGCAGCTGAAGCCAGAAGCCTTGGTGCTTACAGTTGCATCCCTGTTGTTTCCCTGCATCTACAGTGTTTACAACATTGACTGGAAGTGAGAAACAACAGCTGCTGCTGTGTGGAGCTCTGATGTTACATTTAAATAATATTGTTTTTATAAACAATAGTAATATTTGATCTTCGCTCTGTATGTGGTTTTTACTTGTTTGAAGTGACTGTTAAAAATATATGTATATGTTATTGATAGAATAAAATTGAAAGACCTTTGTTGTCATTGCACAGGAACTATGGGGGAGATAGTAAGTCAGATAGGAAGGGTAAAGAAGTGGAATAGTAGGGTTTTTTCAGTACTTGGCATCTGTGGTGTTGCTTTACTGCTTTTTTTTCAGTGGAATAAGGTAGAGAGTAAGGAATAGGGGGGAAAGGGAGTGAGGCAGAAAGGTAGGATGAAGGAGAGTTTTAGATTAGGTAGAGAAAAGTGCAATAACACACTATTATAAAATAAATACTCTAACTCTGTAAATATTTTAATCCGTCTACCAGAGCAGCAACATCTCCACATGTATAATCACAAAAATGCAGAATAAAACCTGACCACCAGTACACCATGATCTGCTGCCTGTGTTAATAAAAACCTGTTAATATGTGGCGCTGTTGCTACAGGGTGGTGGATGCAGGTTCCTCCGTTATGACTGCGCCGTCGAAGCTCCTAGGAAAGGCTGGGCCCTCATGCACCCTGGCCGCCTCACCCACTACCACGAAGGCCTCCCAACCACCTCTGGCGTCCGTTACATTGCAGTGTCTTTTGTGGACCCTTGAGCTCCCAAAGATGGCGACACCTGCACTGGTGAGTCCAGACCAAAGAGGAATTCAAGAGAGACATAAAAGCCAGAAACTGCTCTACCTATAGAATTATATCTCTCGTGGTGACTGTGAGCTTACAATAGCCTGACCAAAATGGCTGTTGAAGACCCAAAAACATCCCAGCATTTTTTTTTACCAGAAAAAAACCTTGATCTCCTACAGAGCCTATGACTATTTTCAACTAAATTATAAAATACAGAGCAGCCTTTTTGGTCTTAAGCCTGGGTCTGTTCTGACTGTGTGGTGTCTTATGTGTTATGATGTGCCTCAGGAAATCACCAGGACTACATTACACATTTCTAAAAAAGGTTTGTGAAAACGTGTGACTTTTAAAATCTTCTTAAAGTTCAAAAAGTGCTTGTTTGCTAATCCGTCTCTCTCCCAGTTGTGGTTCTTTGTTGAACTGAGTCACTCCAAAGCCTGTTATTTATTTTTGTATTTGATTTGTTCAAACTCAAACTACATGTTTTATACAGAACATATATTTCAGTCTCACTGCCGTTATGACCTGTAATAGTCTTCTTCCATAGACACTAATTACAGTCAGTTCAGTTTTAAAGCAAAACATATTTGAAGTAACGGTCATTTGTCTCCATTGTTGTGCTTTAAATAAAACAATAAATCCAAATAAATAGTTGCTGATGTTTCTCATCAAATCAGAGCATTTTGCGAATTCTTTTTAAAACATTTTGATTTTTTTTTTCTTTAAATTTTTCAGCATAATCCTAATTTAGCTTGTCAGTCTTGGTCAGATGTTGAAAAATAATGATTATTTTCAAAATTGTCTTTTCTGCATGTTTCCCTTCAAATTAGAGCATTTCTTAGAAAGTTGTTTCGCAAAACCCTAATTAAGCATGATGTTTCTGGTCAAATGTTGAAAAATTGATGAGATTTTTTGGCAATTTTTTTAAAAACATTTTGTCTCTACATTTCTTGTCAAATTAGAGCATTTTAAGAATTTTGTTTTCGGAATAATCTTGATTTAGCATTTAGAAAAAAAATTGTTTTGCTGAATGTTTTTCTACATTTTATCTTGTCCTTTTTTGGCAAAAATTAATTTGCATGTAAATGTCTCTGCATGTTTATTTATTCTCATTAAATTAGAGCATTTTGAGAAATCACGGAAAATAGTTTTAGATATTTGAATTCAGAGAAAATTATGAGAAGTCTGATGTGAGTCAGTCATGTGATCCAAGTCCAATCAAGCTAATATGGCACTGACTCTATACAAACTTAACCTTGTTGGAAGTACTGAACCCCACCAGTTTCATATGCGCATTCACCGAACCCTGTGGTAATGACCAAGCGGGTGGCGTGTCATCACGAATCATGAGTCGGTTGTGTGTCTTGTCCTCCTCCAAACCCCTGGGGTTTGATCGAACCCAGGTTAAGAACCACTGGTCTAGACTGTAGATTTTTGTCTAAGTCAATCTGTATTCTAATCAAAACAAGATGTGTTTAAAAAAAAAAAAAATTGGCAATTTCTATAAGTTGGGCCTTTAAATAACTGCTCTATGGCCATGTTTTTTTTTTTGAGAAAATCTTTATTTAAGAGATAAAAGTTAGAAGTAAAAAGATTAAAGATATGGTTACAAACACTAAACCCAAGACAAAAAGAAGCTGCAGTATCACATATAAACATCTATTTACAAATCCTTATCACGTCAGCTTCCTGGCAAGTAAAAAAAAAAAAAAAAAAGAGGAAATAAAATAAACACAGCTTTGTTGTGACTAGCGGAATCGTCTAGTGAAGTTTGGAGAGTGTGGGACTGTGAGGGGAAGTTCACTCTTCTTCACTGCTACAGGTTTGTAGTGTCTGATGGGCTGAGCCTTGTGAACCTGCAGAAGTGAGTTAAAAAAAAAAGCAACTCAGTTTAAAGGTTCATTCTGCAGACATTGGTTTTGTGCTGTGGTTTTTGCTTCTGACCTGTTCCTGCCTCATCCTGCTGATGTCTTCTTTTTCCTGCCGCTCATCCTCTCGTTTTTTCTCTTCTTCCATGAGTGCCCTCAGGGCCTCCTTCTCACTGGCCAGCTTCTCATACTCCTGCCGCTCCCGGGCACGTCGCTCCGTTGACAGCTCGAAGGCCTCCACAGCTGTGGAAGAGTTAGAGACTGCTATAGAGTGTAGTGACAGATATTGTCGACCAGAAGAGGGCAGTGTGTTAGCCAATGTTGGAGCTGCAGAACACCATCACCCCTCATTCAAAGACCACTTACGTACACTTGTGTCTACTGTTGAAAAGTCCTGCCATCATCACAACTAAATGCGACGACTATGTCAGTGTTGTAAAAAGTAAAAATGTTGTCTTAATAAGCAGTTGGTCATTTTGGTCATACCTAGTGAAGACCTCTCCCCCTTCTTGGGCTGGAAAGGCTCTTTGTGAGTGACTGTGTTCGGTCTGGCTTTGAATGTCGCCACTTCCTCCTGATGCTTCTGCTCTTCTTTCAGCTAAAAGACACACAGGGCCAGTTTAACCACAGCCATTTCAAAATATACCACTAAGGTAGAGAGGCCGAGCCACCCATCGTACCATCTGTTCCCAGCGACTGTTTCTCACAGCCCCGCGTTCATCCAGCAGCAGCCTGAAGGGCTCAGGTTTTGTGGGCCCCAGCTTCTTCTTCTCAGGAAGCTGAACATTGTCAAAGTTAGGCAGTGGTTGGGCCTTAAACTGAGGAATCTGAAAGAGAATAATTGGGTTCTTTAACCTTTAGTGCAAAGTTCATTTAAGAGAGATGAGGGTAGATGGCAGTGTTTCTGCTAAGATGACATCATGACCGTCCATAATTCTAATTAAGTATCAGGGGTCCTGCTGCTTAGTGTAGATTGCCCAAATCCTATATGTGAGTAACTAGGTACAAGAGACTCACCTCCTCATTTCTCAACTCCTCCAGCTTCTTCTCTTTCAGTGCTCTCCTCCCTCGCTCTCTTTCCTCAAAGGAGAAAGGACAGACCTCCACCTGGTGACTCTCTGGAAGCTTGGGCTGGAAGGGGAGGCCAAAGTGAGGCACTGGAGGAGCCTTCACTGGGGACGGTGGTTTTACCTGACAGGAGAGACAACCAAGTTCAATTCAAGAGTCGCACAATCATTGTACTAACAGTCGACTTAGGCACTGACACAGCTATGAATCTACAAGAAAGACCCAATGTCTGCTGTTGCATTGAAAGTCATCGGTTTCACAGAGCAACATCTGCGGAATCGCAGTCAGCTTTAAACTCACTGCTTCAACTTTACGATCCACGCGGACCCTCTTCTTCAGAGCAAAAGCTGGAGACTCTGGAACAGTTGGATGAAGAACTTTCTTTTCTGGTAGTCCCTGTTGACAAGAGACCGTCCTCCTCATTAGGCCCATTCACAACAACAGTCTCATCAGGGGGATGTGACAACTCACCACAACTCCCTCCAGGATCTTCTTGGGCAGAGGCTGAGATTTAAAGTTGTGGGGCTTCTCTTCTTCCTCATGATGCCTTTTAGAAGTCTGTCTGTCCTGGAGCCTTTTCTCAATCTGCAGCTCAAATCCTTCAGGTACTGTGGGTTCCTTCACTACAGGCTTCTTCAGCTCCTCCACACCCTCCAGGATCTTCTTGTTCAGCTCCTGGGCCTTGAACTTAAACCTGCCATTTGAACACATCATGTAGCCTGACAGTTAACCCACATATCAGGATGAGGCATCTTTGTGAATGTTTGATTGCTTGGCTGCAAATTTAGGAAAGAAAGAAGAAAAACAAAGTAATAGTAGTCTCAGAAAGGATCTTACTTCTGAAGCTTCTCCACCTCCTCAGCTTCAAGGTCAGCACTGCTCTTAACAGTCGGAGGACGACTCCTCTGGCGGGTCATCAGGTGAGGGGTGTGAGGCTCGGTGAGTTTAGGGTGGTCACCTTTCACTGGAGAGGGTCCTTAGATTAAAAACATAACAAGCTCATTAGTAAAACAGCTCAGAGACAAAGAGTTAGCCGACAGAGCAGCATCACAGTCAGATCTCTGCAGCACCTCTCTCTTGACTCTGGCGACTGCGCAAGTGGTAGCGATCAGGAGTTCTTTTCTGGAACTGGTCTATACACTGAGCCATGGACACGTAGGCACCGACTCCATCCATTTTTCTTTTGTTGCCCTTTGACAAATTGAAGGGTTTTGGTATTGTGGCACCTTTAGGAGCCCTGGCCTGCCCAGAGAATCACCAGGAACAAAAAATAAATAAAAAATTAACCATTTTGATGAAATCTTCTTTGCCATGTTTTACTATATTCACATTATCTTTTTACTCTTTTGTTAATTGTTATTAATTACATACAATATCCTGACTTTTGTCAGTTCAATGTATGTCAATAGAAGCTTAAATAATACCAAGTTCTGTTTAAAAAAATAAGAAGAAACTCACTGGTGATGAAGGTTTACGAAGTTGACTCATGAAGTCCACCTCTTTGTGTGCCGTGTTGGTTGAAGGGTTCGTCTTAAGTCGTGTGTCTGTGAAGAAGTGGAACTCTTTGGGCACAGTGGTGGACAGGACCATCTTCTTTGGGAGTGGGTCTAAAGAGAAGTCGCACATTACCTCGTGTGTGACGACAGGTTTAACACGTGGAGCTGCAGTTCAACATCAACAAACAAAGGTCAAGCTGTTTGTACTCACTTCCAACCAGAGCAGCTTTGTAACTGGCCTCGTTCTTCTTGCGATGCAGAGCCACTTCCCTCTGGAGGTTCCTGATGCGCTCCAGCTCCTGCTCCTCAGAGCTGGCTATACTGTTTTCAAAAATTAACCACAGTGTTGATTCATGTTCAATTTTCATTTATGAGGAGTTATAGTACTTAACCTTTGTAATGTCTTTACATTAAGAATTATTCTTACTCAGTCTGAATTTTGTTGGTAGCTGCAGCTGCTGTGGGATTCAGCCTTCCACTCCTGCGGATGCCACCAGTTGACCTTTGAGCTGGTCGAGCCACAGGACTCCTGAAATATGACAGTGGCTGTTTAAGGATTTCTAACAGAACAACGACCATGTTGAGTTCATTGGAAGAGAACAGACACCATACATACGTTTTGTGTTTCTTGGAAGGAGGCGCTGCAGTTTGAGGTGGAGCTGAGCTGTTAGGTTCCTCTTTGCGTTTTAAAACCCTGAATAAAAAAAATATATATACAAAGAGTATCAAGATCAATTGATAGTTACCCCAGTACTTTGTAAGAACGATTCCTCTGTGGCTTTTGAAAGGCGGGTAACGTTAGACAAGCCCTGATATCCAGTTGACAACAGTTGCAGATAGTAGCACTATTATAATTTAAATGTTGGTTTTACATGTGGGTGATTTAAATAAATGATACCTGCGTTGTCGGGCAGGAGACTGATTGGTTGGTGTTCTCCTCCTTGTTTGAGGATTGGCCTGAGTCACCACTCCATCCCCCCATGTTGTAACAATGTTCAAGGGTGGAGACTTGGGAGGGTCAGGAGCTGAAAACATGGATGATGGATTCAGGAATTCGTCATTTTAAGCTTTTGGATAAGTAATCAACCAGTGGCTTTACAGGAAAAAAGCTCTTACCAGCGTCCACATTCGTCTTAACTTGTGGGTTCACGATGGCTTTGGGCAAGTCAAGTACGTCATTTCTCTTAAAGGGCCATTCAGATCTGGAAGGTGTGACAAGTTGGTCATCCGCCTCTGTGGCCTGTTGATCTGCACGGGTCAGAAAGAATACAATGTTGAAATAAAGCAAGTTCTGAAAATAACTATATCTTTGTTGACAATGCATCAGATTGACAATCACATCATCCAACGCTTAATTTCTATTACACACACTGTACACCCAAAGAAAACCACCTTAAGTCTTACTTTGTGATTTTTAATTTTCACCAAAAGGTAATGTGAGCTACAAATTAGACATCACATTTTATAGTTGTAACCTAGAGAACATTGAGTGTCATCACAAACACGTGAGTAAAATCAGCATCAAAGTTAAAAAACAATGAGAATGACTGTCCTGTTGTACCATTGAATTTAACCTACAAAAGACAAATCCCAGTCTAATTTCTCTACATATACAGGTACATTTGAGTTTCCATCACGGAGAAAATCTTGACAGAAAAGCAGAATCAAACGATGCATTTAATTGTTCATGCCTTGTGCTGCATTATTAGTTTCCTTTTTTCCTTTAACAATCTCGTGCAGAAAGATAAGTCAATGTTGATAGCAGCACATGTAGATCCTAACGCACATTGACAATTGTTTCAAAGCAGTAACAATGGCCTCTTTGCAAATGGAGACAACTATTACATAGGTGACAATATTCCCTTGCACAGCCTCAGGACTAATGTAACCAGAGATGCTGTCGTTTACCAGCTACGATATAAATAGTACCCGCACAAGGAAGAGAGCGGTTTAGACCTGAACAGAATAAAAAACAAATACTCACCAAACCACTGATCATCTCCCTCGTTTGTCTCCAGCTGCTTAAAGTCGACGACGTGGGACGGAGCATCAAAATCATAACGTTCAGCTGCGACATCCGAGTCGTTGTCGGCCATTTTCTCAAAACAGTTCTGGGGTTCTCGCCTAAACAAGAAAAAGTACCACAAACCACAGTCTTCAATCGAAAGTTTGGAGGATTTCCCTGAGCATATGATTCGACTACACGATATTTCAATTGCATTTAATTGTAGTTCGTTTAAACTGGAATGAGTCACGAATACTGAACTGAAGATCCTTTGTTCCTAACTACGAGTTAAATTGCCGGTGTATTGCCATCATAACTTAACATAATGCGTCAAATCGCCTAATCTTGCCGTTAAATTAAAAAGAGTAGTGTAGAAAACTAAACATCAAAGGTATCATAACTAACGATGGCAGTCCATGTTAAGGTTTATTAGCTTATATCATTAAAAACATACCAGAAAGAAATCAAATTATCCGAAGCCAAAATTATGGTTTTTCTATTGAAAACAATACTTTTCTTTTATTCATTTGTCAAAATTATTCAAATAAATCTTACCGATGCTGTTTCCTCTAAAGGAGAGCAGAAACTGCGACCGTAGCTCGGGTAGCGTTAGGTTTGAAATTTCCTCCCTTTTGAATTGACCAATAGCAAATAAATGTTTGTCAGCTCAACGCTGATTGGCTTACGTAAGTCAACTTCCTTTGTCCTGATCACGTGGTCTCCATATATGGTGTTTCAGCCAGCTCCAGCCTTGAAAAACAACAGTGATGGTATTCTTGCCCTGGGTGTGTTGTAATTCGGCGATAGTGAGTTATTTCGTTCTTGTATGTACGAATTTTGAGAAAAAGTATAAACAAATTATTTGTTCAGCTCCTATTTTGAGAGAATATAGGCGAAGGCACATAAATACAAGTGGCAGACTGTCACAAAGGGATTGTGCTTAAGAAATAAGTATTTATACCTATAAACAATTTTTTTTGCAATATCATGAAATTGGTCCAAGAAACGTTTTAAACAGCAACTTTGCGTGGATATGTTTATAACGTTACATTCAACATAACAATCGTGTAGCAGAAAGATAAACTGTATAACTTGCATAAAACAACACGACAATGTGTGACAATTGAAGAAACAAATAAAGTACATGGAAGTTTTTTTTCCATGGTGGTGTCAGTAGAAATGATTCCTCCCACGAATACGTTTTTTTATTCTCTCTTTTGTTGTCTCCTTAGATGCATTATCACTAAACATGCTTCATGATATTTTCATATCATACGTATTACATAAAACTGAGTGCATATTTGTTTTACCCAATACAGCTTTTCTCCTCAAAACATTCTCCGGAAAATAGCCTCAACACACATATATACCATACATCCCCTTTTTAAGGAAACTGAGTTGAGTTGTTATGAAACATCAAAACAAACAAAAAAGAAATGTTTAAAATATATATTAATAGAGCAAAATATTAAGATATACTGAAGTTTTTGCGGAAAAATATCTGCGTTGTGTTCAGTCATGACTTTGCCTTCTTCCATTGGCTTGGAGTGCGTCATGTGGGCGGGCGTAACTCTGGTGACGGTGTCGGGGGCGGGGACTGTGAGGTCCGACAGGAAAACGAAGGAAAGGCGAGTACCTTTTTTAATAAATCGGTAGATTTATCTTTACATTTCTCTTTAATATAAGCTCTTTGCTTTCTTCACATTATTGTATGCTGCCTCGGTCATATTCTGATAAAATAACGCGGTTGAAACGTGTTACATGTCTACAGTTTGACAACAGGCCAGCTGTCCCGAAAACAACTGAGGCAAGTTAGCAAAGCTAACAGCGGCGCTTCCGTAGGTTGAAGCTGTTAGCTACAAGTTAGCCGTCACTTCATTGCTTTGGACACGGCTTCCGCTGATCGTTGTTGGAACAATATGCTGACGGCTAAATCATAATGTCATATCGCCGCGACACAAAATAATATTTAAGTATACGGTGTTGATGTTGTTTTTTTCTTGGGGCTTTGCTAACACATACCCAGATACTGTACTGTCAGACAGTACCGACATGACGATAAATGTTTTTCCCCATTTAATGCATTAAAATAAGGTGTTATTGACATAATAGGTATTGACACATTATGTTTAAGTTAGAATATATTCGTTTAATAACAAACAAGCAAACGTGATTATTTAATACCATTACAGTATATATTTTAGGAGACATTTTGCAATTGTGTCGTTTCTTTTGGGGTTAATTTGATCAACTTTCTAAAAACTTTAGTGCGATTACCCTCAGTTTTACCCTTTTAATTAATCATTTGACCAATTTTAGCCTTCACTGCAATAACTTCCATGCTGTTTAACTAACGTCAACCTTTTTTGTACTGTTTGTACAGATATGGCATTATATTAAAAACATTAGTAACTTTGAGAGTCATTAATAATCACTATTTGGTTGTAAATTTTATTTTTTGGTTTTGGTTAACATTTAGCTTGATTTTAATCAAATTTCAAGAGTTTTGCTGTTGTTTGTCCATAAATACTAATTACATCAACAGGTGTGGTTGTCTTTTAAATGGGGCAGTTGAAAAGGTTTTATTTTAAATAATATGTTTCTAATGGCAATAATTGTGATAACTGAAACGCAAATGAATCAGAGCAATCATTGTCATTATATCAGTATGTGCTTAGTAAGCAATGGACACAGATTTCCCATGCATCATAAGATTAGAGTTGTGAGTCTCAGAAAATATAGCTCTCCTCCTCCACCTCCTTTCTCTGTTCTCTTCCTCTTTCCTTTTCTTTCTTCCTCATTCCTCTTCTCTAAACCCAAACCAGTCAAGACACAGTCTATGATCTGAATTGTCAAGTAAAATGATTGTCTCCATTCTTTCAGATGGCTGCGATCAGAAAGAAGCTGGTGATAGTCGGTGATGGAGCCTGTGGTAAAACCTGTCTCCTCATAGTCTTCAGTAAGGATCAGTTTCCTGAGGTTTATGTGCCCACTGTGTTTGAGAACTATGTGGCAGACATTGAGGTCGATGGTAAACAGGTAGGATTCTTTCGTCATTATTGCAACACTAATTACTACACAACTAAATCATTCAGACTTTGCTCTTTTGATCTGACTCATCACTGTACATAGAAACTCAGTTGCTAGTTCAGATCTGATCGTGTCCAGTCAGCTTTTTGTTACGTGCGTAATTCATACATCAGACAAAAGTACCACAAGTGAGAAGTCTTCAGAATTTATAAGATCTTTATAAATCATGTTGTGGCATTAATTCCTTAACTAAGTTTTTATTGTTGTTTGTAGCTTATGTATGTGGTGTTTTTTAATGTACTGCCTGCTGTAGGTGGAGCTGGCTCTGTGGGACACAGCTGGTCAGGAGGACTACGACCGACTGAGGCCACTCTCTTATCCGGACACAGATGTCATCCTTATGTGTTTCTCCATTGACAGCCCTGATAGTTTAGGTGAGGTTCTCTCTGCCGGTTTCTTGAGTCACTGAACGTTACCGTAATTTGTTTTTCTTTGATGTTAATACTGTTTAATTTATGCAGAGAATATTCCAGAGAAGTGGACTCCTGAGGTCAAGCATTTTTGCCCCAATGTGCCAATCATTCTCGTGGGAAACAAGAAAGATCTACGGAATGATGAGCATACACGTCGAGAGTTAGCCAAGATGAAGCAGGTGGGAGAGGCCACAACAAATACATAAAACCTCATTGTTTGTCCTCTTCTCTACATCATCCACATCAGATAGAGCGTGTACTTTCCTTTCCCTGTAGTCGGCCTGTAGTTGGTGCTAAGCACACATTCAGATCAGGTGTATGGTTCACATAGACTGGTGGATTGTTTTAAGTGAATTAAACTGTGTGAACAACACTGACAACTCAGTCAGAACTCTTTCACAATATGAAAACACACAGGGTTATGTCCACTGGACATACAGTATGTCATACATTTCATCAATACAAGTAGCAAATTGTGCGTTATCTTCATACTGGAATGTAGCATATTCTAATGTCTTGCTAGCATGAAGTGAGGTACTGTAGGTGGGGTGTACTGGTACTGGTGCTGATTTCTGGCGTGTTAGCAGTACTAGTAACATGTTAGCGCTGTGCCAGATGTAGTCAATAATCAATACCCATATGTGTGAATTTCGTTTCCCGATGCTTATTCAGTGCCATAAGAAAAAAAAAAAAAAATGAACCCATGTACGATTGTTCTTGCAGGTAGCCCAGTGTCAAAATGTCAAAACAGAGTTTTTGAATTGATTGCTTTTTTCCCCACACAGGAACCAGTGAAGTCTGAGGAGGCTCGAGACATGGCAAACCGCATCAATGCCTTTGGTTACCTGGAGTGCTCGGCCAAGACGAAGGACGGCGTGAGAGAGGTGTTCGAAATGGCCACCAGGGCCGCGCTGCAGGCCAAGAGACGAGGCAAGAAGAGCCCCTGCGTTCTTCTATAGATTGTCAGGCAGGTAAAATTGGAGAAATTAAAACAAAGGCCAAGACAAAAAAAAACATGCCTTCACTGTGTCTGTCGTCACCATAGTGGCCACAGTGACTAGAGGGATTAAAGTCTTAAATGGGCTTAGTGAAAAAAAAAGGAAAAAGTCAGACACAGTCGAAACAGGAAAATATATACTTTAAGTTTAAGGTTATAGCTTCTAGCTTTCAAATAGAAATACTGTACTCTTGTGTTTAGAATTCATTAAAGCTTAAGTGAAGAGAACATGAAGAGAACATTTTCTCTTTCTCAGTTATTTGAATTGGGAACAGTACTCTCCTCTCCCCTCAGTTTGTACTGGAGTTCAGAGGCCACACATGTTATTCCTGACTAACTAACTGTTGGAACTGCTCCACAGCTTGCAGTGTATCAGTTTATGCTCTAACATTCTTAACATGTTTCATTTTCCTTTATTGCTCATAGTTTTGACCAAACTAACGTTGCGCAGACCTGCTTTGAACCTTTACATTCTTAATATACTTTAATTAAAAAGTGTGATGATTTCTTGCAGCTGAGTAAAAGTGATTGAGATTAATATTTCTTACATGTAAGTTAGTACAAGTTGAGTGAGGTGGTTGAAATAATTGTGAGTGGCTGCTTAGAGGTTGGACATAAATGTTAAGAACATTTTTTGTCGTGTTGAGGGTGAGTTCTGAAACAGAAGAGGGAAGCTCAGGAGACTTGACCTTATAATCAGTATATTTTAATTAAAAAAAACACTTTGCTTTGTCAAATTAGTTCATCGATACAAACTGGTGTATTCCTAATACAGACTTTTTTTTAGCCTCACTTTTTTATATATATAATACTTTTTTCTAACACTGCAGTCCATATTCAGGTTTCTTTATTGGACATAAACATGGTTGTCAGCTGAATTCTACTTCCTTGACAGTAAAAAGCCTAACGTCCTATTGAGCCATGACATTTTATTTTTTAGGACTCATCAGTGCTAACTAACTTAGCAGATTTAAACAAAGCAAAAATCATTGTAGTTCATACCCAGAGTTGTTTAATGTTTCAATTGCACAAGCCACAGTTTCAAAATATTAGGTGCAGTACCACTGCTGGCCAACAGAGTAGTATGGTTCCGTAAACATCCACGAAAACGGCATAGGTTTGTCCCTGCCCTAGTTTTTTTTTTTTAACTAAAGAGGTGGAGTTAAAAAACTTGTCAGAGGTTGGGACCTGGCTCAGACAGTGAGAACAGATGGTTTAAAACTAACATACATTATTTACACAAGTCCAGGTTTTTGGACTTTTTTATGTGTTGCATTTATCATCTTTAAATGTGTTAATGGAGAAAACAGTGGCAAAGAGGCTGTAAACAGTAGTTATGTTGTAGACATGACATGTTTAAATGAGCATTATCAGATGTCATTTACACTGAAACCATATTAAATTCACCACAGTGCTAAATTCAGCCCAACCTACACAGTTTCTAACCCCCTGCTCTAGTGTGGGTTTTTGCCACTCTCTCTTTCCAATTATGGAATTTCCTTCTCTCGCTTTTTCTCTGTGTCGTATTTAACTTTTTGTGATATTCTACTGGCTTACGTTGTATTATTTGCACACAACTTCAAATCAAAAGGTCAGTGTGGTATATATGAACAATATATATACATATATAATTAAATATATGTATATATATTTACTTGATGAAAGTACGTATATGATGTCAGAAGACGAGATGCAAAATGCAAAAAGCTCCTCCTTAAGGATTGGTCATTTATAAAATTCTTTTGTATACGGACTTATCCTGACATTTCTCCAGTCGTCTTTTTTAATGTATTCTCAAGGAAATAAATTGTAACAGAGAATGACCAAAGGCATGTCTGTGTTTCTGTTTTTCTGTCAAAACAATGTTTCTAGCAGCTTTTATCATTCAAGCTATCTTTATTTAATTATCCTAACTTTTTTTTTATTCCAGGCTGTTTGTCAATTCATTATTTATTATTATACTTTTTACATACATCACTAATATTAGCTAATTTTGAATGAATTGTAGGTAAACATTGATTTCTGGGCTAAAAGTTAGCCCTGTTTTTTATTTTGTTGATTTTAACAACTGAAAAAATATAGTAAAAAAACCTTATTCTGTTATTTATATTTTGGCAAATTTATCTTTGTGTAACCTTTACCTGACTTTGGGCAAGTAATCAATTTAAACCTTTAAGCTTAACTACATCATTTTAATTAACTTGTGACTTTCTTTCGGGAACACTAGATGCAGATAATGTCTTTGGAAATTTTTTCCTGGTAAAATAATTCTACTATGATTAAGGCCAAACTTGACCATTCCAAATCACCATGGCTCATCAATGAGGTGACCTGGTATTAAAATACTATGTCACAGGCGTCAACTCCACAGGTCTCAGTGACTGCAGGACAACATTGACAGCCTCAGACTTGTTCTGGTAGGAATCTAGATTGGGACACAAAGACAGTGGGATCCAGCCAATATATACTATATACCTTATTTTTCACAGTTGCTCAGTGGGTGAATGCCTTTTGTTTAAGAAATAATGGAGACCCATGCAGGAGCATCCATACCCTGTCTTTATTCCTCAATGGTTTCATAGTAATAATAATTAAAACTGTATTTATCCCACATTTGGGAAATTCTTCTGTTAACAACAAACACGTTTCTACTTATTCATATTTAAAAGAATATACCAAGGTAAATATGATCTCAAATCAGCATCATCATGGAGGTGGCCTGGTGTACAAATGCTGAAGAACACAGCTTATGGTTCCACAGGCTGGCCTTAACCCTATAAAGTTTGATGGAGTCCTGCCAGAAACTCTTGATAAAAGGGTTCTGAAAGGAAAAACGTACACTTATAAGTGAAAGACTTCATAGGAAAGCGACAATGAATCTTTTATTGTGTAAATGCTGTGTACACCCACCTGTGTCTGGGTCTATAAATGAATGTCTGATGAGGAAGTCCAAGGCCACCATTGCACAGTTGGGTTTGAAGTCATCAGTTGCCAACAGTTCTTTTACCTGAAATCACAACAGATTATTTATAAGGTTTTAGGTTAAATACTGTTAAATAGCTTCTTTAATTTCTTCTTTTAATTCCAACAATGGAATCAAACATCTAGAGAATCGTTGCAAAATGCAGACCCATGCCTCTGTGGAACACATAATTCCTATTTTATTAACCAGAGAAGCATACTTTTGTCAGTAGTATTTCAGACATTAAAGATAGGATACAACTTGGGATGAGTGTTAGATAATAGCTATGCCATCAAAGTGTGAAGTGTGTATTAGGACAGATGGTTACATTTGTCAAGAAAAAGGCACATGTTAGCTATTGTAAAAACTACTAATTAGCTAAATTGGCTTTTGTTTGGCATAATTAACAGTTACAATATGAAAACTATATTATAGTAAAGAGTCAGCCAGAGTTTGGCAAAATACCTTATAGTATTAAAAATAGCTACATTTCAGCTCTCAAGAGAGCACAAAGACAATGTGGATGTGACTGTGTAATTTTCAGACAATAAACTCAGATACTGCTGTATGTTTGTACAGAAAATGATGTGTCATCAAACCTTCTACTAACCTTGTCTATAGGTAGAAGGTAGAACTCTTGCACTTCTCCATCTCCTACTCTGGGTCTGAAGTCCAGAGGAAGTTCCAAATCAAAGACAAACTGACATTCTGGAAACACCCCTTCCTCATCCTCGTATGTGTAGCTTAAAAAAAGGTTAATGACAAAATATTAATTGTAGAAAAATCAGGAGTGTAGGTCAAGTGAAGTGGACTCACATATGAGCTATAGTTATAATTTAATTTTATACAGATTAATGAATAAAACTAACTTAGATACACTATGGTGGTCATCTGAACTCACCTGACAGTGCTCACATGAAGTGCTTTCTCAGCAATGGCAGCTGGGATACAAGCTTCCTCCTGACATTCTTTCACCAGCGTGTGCTTGATGCTCACGTCAGCAGAGAGACCACCTGCTGCCTTTGGGAACAAAACACAATAGTGCTCTCTGGAATCAACTCCTAATTATGTGAATATCAAAATAACTTTTTTTTACTGGAAACTTCTGGAAAAGCAGGACTAATTTGTACCCACCAAATTATCCAGAAGTCCAGGATATGTCTGCTTAGTTGGAGAACGTCTTCCCAGCCACATGCTAACTTCTCCACTGTTACTGACAGTGTAACCATTGATGTGGACGCCATAACGTTTGACTCCAAAAAGACCTGTGGTGTAGCAACACTACACAATTGTTATCAATATTAGTAAAAATAATAAATGTCAGGTATGGAAAAAAACAACTTACTGGTAGCTGCTCTTTCCATCCACATTAACGGAGGGTCTGAGAATTTAGGCATCACTCTGTACTTCTGAAAAATAATGTTTCATAATGATGTTATTTGGCTGTTCCTGGCATCAGCATCAACAAAGTGAAATGGTTGATCCACACACCTCATCTCTCCATCCTTTAAGGCACCCCAAGGAGTCCTCTCCTCTCAGGGACTGTAGGACAGCATCGACAGCCTCGGACCTCTTCTGGTAGGAATCTAGACTGGGACACAAAGACACAGCGCCACCGTTTGGCGAACTAAACACTTCTGGATAGCCGGTGAGAAGTGAAGTGACGTGTGGTGGGATCCAGCCAACTTGGGATCCTTCAATCTCAAACCTGCAGCAGTCAGCACGACACGACCCTGTCCGGAACAATGATGGAGGTGAAGAAAAAAAATGTTAAGCAAATGTTCAATTACAACGTATCCCCTCCTCCTCAACTCCACGTACCTGCCAGGTAAAAGTTGTTCATGCGACTGAGCAGCTTCATTACCTTTTCTGACCAACTATAGACCGCCATTTTGAGCGACTTTATAAACTGAACTAAATATAGTGTTCCCCTAGTGCTCTTCTTCTGTCCTTTTTCACCACACTCAATTCTTTACAAAACATGAATTCATTGTGGTGATTATAATCTATTTATAAAATGAATACAATATTTTTGTAAACAGATATCCATTGCTATTTGCATGTACTTAACACTTCGTTGAAGAAAACTCCAATGTTTCCTCGTGTTTGCGTTTGATATAGTTTGTCCCTGTGAAGTCGCCGTACGGCTGTCGTAAAAAATAGACAGACGTAAAACGTGTTATATGTTTGTTTCAAGTAATATGAAGTATCTAGAATAGTGACCATATTTATTCCCTTGACACAGCAGTATGTTACAGGTTGCTACTAAAACGTTGTTTTATTTTCATTTCATAAATGTTTCATAAAATATTTTCGTAGAGAAGGACATGAAGAGTCACCATAGGATAGTGTACTAATTGAGAATATAAATGATGGTGAGGGAAAGGAGCTGGAAAAAAGAGAAAAAGAAGACAATTCTGACTAGCTTACCTACTGTTTCGCAGTTTAAACATTAGGTGGCAATATTACACCGGTTGCCATCACACCAGAAACATTAGAAGAAGAATATTGTTTGAAAAAATAAAAAGGTAGAAGAAGAAATCCCATCCGGATCATCTGAAATCTGTCAGAAGAGTCAACCTTGACACTGGATGTATTTAAAAAAATATCTATGAATGTAACATTCGTAGCGTTTACTCTCCTCTGACACCAGCGATCTGGTGTTAGCCGACGATGCCTCTCTTCCCTGCGAACCAGTCCCAGCTGATTCGCTCCAGTCAAAAGGACGCATTTTACCAAACCTTCCTAAGAAACAACGCAAACGAGACTTTTCAAACACTTGCTGGTGGGTTTTCTTTTTAACTTAAACATACTTTCATTGCTTTGTCATGTGTTGCTTCCCATCGCTAAATATCTTTGTTTATTTTGTGTGTAGGATCTAAAAGATGGCTTGACTGGAGGAAAGAGATCGAACTGCTGTCAGACCTTGTCTACTATGGTTTAACTACATTGTCAGGTAATTTCAGGGAAACCTCGCCTTATGTTTTCCATAACACGATTTTGGCAAAATAGCACTACACTTAGTTGTTAATTGTAACGCTATGTGTCAGTAACACCACATATGCATGTGTGCAGAGCACATAATGACATTGACACCTAGAGTAGCTCTTACTGTTTATCATATCTTCCTCTGTTCCAGGGGGCTGGCAGTGGACTAAAATGTGCACAGCCCCTAAATTAATTTTTTGATTGTTTCGTGCTTTTAAATTTTTACACCATGTTAATAAAGCGTTATTTAAAAAAAATCATCCAAGTACATATATCACTGTCAGAGGAAACGTGGTCAGTAAACTAACTAATTTCTTTCTCTAGGTTACCAAACACTAGGTGAAGAGTATGTCAGCATTGTCCAAGTGGATCCTACCAAACGACGGATTCCCTCTCGTGTCAGACGAACGCTCTTTGTTCTCTGCCATGCATTCTTGCCTTACCTCCTTGACAAATTCCTGGTATGCCTTGAAAATGAGTTAGAAAGAGAGCAAGAGGGCATTAGCAGTGTTAGACGAAGACGACACGAGGCGTCTACGACCTGTAGTCTGGAGTCCTGGCTGAGGAGGTGGATTCAGAGAGCAGTGGGTTTGCTGTCAGAGTCCCAAAGGAGAGCCTGTCTCCCTGCTACATTTGTCCTTCATCAGGGTCTGACTCTTCTGCACCGATTTCATGTGGCCCTGTTCTACATCAGTGGATCTTTCTATCATCTGTCCAGAAGGATGGCTGGAATCAGCTATGTAGGTCAATTTTATCCCCTTTAAGGCATGTGGGTCTTGCGCTATTAACTTTTACCAACTTGAAATCCTGGAAATGACTTCCCATTAGACAAAGTTTATTATCACCTTATTTTACAGTTCCCAGTGGAAAAATCAATCAAAGATGTTTAATAAGTGACATTTCTTCCTATTAAGTCAAACATTTACGTTTTTCTTTTATATTGATCTGTCTGCAGCACCAGAGGAAGTTAAGCTTCTTACAAAGAGTTTTCATTAACAAATGTATCTGTATTATGTATGTACCATCAATAACACTGTTATCGTTTACATCAAATTGATGAATGTTGTAACAGTTATGTGTTGTTATGTGTAGCTGCGTGTGATGGGTCCAGACAGCGTTGACGGGACCATCAGGAACAGCTACAAGCTGCTGGGAGCTGTGTCCCTGCTTCAGCTGCTCATCACTGTCAGTCTGCAGCTCAACAACCTCAGACAAAGACAGAGAGCCAGGAAGGAGTGGAAACTCTACAGAAATCTTAGGTACAGAACCAGTTGCCTTTGCAATGTCATGTCTTTGACTATGGGACCACAGCTACTACAGTGAGTCCTCGATTGACTGCTGTTTAAATTCTAATTAATCTGTGCTCATTTCTGTTCCACAAAACCTGGTAAATGGAGAGTGGTTAAATCTATAAATGAGAAGTTGTAATTGTTCTTAGTATTACTTTGCATTTTGTACTTTTCCCCCATCGTTTATTGAAGCATATGCTGCTGACGTGAACTCTTTGTGTCTGCAGTCCTCAGCGCAGCGACAGCTCGAGTCCCAGAGTCGCCCGCTGTATTCTGTGTCTGGAGGAGAGAAGACACTCGACCTCCACCCCCTGTGGACACCTCTTCTGCTGGGAGTGCATCACTGAGTGGTGCAACACCAAGGTCAGAGCCAAGAGACAAGAAGCAATTTAGAAGAAGCTTCACATGAGGGGAAATCTGTTGGCGTTTTACTGGCAGATATTTCTTTCAAAGCAGCAGTGTTTTTTCCGTTTAGCCTACTAACATTTCAGCAGTATCTGTTTGTTGGTGTTTTTTTATAATAATATAATGAACTGCATCTACTTTTTGTCATGATTTGTGCTGCAAACCAGTTCAGAGGTTTTACACGCAGGTGTTGAGTCTTGGTCAAACAACATTTAGCATTTAATGAACTAAAGCCAATCCAAAGACACTGAATCAGAGAAGTTAGTACAGTGGGAGAAACGTCACACCATGTACTTTTATCTGCGCTTAGAAATGAATGCAGAAACAGTACTCAACTTTTTTGTGAGTAAGTGTAACACGGGTTGGTGTTTGTGTTTCATCTCACAGGCAGAGTGCCCTCTGTGTCGGGAGAAGTTCCAACCTCAAAGACTGATTTATCTGAGGAACTACAGATAGTAGAACATGTTCTTGGGACACAGACGCAGGCACGCAAAATCATGCACAGCTACCTCTCAGGATCATAGGACACAACTTTGTTTGTCGTTATGTTGTAATTAAATTATTTTGTTTTCTATCTAGGTATTTAATTACTTGTGCTTAATACAAATCTGTTAATTAAAAATTACTACATTATCTTTTTGTGGTCATTGATGATTAAAGTGAGAGTGGAATGGTCAGATACTGAGGTTTTACACAGCTTTAATACCTAAAATAAAATGAAAATAATAATGTTATATTATCATTTTTAATATTGTAGATATAAATATATAAATATAATAATTAAAACATCTGAAATTGCTTTTAAAAATCTAGGTGATGATACCCCTGAGAATAAATAAAATAAATACTGTATTTACATTAAAATACAGTACAACAGTAGCGCAACCCTGCTAACTCCATATGAGAAGACAGTTGTCACAGGGGATTGAACTAGTGACCTGTTGTATGTAGGTTCTAACCATCTCTTCCACCAATTGCGTCATTTGACTTATGATGCAGTACACTAATTCCCATCCAGCCTGTACATATTCATCAAAGTTGTTTTTTTTCTCTGAGTCCCTGTTGAGCTGCCACCAGCAGATGGAGCCCTGAATGGTTGAACAGCTTTACCTGTGTCTTATTATCTCTCCACTCCCTCATCATATAGTCCGGCTGTTTGTTTTTGCCTATTTATCTGGACACCTTTGAGTTTTTCCATCCAGGCTGATACTCTGGTAACAGTTAAACTGGGCCTGTTATTCCAAGTTTGTTTTGGCCTTCTTACGGCTATGAACAGCTCTTTTTTATAATTAAAGTCCAAAGCTGCAAAAACGTTTAACATGTACAAACAACAACAACAAAAATTACACAGCTTGTTTACTCAAAAACAAACTTTGTATTTCTTGGAGTGTCATGAAAATAGCAGGACTTCTAGACCTAATGTGTCCATTCACGAACAACTCTGCTCAGCAGACGTTCACCTGATTATACTCCTGTAATCAATCGTTACTTTTTAATCTGCTCCAATCTCAGAATTAGAAACTGTGTAAGATTATTTTTGCAAGATTTGTAATTTTTTACAAAGACAAAACCTTTTGAAGTCTCACCTTCGTACAAACTTGACTACATCACACACACATACGTCTTAAACACGTCACAGTCTGTGATTCACGTTGACTGATGAGAAATGAGACATTGTGCAACAGTTAACAACAGCCAGGTAAAAACAGGTAACAACATCTCTGATTCTTCCTTCTGAATATGAACAAACTTGACTCATCAGTCCAGTTCAGTGTAACGTTTGTGCCTCGTTCATTTTTTTTGCATTATCAAATATTTAAAACACGCCCCTCATCTCCTTACACACTGTATTACTTTGACCTACTCTGTGTATAATGAATTTGTATGACTAGCTGTGGTGGTAGAGTCACTGCTGTAATACTGTGATATTGACTCAACCAGGGAAACTCCTTACTTTCATGGGTCCTACTGAGCTGCTGAGGTGTTGCAATGAATTTTACCATCAAAGGTTGAGACATGTTCTAATTGACTAACGTCCCAAACTGACACTCGTCTGTCTTCACAGACCCAGAGGGAGACGGACGTTGATGGACTTTCTAACCGGGACCTCTTCTTTTAAACACACTTCAAATTGTTTATTTATTTAAAAAAAATAATTGAGTTTACAGTTCACTGTGCAGCTACTGTACATCCTTTTTTGTAATTGTTGGTCAGAATGGCCTTAAAAATTAGTACCAGCTGTGTCTGCAGCTTCGTCTTTGGAACTATTCTAATTATTGGTGAGTACATGCTGAGAGGAGAGAAGAAGGTGACGATTTGAATACAAATAAATTGCATGTGTTTTTTTTTTTTTAACTTCTTCTTTCATGTTACAGCTTTCCCAATGGCAGAGATCACTCTTGGTAAGTTTGACAAAAATACTTAATTGTAATAACGTGTTTTCAACATTTGGACATTGTTGTTAAAAGACATTTAAACATTATATTATATTATATTATATTATATTATATTATATTATATTATATTATATTATACATTTGCATAAAATGTAATTATGTTGTTATTTATTATTACTATGTTAAAGAAATAGCATTTCATAAAGTAGCATGGTAAAATGTAGCATACTATAGGATAATACTGTATAACATAAAGTACTACACTGCTTTCAATGTGAAATGTTGAAAAACAAATGTCACTATGATGTACTGCAGTGTATTGTACTGTACAACCTTGTGTATTTATTGTCTTAGACTTTTCTGATAAACTAGCAAATGAAACACTTGAGCGTAGTTGATTATATTTAAACTATTTTTAAAAAATAAATCATGATTATAATATTCAATCTCTGTGTTGATTATTTTTATTTTAATAATGTTACTTCTACGGTAAAACTAATCAGGTCAGTTTACATCAGATTGTTAGTTTGTGCTTTGAATCTCAATAGAAAGTTGTCCGGCCTTTTAAATGTGTGTTTTATAATATTTTGTGGGAGTACATCAAATTTAAATGATGTTACTTAAAAGTGTCCATTCGCTTCACACTTATGCGCTCCTTTGCTCACAGGTGCACTGCATCTAAATGAGTGCCCTGCAGCACCACTGATCCCAGTGTATGTGATGGTGTGTGGGATAATAGCACTGCTGCTGATGGGCCTGGTTGTTCTGCCAAAACTCCTCTGCCCAGCAGCCCAAGGATTAATCTGGACGTGCTGTGTCCTCACCCTGATTCTGTTGACTTTCATCTGGTTCCTCGTTGGTAACTACAAACTTACAGTTCCTCAGATCGGTTGTTGACACTGTAGTTGTCTGTAGTAAAAGACAAATGTGAGCTCAAACTACACTACATTGCCCTACAGTAAAGTATACAGTATTATACTTGTATTATACTGTACTGTATAGTACTATATTGTAGTATACTATACTAGGCTCCTCTGTATTTCAAATACACAGATGGGTACTAAATAATCTAAAATGATCCCCATAACATATGATATACAGGGTTGCAGGGTGTCAACAGCAGAAAGCTTTAAAAATGACTGTGAACTGTATCATGGTGATTCCTCTAACTCTGTCTCTGTTCCTCTCCAGGGAGTTACTATATCTATTCTATATACCCACCCAGTTATGAGAAGAACATCACCGATCCAGACAAATCCATCAGCGGTGCATACACTGCTCCTAACAGCAGCTGGACACAGGCTCTGCACAAACACAACCACAATCTTCAAACCCAAGACCACGATCATCTAAATCGGACCTTTCCAAACCATAACCAGACTGAGACGATGAGTGGAAACCAGACCTGGAAGAACCTTATTCCAACTCCAACGACCAGTAGTGACGTGGACAAAGAGCAGCAGGAACCTGCAGCTGATCAGGCTGAGGCTACAAAGGCCTACTGTGATAAAACTCTGTATCTGCTCGCTTTCTGGGCCACCACCATGATATATGTCTTTGCAGGAAACGCACTACTGATCATGGCTTGCTTGTATGGCTGCATGGGAATAATGAATATGATAACAAATCACCTTTTTTGATGCAGCTAATTATGACTGTGTGAACCACTTTTGGAAACAGCTGAGCTTGTTTCAACCTGTTCCTGCGGCTTCAGCATGAGACGATAGTTGTCTTTGAATATGACTGAACTTTAATGGTCAATAAAGTATGTTATTATTGCTTGATTTTAACATCATGTCTGTTGCATGTGACTGTTGATATAATGACCCTGGAATAATATTGAATTTATTCTTTTTGTTGCACTATGCAAGTCTGGTTTCCTTATTAAATTATGTTTATCATCTGCATTGTTTTAACTTCATTGTGTATTTTAGTTTGTCACGTGTAAATAGTACTGCAAATTCTGATTATATCCAAATAAAATATTTTGTTCATAATAATTTTGCATGTGTTACGTTGTCATTTCACAAACACACACAGCAACATCTTCCCTCTGTAGTGAAGTTTTCAACCTATCATTAGAGGACGCAGAAACACTGTTGTCGCCAAGGATTCAAACCTGCAACTCTTTAAACGCAGGCTCCATCACCAGCTCGTGGATCACTTCCTTGTTTTTCCAAAGGAGGAGTTCAGACGTCATGTGACCGCTGCACAGACTAACACAGCAGCTGAGCGGTGAAGCCCCACTACACTGAGGGAGGTGACGACTCTGGACATCGGCTGTGGACGCTTCTGCAGGTGGGTGGGTCGGGGGTCGCCCAGTGTGACTGTGTGTTTGTCTGTGTGTGAGGGTGAGGGGAGGCGGGGGTGAGAGACCTTGCTACTGCTGCTGGAAGAAAACAACTACTAGATATTATATAAACACGTTTAAACATGCTGCTGTTGTAGCGAACACTGACGGCGCTTTGTTTTGTTTCTATTTAATATTCACAACATGTCTCACGTTGTGTCAAAGTGTTGGCTCAGAAAGTGCGTCTTTTAAATTAAATTAATAAGTGTTGCTTTCCTCCAAGGCAGATTGTCAAGTCAGCAAAAAGATAAACATCTGTCAGTTCCTGGTTGGGTTTTCCGGTCAAAAAGCTGCGCAGAGTAACAGTTTCTGTGTTTGGAATTGAAAAACGAAACGGAAAATAAAGGAATAAAATGAGAATAAATAAAATAAATGAGACTTCTTTCTCGGATTTAAATAAATTTCCCGGTATAATACTTTTGTGGTTCCCTAGTGTTATTATCTGTTATGGATGGTTTTCATGGACATATATGTTTTGTGTAAGGCAAAAGTTTCTTCTAGAAATTTCAATTTTTTTTACATCTACTTCTTGTAGGACAAAAGTACAAGGGTTTTTGATGTCCTGCTAACCGTATTTCCATTGCTGTTTTCCACTAATTATTTTTGCAGTCGCTGGAAAAGTGCTGAGCTGCTTAAAAAGCTCTGTTTGGAGTTCTTACTTAACCTTATTGAATAACTTACACAAAAACAACGAATGTAGAAGGTGACGACTGCCAGAAAACCTGTTGCAGTTTTCAATAACTGTAGCTTCAGTTCAGACCTGGTGTTTGTTCCTTGTTTTAACAAACTGGTCAGATAGAGTCCCACAGCTCGGCACTTGTCAAACATATAGTTAAAAAGGTACATTTCTCCAAGGTGTTTGAGACCTGAGAGACCTGTTTTCACATGTGTTAGACATTAGAATCAGACACCTTACCCTGAAGGTATTTGTTATGTGGTGTTACTGATATTGTCAACTACCATGTCAGTTTGTACCTATTCAAATGCACACTACTTTCAGTCCAAATAGCTGAGGGTTGTCTTGTTTTTTTTCCAGAATAGAAAAATGTCTACAGTGATGCTGCAGGAGGTTCGAGAACGGATTTCCAAAGAACTGGATACTGTAGTAGACTTCTGGCTCAAATACTCTCATGACAAAGAACATGGGTATTGAATAACAAATGGATGCCAAAGCTTCTGTTGATTCCAGGTGTGCAGTCTATACTATGGTAGTGAACTTCAGTCTCCTCTTCCTTTCTCAGGGGCTACTTCACTTGTATTGGGAAAGACGGGAAGATTTTCGATGAGCTCAAGTACGTGTGGCTGCAGGGCAGACAGGTAGGTCTGGTGAAGTAGACATTGACACTCAGTAGACCTGGAAGACTCCAAAGGTTTTGTCTTCACAGGTGTGGATGTACAGTCGCCTGTATCGAACCGTTGATCGATTCCACAAACCTGAAATACTTGAAGCAGCTAAGGCTGGTTTGTATTCAATTCAAGCACATCTTGTTGAGTCTGATCTGGTTCGTTTCAGTGTAAGACAAAGAAATGAATATCTCAAGTCACAACGTGCTCCTGTGTTTCTGTGTTAGGAGGGGAGTTCCTCAGAAAGTTTGCACGCGTCTCCACTAGCAACGGCCAATGGAAATGTGCCTTCTGTTTAACCAAAGATGGTAAAGCTGTAAAAGTACAGAGGACCATCTTCAGCGAGTGTTTCTACGTCATGGCCATGGATGAATTGGGGAGAGTCACCGGGGACAAGGACATGCAGGTATGACCGAAAATAAACCAAGTGGAGGTCTCTAGCAGGTCATGTAATCATTTAGGATTTATTGTTTTATAAAATACATTTGGTGCTCTTTTTTATTTCTAGCTGGAGGCTGAGCAGGTGATGGAGCAGCTCATATACTGGGTTCGAGTGGATGGGTCTGGCTTGGGTCGACCACAGCTTCTTGGGGATGTTCCCACCAATAGTATGGCAGTTCCCATGATGCTATTGTGTCTGGTGCAGCAGCTGACTGAGGGACGGGATCAGGAGGTGGTTGAGAAATACAAAGAGTTGAGCAGCTGGTGTGTCCAACAGGTTCTACAGCACATACAGGTATGGACCTGCTTTTATTATTTTTTTATTTTGGTATTTCTCTTTGTTATAATATCACAGTCAATGACCTATGTGAGACCTATCTTGTTGCAGAGAAATGGCACGGCCATTTTAGAGAACGTGTCACCTGATGGAGCAGAGTTACCTGGTTGCCAAGGCCGACTGCAGAACCCAGGTAAACACTGGTCTTCCTGCAGTCATCCGGATAATCACAAAAAGCAACGAGAGGTTAAAATGCTTACTCCAACATTTTTCTGTCCTGCATGGCCTTTCTTACATGTGACCCATTAATGCTGACTCAGGCCATGCACTGGAAGCAGGCTGGTTCCTGCTTCAGTGCAGTGCGCAGAGGGAGGACAAGGAGCTTCAGAGAGCGGCCATTGACAAATTTGTGGAGCTGCCTTATCAATGTGGTTGGGATCAAGAGCATGGTGGCCTATTCTACTTCCTGGATGTGGATGGTCACTGTCCCACACAAGTGAATCAGTTCAAACATGACAGAACCTTCATTCAGTGGTTGATCATTTAGTGTGCAGTGCAGATATGGTTGCTGTTTGGTTAATCACTGTTTTTTTCTTGTGTATTTCATCAGTTGGAGTGGAATATGAAGCTGTGGTGGCCTCACTGTGAAGCTCTCATCGCTTTTCTCATGGCCTACAGTCAAACCAAGAAACCTGAACTGCTGGACAGATTTTTTCAAATATATGAATATACCTTTAGCCATGTGAGTAAATCCAGCTGTACCCAAATTACACAATTATTTCAACATATGTATATTATTAAAATATTATTCACTTGCCTGGCAAGTAGTCACTTAAAGACTGAAAAATAATTTAGCATTAGTATCTAATGGTGAATAAATTGCTAAAAGTTAGACAAAGAATTATGTTTTTTTTAAATGACGTAAAAAATTTATATTTATTTATATATAAGGCCAGTTTAAATGACGTAAAAATATTTATATTTATTTATATATAAGGCCAGACATTTTTAATTTAACTGTGAAAACATTGCCACTTAGAATATGACTTTAACATTGTTTGAATCATTTTTAACATAATTTTAAAATATGCTACAATTTCTTAGATGCGTATATGTGTTTTTTTTATTCTTTATTGCAGTTTCCTGATGTCAAGAATGGTGAGTGGTTTGGATACTTGTCACAAGACGGAAAAGTGGCAATGGATTTTAAGGGAGGCCCTTTTAAAGGTAAGAACATTTTGGAGCTATAGACCGAACTAAATTGAGAAAATGTAATTTTTCTAATCACATTAAATGTTCGGCCATATGTTTCTGTTCCTCTTTCTTCTTTAGGGTTCTTCCATGTTCCTCGCTGTCTTTACATGTGTGAGAGAATTCTGGATGATCTGCTGGGGAGCAGCAGTTGAACCAGCAGTTTACTTGACAACACATTTACTACATTAATATCAGGGTTCTGATTTCTAAACCACTTTATAATCATTAAATAATCTACCATAATTTTCTTATGTTTCAATTATTCATCATTTTAAAGTTGTTTTTTTATTAAACAAAGAAAACGACCTCAGATCACAGGGCATTATATTGAGTTGTAATTTGATATATTATTGCTGCTGATTATTAAATGTTATATTTGAGTAAATGAACTGAAGTTATTTGCTTTGTACTGTATTTATTTAAGATTCATAAATCAGTTTGGTACTTAAAATACTCCAGAGCAGTAGAAGGCGGTCATGCACCAAGGAGCAAATCGTCTTACTCCGAAGAAGAAACCCAGCGTCTAGGCGGCAAGACGAGTTTAGGTTGAACTTGTGTATTTGTTGATCGTATTATTTGATCAAATGAGTGCTTAACACACAAGATCACAAAGAGAAGTCGTTCGTGTCCCGCACTATGCTATGCACCCGATATCAGCAAGTAGACGCTTACAGTGGATAGCAGAACGTTCACGAATGATCAACCCAACCCAGAGTTGTATCTTGGAAGCGAAGGACCTGTGGCCAAGAAAATGGAGATATGTGTTGGTGTGGGACCGTCAAGTAAATCATTTTCTTTGCAGTTTAATTGCATAGCGCTAGCCGGCTATCGAATCCAGCCATAGCTAAGTTGATATTTTTGTATTTCGCGGGCTGTCGCTGGCGTGTTGCGACTTGGGATATGTTTGTAGTTTAAGCGTGTGATTATCAAGGATGTATCCGTTTCATCGCTTTGGCGTTGGCTTCATTCTGAATGACGTTACAGAGGTTCAGTTACAGTAACACTTGAACCGGAAGTAGAAAAACGTAGAGGCCATTCGTGGGGGATGGAATTCCTAATGCTCATGGTTTCTTGGAGAGCAGTTGCCCAAATCTAAAACGAATTGGAATCGACTATACTCATTAAAATTGACGTGTATGGACAAAGAACCAACAGATGCTTTTCTACGCTTGACCCAGTTAGCATTTTGCTTTTTTGTCCTTTTCCTAGTCCTTCAGTCGGAAACATGGGAGACCAAAACTCCAAAAAGTGTCGATGACGACCCCCCCCCGGAAATAGAAAAAAAAGAAGTTAAACAGAAGTTACGCTTTAAGGGTTTCGATGGACTTGTAACCAGCTGTGCAACTCCGGTTTCTCTTTTTCAATAGATGGACGTTGCTTTTGAGCACCATAGGTGAGGTCGAAAGCTGCTGCAACGAAATCGTTGATATTGTCAAAGGTCAATGTTTTGTTGTATTAGATAGTTTCACGTTGTCTTTAAAACTTGGTCAGTTCAGTAAACGACAATCCAACTTACTGGAATAAACTAACATTAGTTTTCGCGTAAACCAAACAAATCTGCCTAAGGCTAGCTTGGAGGATAAAACAGGGAAGCATAGTCCTGTTCGGAATTTGCCAAACAGTGTGTACAAATTTCTGGTAATTTTGTTATATTTGTTGAGAAGTATTTGTTTTTCAACCAATCTATTGTTACTGGATGTGTTTATAAGTTGCAGCTTACACAGTATAGCAAAAAAATGTTTTAAAACCATGCCTGTGTGTTCCCATACTTACTACAAACTGTTTGTTGGTGTTCAGGAAGGTCAGCTGAGCTGTCTGACAAAGCAAAACCTGGATGGGCAGTGACTTTCAAGTTGTCTACTCTGGAAGCTTCTACACCGGCGATGGAGACCAAGAAATTAAAACAAACTGGAAACATCCAGAAATGGTGCGTTTTAATTCTTACGTTTTGACTAAAAATCAGACTCCATCTGAGTAAAGATCAAATTGAATTCATATGATTAATGGACACATTTAGTTCTTTTCATTCTATACAACTTCTCTACAGTGAATAGCAGTAATGCAATGACAGTTGGTCTGAGTACTTAAAATAACTTAACTGTAAGCAGAACTATAAAGGAAAGTGAACTACTGTGTGTCATTGTGACACAGCACACCACTGCACACAACCATATGTGACCTCTGTTTTTAACGCATCACCAAAGTGAACAGTGGGCAGCTTTAAGCGCCCGGGGAGCAGTGTGTGGGGACAGTGCCATGACAGAGCACCTCAGTGGTAACTTGGCAGCTGGTGGACTCAAACCTGAAACCTTCCGAACCTAAGTCCAGTTCCTTAACCACTAATCCACCGCTGCCATAAACAAAACTATAGTTATGTATATCTTATGTAGACTATTAATAAAAGTACTAAACTAATTTGTACTCTAACCCCTGGCTCCAAGCATATTGACAGTTGTCTTTATTTTTCATTCAGATTTACACTGTTACAGTGCTCTCCAGAACAGTACGGTGTGCTTTTATTATAATATGTTATCATAAGATCAGTGGTTAATTTGGTCTCAAACAATAAAATAGTTTGTTGATAATTTATGGGTCAATATATCGTCCAGCAAAATGTGTGTTTACCTTATGCTCTGGGATGTAATGGACAAAGCTGCATGTTATTGATTGCATTACTAAACAAAATCAAAATTTGCCACCACATGTATTGTGAATTTTATTTGTTGTTTTTATTTATTTCAGTTTACCTAGTCCTTTCTACTATGCACTGCCTGTTGTTGACGCCAGTGGAAAAAACACCCTGAAACTTGTTCCTGTGGAAGCAGTCAATATACACAAACTTCTGAAACCTCAACAGATGAATACTGTGACAAATTCTTTGACCAGTCAGCAAACTTTTACTAAACTGCTTTCCTGTGTGAACGCTTTGCCCAAAGAAGTAAGGACACCTCCAACTAATTGTCAGAATCTTTTAAAAAACTCATGCCATCTCCAAGTGACGGTGAAATCTCCAGCTTTACCCAAAGGCCAATGCCTTCAGATTCCACCAAATGCCAAAGTCCAAACACTACCAGCTTCCAAACTTCCTGTAACTATCAAAAATCAACTTTTTAATCCCTCAGCCAACATCTGTCCTGAGCCAGGCGAACACAAAGTTGTCTGTGTGTCACCTGTCACAACTGTTAACAAAGATGTCCCTTCATTACATGATTCAAAACATCATGCATTCAAAATGGCAGCTAAGACTCCAGTTGCAAATGTATCAAAATCATTTCTGAAACTGGTTCCCAAAGCTCCAGACAGACCCCACGGTCCAGTACAGTGGGTGATTGAAGAAGGCAATGAGATGGCTCTGAGTCAAAACCACCTCAATTCATCTGTTATATCACAGATTGTTCACACTGTAAAAGAAAGAGAACGAGCTGCTCAGCAGCAGAGTGGCATCACAAATAGAGATGCTTTGTGTCCGGACAAAGGCAAACCAGACCAGGATAACGCCTTGGTCATGTGCAACGGGAAGGTGTTTTTTGTTGGCAAAAAAAGCAGTGTTCAGAAAAGCACTGAAACGTCTGTAAAACAAACGCAAACGCCACCCAAAATAATTATTCCGGCTAAGTGTGATGAAGTGATTGATCTGTGCAATGACGAGGCTCAGGATACTTCACCACAACCAGCAGCAGGCAGTGTGGCAACTGTTTCCCATCAGGAGGATGACTGCGTGATATTTGTGTCATATATTCCTCCAAAAGCTGAGGATAAGTCCATACACAACTTGTGTAATTCAGGCACAAGCCACATGGACACGGCAACAAGGGCGGAGAGTACAGGTGGTGTTGACCCTGCTGGTAAATTTTCCCATTGTGGGATGGATAAAGGACTTCCTAATTGTAAAACAGGGAGCAAAAGACCCCACAGCATGGTAGAAACAAATGAAAATGACCCAGGTGTTTGTGATTCCACTGTGATAACCATAACCAAGGACGTTACTGTGAAGAGTCAGGAGAGGTCGTCTGACAAACACGGGAGAAAAAGCAGCGTTGACAGCAGAGCAACGTTCTCAAACCAAGAGGACATGGTAAAGAACATTAGATTTTCATTGTGATTATTACTTGTATTTGTCTTTTAGCTTTGGTGTTGAGATATTTTACTGTTTTGATTCTACTCTCAGCTTGCTCTTTTTAATGTAGTGAATGTCTTTGACTTGCAGTGCGAAGAGCATGCAACTGCAGATCGCCACCTGATGCAAGTGTTTGGGATCACAGCCGAGGTGAAGGTTCGCCTGCAGAGGATTGATAACGCCTTAGCTAGCGCTGTTCCTCCAGTGCCACTGAAGAATGGCTCCGTCAGTTTACGGAAGAATCATAAAGTCCTATATGATTCCTGTAAAAACCAAGAAGAAAACCGCTGTAGATCTGTAACCCGACTTACTCAGGATGGTCATGCAGCAGATGGGATACCATTTCAGTACGCTGTTTTCAATCTGAACTCAAGTCGTCGTTCTGATTCAGCAGAGAAATGCCATTCAGGTGCACACACTGGACAAATGTTGGACGTCGAAAGCGCAGCAGCGATCAACTATCTCGAACCAATAGATGAGGACTTCATCGATGCAGACACAGCTCTGGGAAAGACAAAAAACACAAACACCAGGAGAATGGGAAGGACACGAAAACGTACCATGTGTCGGTGCTGCGTGCCTGGAGCTGAAATGCCAGACGTAAAGATTCAGATGAAAAAGTGAAAAATACAGGCACATGAAAAAAAGCTGCCACCCAAAACAGTGTCCTTTTGGGTGATTGGGTTCCCTCCACAGTTGAAAAACATTCAGTTTGTTTCTGTCTGTCTGTTTTTTGATGACATTGGTTGGACACTGTTATGTCCAATACCTTAGATCAGCTCTGGTTTTGGTAACCCTGTGAATGAATGTGTCTGGAGTGTTGTCGAGGCTCCACCTTCTCAGCCAACATCCTCTGACCTGCTGCTAATACATTTTATTAAACATTTACAGAACAGATAATCAAATAAAAAAGGAGTATTATGGTATGGAAATTCAAAAAAAAGATTCTGGTTATTTTTCTACTTTTTTATCTGTTAAGCGTGTAAAACTGCAGAGTGATGGTTAGTCCAAATCATGAAGATTGGGGAACAGGTTAGTTGGACACTGCAAACCAACCATAGATATCAATGTGAATGTAGTGAGATGTTTGTCTGTGTCTATATATACTGTATACGGCCTTTTGATGAGCCGGTGAAAAGATACATTAGTTAACATTTTACTAATGGCACATTTAGTTATGTATTTTGTAATATCACTTTAAAAGAAATAAATTATTATATAATTGGTTATAAAGTTGTGTCTGCCTCTGTGTGTATCCCAGTCCAGTCTAGACATGCTGGATTTTATGTTTCTTTGTTTTTTCCTTTTTACTGCACTAACACTGACACTTTAAACATGCCATTCTGTGATGGGCTCAATTGCTCATGATTCTTAGAAATCAACGTCTTACTTTTTTATTTGCACTACACATTATTTTGCATTAATTTCTATTGACAGAAACAAGATTTTATTATATTCTTGTACATGTGTTCCTATGAGAACACTCATTTTATGTTAGAAGTAGTTTCCATTCAATTTTATTTTAATTGTATATGTGTCGTAGTGGCCGTGTTGGTTCATCAAGGTTTTACATTAGTGAACATTTTGACAGTTTATATAGGGCTACCGTATGTCTATAATATTTTTTAAGTGAAGTGTTATTTAACGACGTCTAAGCCCATGAAGCGTATCTACTTTTAAACCTTTACCTTTAAATTTTGCTTAATGCTTTGTCCAGGTGATGGCGCTAGTACACCCATAACAAGAAAACATGCCAGTTAATAGTGCTGAGGAAGACAAGGCAGTTACGAAAAGGAAGTAGTGATTGCTTACGACATTTCCAGCGAGGTAAGAAAAACATTTCCACCTTTTATTATGTCTTTGTTTTAAACACATTTACAGTTCTAGTGCGAGACTGTGTGTTACATTAAAAGAACGTCGATGTTTGCGACAAAAGCGAACCTTGTTGAATTATGATGAATCCTTACATAATTCAAACAAATCACATTACCGGTACATATTTAATACTGGCTTCTTAATTCTCCGTTCTCACAGCCTCATGTCAACTACCACGGGCTTTATACACCCGGGTGTACTTTCGGTAACAGTACACATTATCAACATAATTACAGTGTATAGTAACTGAACAGGAAAGTGAAAGCTGATAGTTACGTTTCAGCTGAAGAAAAACCTTTAGGATTAGTTACTACAGCTACAGGTAAATGCATAGTGACGCTTCTAAAAAATATGTTTTAAATTCCATGACTTAAACCTTGGCCTGGTATTTTCTAATTTACTAACAGATTTAGTTATTACTAATATGTTTGTTTTTTAAGCTTCTCCCAACGCAGAGACATTATTTACACCAGTAGATTGAAATGTTTATTTCTCCTGTTTGGAATCTGCTATGGACATTTAAAAAAAATCTAAAATTGTTTGGTTCTTTATGTTGGACTATTAACAGAAATACATGATATTTGAGAAGCAGGCCATGAAGTCATGACTTTGTATGGGTCCCCAAAAAAGAAGTTACTTCTCCCCAAATGTTAAACTAAAAAAAAGTCTTTGTATCAAAACGTCCTAGCTCTAGCAGACACTGTTATGCTTCAGTAAAATATCTTTGTGCTCACAGGTAAAAACACAAAACATGGACTCCCTCAAAAGACTGGAAATCTACATCCCAGTGGAGGCTGAGGTGAAGAGCATCCCTCTGTGGAGCTTACCTTCCTCAGTGCTCAGAAGAATGGGCCTCACCCCAGGTGACTCCAAGAAGATGAGTGGTTCACCAGAAGGCATCTGGATCAGTCCAGCAGTCATACGCAGGAAAGGGGAGAAACAGCAAACAGGGATTGTCCCGGCAGAGAGCTTTTCTTCGCTGCTCAGCTCAGAACGCCAAAGAGAACAGGATCCAGTTCGAATGTCCTTTGTCTCCTCCCAGAAAGCAGCTTACAAAGTGCTGAAGAATATTTCCAGTGAGAAGACTTCCTGCACGTACAGGTCTCGCAGTAGCCCACTTCCTCAGGGTTCACCTAAGCAATTCTACCAGAATGCAATTGTGATCTACAAGGGCTGCATTTATCTGTCCATCAGGAGAAAGAAACATAGCAAGAAAAAAAACAAGTGTGACTCACAGCTAGGTGATGGCTCCTCCGTTTCTTCAACGTCATCTGTAAATCAAAACACGGTAATATCACATTCCCATCAGAAAAAAACACAGTGCCACATGTTTGTTAAAAAGGAAGCTAGTATGTCTTTCTGGGTTGATAAATATTGTTGCTTTTGAGGATGAAAAAGAAAATTTCGTATTATAACATAACTTTCGCTCTGTCCTACATTTGTCAATGCCTTGCAAAGCTACTATTTGCTTCTGCTAAATACATGAATGTATTTATCTGCTAAATACATGAATGTATTTAGCAGATGTTTTTATTCAAATATATTTTAAAGAGGAGGACCACTTGTTAGGAAAGCAGGGCTTCCAGAGGGTGAGAGCGCAGAAGGAGAAAGTGCTAGGACAGGAGGTGTTCTCTGAAGAGCTGGTTCTTTAAGAACTCCTTGATGATGGGCAGGAACTTTTTTAGCCACATGTGTCAGGGATGGAATGCACGGTTTGAGTAAACGGCTTCATTGCAGTGATTTTGAGCATCTCATCTGTGCATCAACATTGTCTGTCTTTAACTTTTGTCTGTGTTTCAGGTGCCGCACCATGAAAACCCACTTCAGAAACAACGCATCTCTTGTAAAGTTCCCCACAGCAAAAAGAACAAGGACAACACCAGTGTGTCTCCATCTGAGACCACCTGCCCTGGCTCCAAGTCCCCTGATAAAAAACTCAACCTGGAACGCATCCATTACCAGAATATTGGAAAACCAAAAACAGCACTGGGTCCACCTGTCTTGGAGTCATTCCGGGTTGAGCCTATAGAGGGCAGCAGTGACCCTGGTGAATATAATGTGCAGGAGCTGAGTGCTGGAGAAGCTGAGAGCCAGGGTGACATGTCCGTAGGCTGTGCGGAGGTGTCCCACAGCTCGAACACCAGCAGAGGTTCACTGATCACTTCACTGGTGAAGGACTGTGACTTTGACGAGCTGGTACAGGAGGAGAAGATCGCCCTGATGAAGGCCAGACTGAGAGAGAATGAAGCTGCTCTCAACAGCTTATAGCCATCACAACTCAAGTACAGTACTGAGTACTAGTTAGCAGTTATCACGCCTGCCTTACACATCAAGTACAGTACTGAGTACTGGTGTAGCAGTTATCACGCCTGCCTTACACATCTGCCTTATACTCAGAATGTACTGGGTTCAATCCCCTGCGGTAACGCATACTTAGTGGAAACGAAAACGCAGTCTGTGTGAGTTGCAAAGACACACCGTGAATTTCCCCATTATTGGAAGATTAATTAAACTTTGAGGAATTCTAGTATATTAATTAAATTTCTAAATACTGTGGTGCTGCCACACAGGAACATTGTGTGCTGATACCTTAGTCCACATGTGTCAAACTCCTGGCCTGGGGGGCAAATCTATATATATTATATATATATAGATATAATCCCCTATATATTAGCAGAATTTGTAGTATTATGCACTATGTCACAGCACATTTTGTTTTGTTTTTTGTCTTTGGCCTCGGAAAAAAAGATTTACGTTAAAAAAGGAACTCGAAAGGATAAAGATAGAGAGACATAATAAGGACCAAATACCACTGATGTGTGTCTCATTTCAAAGTTAATTTCTTATGTGTTTTATAATATTAAGCTTTTCTTCTGTATCTGTCCAATGGAGTCTGGGACAATAAACCCTTAACATTGAGCCTTTGTCTAAATATCATGTCAGAATCTCATCCAGCTGCACTGACACTGCACTGGTAAATCATTGAACGTGTGTGTGTGGATGAGATATGTGTGTGTGTGTGTGTATGTGTGTGTGTGAGAGAGAGAGAGAGAGAGAAGATCTATTATAGAACCCTCCTCCTGCCTGACTATAAGTGTGCAGCTCAACAGGAGTGGGTCTAGATGGACAGGATGCACTCCTCGTGCTGCTCCTCTGCCAGGAAACAGACACTCACGGTGAGTTCTGATTCTAACACTCACTTCATCAAATCAGCAACGAGAGATTCTGTAGCTCTTCGAGGGGAGGCTTGACTTATTGTAAAAGAAAGCCCATTTCTGATATGTTTATTTATAAATGACTTTTTTTCATGTCTGGATATATCGTTGTGAAAATGTGTTATATGTAGTCTTCAGACTAACTGATGTATTAATATGGTAAAAAAAAATTATAGAAATAACATCTTTACTGAATAAATGACAGAAGTATGCTACTTGTACTTATTAAAGTAGTACTTAGTAAAAATCTGGTTTAATGAGTCTTGTGTTATATTGTAAATCTGGTTTAATGAGTCTTGTGTTATTGTTTGTTTTGTTTTTTTTTGTTGTATTATTCATGTGAATTCAGTTTTTATTTTTTTGCTGAAGCAATGGCACATTCAACCGTAACATAAATGAAACTAACTAATTGTTGAACATTAAGTTTGGAATGACGTTTTTCTTGATGTTGCCTCTGCAGGTGCTGTGTGTTCAGATCTTGTATCTGGCAGCCTCAGAAGCAGCCATAAGCCGCTGTGGCTCAGATCTCATCGAGGATCTCAAATTTGTGTGTGGGGATCGAGGATTCAGCTTCGGTAAGTTTGTCCTCCAGTTCAGACTGCTATAAGATTATGGATGAGATATATATATAAACCAAAAAATTGAAATTTAGTCAAAGGATTAATAAACACATTAGAAAATAGGCTGGGATTGACCTAAACGATAACTAAAATAAAATGTCAAAACAAAGCTAACTCAAGAAAAACAAGAATTTAAAGATCTTTAAATATTAAGTTTTATGACTAAACAAGAGCACTGCCTCCAGTGATATCCACGAGAAGCACGTGATTCGTTTGTTCTTTATTTTCACCAACAAACGCATCTCCAACGAAGACTTCTTGTGCTTGTGGTTCTGGACTACTCACTTACGTAAAAACAAAGCAAGGATAAAGAGAAGCACTTCTAACTGTGATAGGGCCAAATATCAAGGCTACTCTCCCCCTGTGTGTGCAGCATAGGTGTGTACCTCAGATATGGTCACGGACATCACTTCCAGTGCAGAACACTGCACTTAGACTGAGCAAGTTATCAGCATCACAGCAACAAAAGCAGTCCTGCCCATGTGTTTACAGCAGAACCAGCCACAATACTACTGCACGACGAGTGCCAAATTCAAGGCAATTAAATAGCTTGTCCGTTAACAACCGAAAAATATTAAAATTGTTTTTAAATGTTCCAAGAGGGGATCAAAGGAATGAGTTTTAGCAGCTTGTAGCACGTAGTTGATGCTTGTAATATGTCCTCATATGATTTAAATTAAAATCATATCATTAGACTGTTTCTGTGACATCATCCCAGTCGTTTTCCAACTAACTCTGGCCTTGAGGCCAAGTTTTCATTGTTTGCCATCTGTGTACGAGGAGTCAAGCTGTCACAGCTGTTTGTTTTTACAATTTGTACAAGCTGTGTTTTCAGGACCACTGTGTCACTTATACTTGGAGTGGAGTTAGTCAAATCTATGCACATTTTTAGTAAAGATTAGCCTTTAATTAACTGTTGACTATTATTTCTGTCTGTCTTTGCTTTTTCCCCCCAAGTATTATCTATTCTAGATCACAAACTAGATATTTAATGTCTAATAAACTAAATATTGCAGAGAAAACAACTCTAGCTATATATTCCATATATTTGAGCAAAGTTCATAGAAATGTTTAATAGGTCACATTCTCTGCAATATTAACTTAGAAAAATGCTATTCTTTAGTTGCATGCAATTACTGTATAAAGGTACTTGATCATTTTTCCCCACTGTCCATAGAACTACCCAGAGACCCTTTCACCTGATTACTTTTCTCCCATTCTGACCAAGGCCACCTTCTCCATCTGCTATCGGAGCGATGTCAGTCCAGCAACCCTAGTGCAACCATAACACTGTGCCTCAGTGTGCGATAGCTTTATTGTTAAAACATTGCTTATCTCTAATAGGTTCAGTTGTCACAACAGACACAGAGAAGCCAGCATGTATATAGCCACTTGTGGGACCAATGCAAAGTAAAACAAATAATCTCTGATCAGAGCTTCTTGAAGATTGCAGTTCACTCCAGTCAAATCAGCAGTGTTTATCTGTGTTGTTATCCACTGCTCTGTGTTTCTTCATAAAAGGCCCTGAAATTAGTCAAGTGTTAAATAAGCCAAAAAAGGATGTCCTGGGTCTGTCGTGTTTAAGTAGGGTCTCATGTTGCTGCAGTTTTTTTAAAAAAAAGCTTTTATTTTCTCCTCAGCTTCAGGGAGTAAAAGATACGGTCCTCGATCTAGAGGGACGGGCATCGCTGATCAGTGCTGCCGTCCTGCCGGCTGTAACCTTCACGTTCTGGAGCAGTACTGTGCCAAACCAAAGATCCTGCAGCAGCAAAGCACAGCATCACCAGCTACGACCACCGCTGCACACTCAACCACACAGTCAAATATGGTGAGGATTTGAGTCACATGCACTTCATGTTTCTGCCACAATTATGTCCCCTAATTATGATGATATGAACAACCAAGTGAAAATGAGTCGCTGATCAGTTGTGGCAGGACTCTTTGCTATCTCTCCTCGCCCTTGAATCAGCTCACTGTGTCCTCTCTCTGTCTCACAGAAGCAGCAGACTGAAGCAATATTTCTCAGGACGCTTTTAGGCCACCTGAGGTTTCCCAACAGTCAGAAGAAGAAGGCTTTAAGAAACAAAGCACAGCCCGGAGGCAAAGACAGAGGGTCATCGACACCCAACAGACGTCCACTGCGTCCAACCCAGGCTCCGGCTAAAGAGAATGCAAGCAGATTTAAATCGTGACCTATAATCTTTTATAAAATGTACAAGTTTGCAATGACTGTGTAAGAGTCAGCGAGAAAAAAGTCAGTTTCCGGCAGACGTATTCAATATGGCTGCATAGGTACAAAGTGGACTTCTCGCCCCAAACCTAAATTCACGTGGGTCAGATCTGCACACAAACCCATAGAAGGTCCACCTTTTGGCGCACTTCACATTCACTTTCACCTTCAGTGCCTTATTAGTGACCAGTAACATGTTATCATCACTGTACGAAGCTCCACAAACACCAAGACAGTTTGTATATGTGCACATCTGTGAATGTCTGTCATTCTGGTCATGAAAAGTTTAACAAAAAATTATTCAGTGTTTTTTGTTGATATGAGACTGTGAGAAAAGACACTTGTTTAAGTTCTTGTCAAAGGTAATAACTCATAAGCCACAGCTAATGCACCAAAATCTATTTTCCATTTGTTTATTTCTTCATAAAGCCTGTGATTGTAATGAAGAGTCACTTACTGCCTCTGTTTACATGCAGTGACACTGGTCTAGCACTTTGACGGAACATGTAGCTGTGTTACTCACAAAAAGGCTGGTTGTACTCGTGTTCTTTTATTTAGTTAGACCATGTACTGAATTTTTGTACGTTTTCTAGAACTGATTGTATTTCATTGTTTTCTTCTATCCAATTCCATGTTGTTGTTTTTGAAAGCTTTATATACCAGAAATCTATTCCTTATTTATTTCACTGTGATTTTGTTAAATAAATCTTTTCAAAGCCTCACTGTTCACTTGGTGTCATGAATTTATTCCAAGTCTTTGATGAGTCTTAGTTAGAAGTAAATATAACTATAAAAACAATAAAATGTGATGAGGGGCCAGCAGTTTAATGAGCCAGGCTTATTTAAGATTCTTAAAAAAAAGTGCATTCAACAATACTTGTACTTCTACAAAAATATGTAAATTGATGGACTGTAATCTCTCAGAGTGGTGCTTTGGCCCAGAGGCAATGTCTCTGTCATTGGTGTGGAACCCCAGGGTTCACTTCCTGAGCAAGGTCGACTCCCGGTTAGGGCGGTTGGTACCTTCCAGTGGACTCCCCACCCGCTGTAGGGTTGACGAGGGGCTGGTGCGGTGTCGGTCGTGGAGACCGGTTCCCCCCGGGACCTGGTAACGGATAAGCGGACAAAGATGGATGGATGGATGATCTCTAAGATTCACAGGTATGACATCAAATGAAATTACATTCTCAGCTGTAACACAACATTGTCTTTCGTTTGTCCAGGCTCTGTCACTTATTTTAATCTTACTAAAAAAACAAGTTCACAAAACGTATCTTTGTGTTTTGACGTCCAATGCTGCTGCAATCATAAACAGTTGAATCATTTTTCTCTGACATAACTAAAGGCTATCTCAGCCTTCTTTGTAGAGAAGACAGATAAACTAAAGTGACCCTTGAAAGCCTTCTGAGCCAAATCACAAAACAAAGAAGAAGATTTGAATTTAGAGTTAGCCGCAGGTGTAAAAGAGGTGTGAGTTTAGTTCGCTGCACAATTAAGTAAATCAAAGCCTGTGGGATAAAAATATGATTATTATTATTATTATTGTAATATTGTAATAACCCAACAGCAGTAAGACCAATAGCTGAACTTCTGGACTTGATGCATGGTAAAGTTTAGCCAAGTCCAGTCAGATGGTCAGGTGCTGCTGGCTTTTTGAGCCACGACAAAGTAACAGCTGCTGTGTTGATAAGACAGATGGGAGGGTTTTTTTCTTCTTCACTTGCGTCACAGCTACTGTAGATAGTGTTATTTTCTCACATCTTTTCCCATGCACCGAAGTTTGAACAAAGCTTTAACTCACACTTGATTTTCAGGGCCATGCGTTTTACATAAATTGATGAAGGTGATGTCAAGTTTGGTTACACTTGACAAAATGACATATTCAACAAGCTTTGCAGTTCACTGATGGAGTGCAACTTTTTCCTGTGTTTATCAGTTTTACAAATGTGTGGCGAGAATAAAAGGTAAAGACTCCTTTTGGAAATAAAAGGATAAAATGAAATAATTCACAGATATATCTAGAGAGCAATAACAATTCAGCACAAAAAAAAAAGAGTTAACTAAAGTGATCTAATGTGAGGCAAACGTAGTGCACACTCTGATGCATTGACTAAATTCAAAACAGTGGAATGTAAAAGTCAAATGTATTACTACTTTAATATTAAAGTATCACATTTAGCTAGAAAATTATGTTAAAGTATGACTGAACCACTGACCCCTGAACAAGGAAATACAGCACAATGCTCCCAAAAGTGATGTCCATTTAATTCTTACCATTTGCCAAGACCTGAGTTCTGTTTGTGTAGCAACCAATTATTGCTTTTTATTTTAAATCAGTTTGATTTCGATTTTTCTAGATTTGTTAGTTTGCATGGTATTTTATTTTGAAAAACAATCACTTCCGTTCGATAGCTATAAAAATTACAAAGTAAAAAACAGTAACATTAGAAATGTGTGTATTATATAAAATAACAGTTATAATAATCAACAAATAAATAAAGCAAATAACAAAAATATAATATGTGTATTAATGAATACAATCATTTGTATTGAATTTGTATTTGTCCTGATTACTTAGCCTGATTTAATGCTGAGTATGTGCAGTATGCACAGTACTCAGCATCTGTATAATACTTTGGTGAACTGAGGTTGATTTGACAAAAGATGTGCTTTATAAAAATAATAATAAACACTTTGACTGGACTTAACTTTTATGGAAAGGACTAAACAACTTAAATAGAAATAGTACAAAATGGCTTACAAAAATACAATACAAAAAGTACAACTTACAGTCAGCGTAAAAGCTAAGAATTTAGCTGTTGTACTTAAAGTTACAAGTTGCTGGATTTATCACCATCTTATTGTCACATTACCTCCTTGTTCACTCGACTTTAATGTTCCTGTTCAAACGTAAAACACAAAATATATCTGTAGTTTGTCTGTTACGAATTATTCATTACTAATTCAAGACTGGCTGATCCAAAATGGCCGCCTCTGTAGAATTACAGTAATACCACTCCTGGTTAATATAATGAAGAGCTCATATTCAGGCAATAGAAATAACAAATGTAAAACCATTTGAGTACATTAATAAACCCATCAGTAAAATTATATTATTCCATTTATACCAAAAGAATAGAATATATTTCATAGTACATAAAGAAACTTTAACATGCTCTCTTGATCGTTCTGTTTTCTATCTGCCCAGGTTTTGTTAAGTAAGATTAAGAAAAATTGTGTGATCTTAGACGATATTAAAATAAACCCCTAAAACTTCCCCTTATGCAACAGTACAGTGATGTACAAGGATACAAATCCACTGTATTACCTTGCTCCTGATAGGGTTTCATATCTAAACTTTAGTTTGTATTATGTAAGATTTATCTGTGCTGTAATGTACTTAGTTGTTGTTCTTTTGGTTCAGATACATGCTGGAAGCAGCATCTTATGGGACAAGGACTTTGTGATTAGTTGTTGTCTGTGACCCATTTCGAGAATATCCAGACTGTATGGCTCTGAATGACGTCCTGATCAACTGTGTCCATTATCGCATCTGACAGCAGAACAGCTACATGCAGTAACACCCTCCATAAGAGATAATACTGCAAGATAAAATGTCTATATGTGGATTTTCTTCTGATTGTGTGCATCTCTGTTTACATATTCAATGTTCTTCATTTTAAAGAAAATTAAGAATTAAGAATAGAAACTGTACATAATACGTTTTTAAACATAAAATTACAACAACCCGAGGTAAATGTAACGCATTTAACATTCATATTTATAAAATCAATGAATATTAAGTAATAATACTATTACTTTATATTTATTTTATAGTAATATTTGGACACTGTGTGAAATGGCCCAACGTTGTTCACAGGGTTAATTATTGTAAATCCAGCCGTATTATTACTGTTTTGGTAAAGTTTTTCTTTTAAATGTTATTTCCTAGAAACATGACATCATCTGACAGTCGTTTGTTGTATGACATAATCAGGTATGTCGCCATGTTCTCTTGGGTCGACCTTCAACAAGTCCAACTTTGTATATTAAACCACTAGAGGGCACTAGAGTACAATACATGACGTATTAAGCGTGTTTTTAACTTTAGTAGAATTAGAAAGACGCTTGTCTGGGTCTGTGGCTGGGCAGCAGGTGTCGCTGTATAACCTATTGCTAATGAAAAAGTCCACATGCGCCTAGTGTTCTTCCTTGTAGCTAAACAAATATGTGACAAAATGCAGAGTGTATTACATAATAATTTGGTTTTAAAAAAGTGTGATGGCAGTTAATTTGAGTAACTATATCTTAGCTGTTTGGGCAAAACTACGAGATATAGTACAGTATATTACTTTTACAATTTATGTTTATGTATTTTGGCTAACTCTGAGTTACCCTTTGACTACTATTAAGTATTGACTATTAAGCCAATATTAAGTTTACGTTTGGCCAAAACATCTGTTATTTTGGTTATCCTTTCTCTTTTTTTTCAATAATCTCCTCGCTAACTTTCAGTTTTGGTGTATTTAGACTCAATTTTAAACTTATTCATTCATTTCATTTTGAGGTTTCAGTTTTTGCAGATACTGCTTGGTTAACAGTTAGGTAGCAATACTAACACTTTTGTTATACAATGGCAACAAGATGAAGCTATAAAAGCTTACGTTGACCTTCAAATTTCTGACCCTGTTTATTTATATCTTTATGTCACTTCTTTTGCAATGCATTTAAAGAAATTCTGTTTTTGTAGTTGCTACTTTACAGCATTCCCCTGATCCGACACTGTCGGTAGAGTAAGTGTACCATGTTACTAAAATTAATCATTGTCCACTTCCAGTTTATCACTGATGAATTGGTCTCAAAGGTGAACAAACAGGTTTCAGTGTATAATAAACACAGTCACAGTCACCTACAGTGCACTCATGTCACTGCGTCAGTGTGCTGTGGCTTCTCAGCGAAAGAGGAAATCCCAGCGTGTGATTGAAGTTTACCATCTGCTCTTTTAACAACTGGTTCCTGGTACAGTGCACTTGTTGCTTTACAACCAACGACTGGTAATAACTGGCTCATGCTAGGAAAAGAGACTTTTCTAGTTTTTTATTATTATTATTATTATTCAGAGTGATGTCAAATTTGTATCGTTGATAGTAGCTCACTCCAGTGGATGAATCATTTTGAATCACAGACATGGACAAGTCGCAAGTGGTGAGTTGTGTTTTGTTCTTTTATACAAAGTTGTTTTCACTCTGCTGTTATTGGAGTGACACTTTGATGCTCACAACAGAACATTAGGAACTTTAGGTTTCTGTGCAATAGTCAGAGTCCTGGTAGACCAAATTGCTGTAAGCGTGAGAAATGTCATTTCCTTCAATTCATAAGAGGAATGGAGAACTACAAGCAGAAATCACCTTTTACTTCTGTAACTGTAGTAAACTTCACAAGAGCACATAAATTTGATTCAAATTCAAGTTGTCCTTTGAAAAAACACAGAACAGACAACCACAAGCACGTAGTTAAGGTGCTGCAGTTTGATAACCAACAGGAAACCAACCTCACTGTGGCCTCCATACGGTTGAAGTTGTACTTGAAGTGAAACTGTAATTTTTTTTTACAAAATCTTTGTTCTCTAAATACTGATTTATATTTCTGATATTATTTTTAAAATGATTAATTCTTTAGTTTTGAGTCTACTTTATTTTCTATTACAATATTGATCTATTAGCATTAAATTAAACTAAGTGTCTTTTATGAATTATTGCATGCTTTGTTGTCAGAGGAAAAGTGACTAATTTCACACCATATATAAAATCTGTTTGTCTGTATCCACAACAATAAAGACAACAGTTTTCTCCACGTATCTATGGTGTCTTTCAGACAGTTGTTTTATTATGACACAACGCATCCTTGACTCAGAGGAAAAGTACGTCACTGTTTACAAATCCTGCAACAGCTCTGTGTCTGTGTCAGTGCAGCTGTATGCAATAACAACACAAAACCATCAGTGAGGGTTGGAAAGGTCGAAAAGTGTTTTTGTGTCAGAATACTAAACTAGAGTTTATAAATGACTGATTCTTCTGCACCAAAGTCCATTGAGAAAATAAACAAATTCTGCTCAAAGAGATGCAGGACCTGCGGGTCTCCTACAACCTTATTTGGTATGATTTTCTATGTAAAATAAACAACTACGTTCAAATACCAGAGGTACACAACAACAGATTGCCGCAATAGAATAAAAACTGCTTTGTGTTACTATATAAAATCACTGGTTTTGTCAATGGACGTTGGTGTGAAGCGGAGAACAGGTCTCTTTTCCTCTAGTTGAGATTCGGCCACAAAGCTGACTATTATACTGTGAATATATTTAATATCCCTATGCTGTTTTCCAAAAAATAAATGTGTAGTTATTTCTAGTATCTATAATGAAAGGCTGATGTGTACAGTTGACTTTAGTTGTTGGTTTCATTTTCTTTTTCTCATTAGGATCAGCCACTGTCTCCAAACAGCAGGAGAAGTTTCAGTTTCTCATCTCTCCGTATCAAAAGTAAGACCTGTTACACACACATGTAAAACGCCTTCAACTGACATGAACTGAGAAAGCAGGGATAGAGACACCTCTAGTCATTGCCTGTCATGTATTTTTATTCAGAAAGACACAACAGTAATGACGAAGGTGTGTCCATGCGGAGGAGAGGGCTGAGGTCATTTTCATCATACCGGGAAACATCAATACAAGGTAGGCAATACAATTTCACATCTTCACTTTGTTTAAAAACACAACAGGGATGTCAGCTAATATTGAATGGCATTTGACATTTTTGACAATTTCACATAAAGGTACTTGTGACTCTATTTTTATTAGATCGTGACCTCTCCCAAGGGTTTATTGATACTGGCGACCAGATAAAGACAGGTACTGTGCCATAACAAGGAATTATATTATATAGTAGTGTTCAGGGCTTAGTTAGCACTGGTCTATTTTGTGTTAAGAAACTCATAATAGGACATCCCTGTGGTAACCAGCACTTTACACAATTTAAACTTGTCCGGAGCAGTCGTTGTCAAGATATTTTAACTAAACATGTTTTAGATCTTGTTTAATTATATAATAGTATTAGTAAAACACTACTTATTCCTTATATTACAAATACGCTTTTGAGGCTATATTGTCATGTGGATATTGAAAATGCCAGCAGTCATTCAAAGCAGGACAGGCCAAGGTAATGTTGTTTTAGCTACTTCTTCACTTTTAGCATAAAAACTTGTTTTTATACCCAGCATGCTTTTTTCTGCTTTAGTGCCACCTGCTGAGTCAATTTTCCACTGGTAAACAGCTACTTGAACTCTTTTTTGGGGGGGTGGTGGGGTATATTTTAATTTAACAAGATCTTCTTTAGTTTTAAATTGTAGCACAAGTAAAATTACACCGCGGGACGTTGGTGGCCCGCTTACCATTAGTTTGTGTTACAGGGAGACGTATGAGTCATACTTCAGAGAACGTTTTTACGCATGTGACGTGAACGCAGCTTAGAGCCGGGATCAGCAGTTTAGTTTTTTTGGCTGCGCTTCACGAGAGCACGCGGATCCTGTGAGAGTGCGATTAGTGAGAGGCAGAAAGATGACATGTAGGAGCGGGAGAAGAGACGATGGACAGCCGCTTCTGTGTCACTGAAGGTCCGTGGTGTGCTTGTGTCAAACAGCCATGAGTGAGACGGTGACGAGGAGGAGAAAAGAAGTAGTGAAGAACAACAGATGGAGTGAGTGAACAGACAGGAGAGAAGAGAACACTGTTTTCTCCTAACACAGTAAATATATATGTATTATACATTTATTAGAATGGGAATATTCACTGTTCAAAGGCACATAATTATTTGTGTGAACAAAAAGTTAGCCTATTTTCGAACACGTCTCCGCTCTACCTGTTACAAGGTGCGGTGTTTGTGTGCTCTGTTACATCCGGGTATTTGACGTGTTCCTATTGCTTATTGTCTGTTAACGAGAGCTTCTTTGAATTAATGTTTCAAGGTAATATTTAAATGTAGAATTAGTTTGGTCAAAGTCCTATAATTGTTCGTTGACCTATATTTCTAGTTCTAATTAGCAAATTGTGGTTGCAATGAGAAGCAGTACTTTCACTAAAATATAATGTTCGATTTTTTAAAATTTAATTTAAAACGAAAACAATGAAATTTGGAACTTTATGTAATGTGAATAAACATGTTATGGGGTAAAATGTTTATTCAGTATAATGGAATCAGGTGCAAATGTAAACATTGCTCTTTCAGGGTTTCTTTTTAGGGCAGAGATGTCACCCTCTGCTTCCTGTAGTTAACAAGTTAAGTTTCCTTTAGTTCCCTTCCCTGTAGAGGAGCACTTTCTCTTATACAATAAATTTGATGATTTTTGATGGTTAGTTTCTCGTTAATGCTAGTGTAGTTGGTTGTCATTTGCTGCTGAGCCTTTCACTCTTTTTTATTACCATTGTGACCCTTTATCAAATAATATAAGTTATTTATATTTTTATATGCATTTCATCATTATGTACCTAGTTGAGAGGACAAAATTAAATCAAATTATGTTATTTATATTTTTATATGCATTTCATATTGCATTATATTGGAGATTAATAGAAAATATGCTTATTTCTGAAGAGAGAGATTAATAGAAACTATTAATAGAAAATATGCTTATTTCTGAAATGACTCTCCAACTTAAAATAAAGAGAGATTAAATGGTGATCTAATATGACCATATTTAACATGGTTATTATGTGGGTAAAAAAAACAAACTAGTTTTGCTGGAACAATTTTCCCCTTCAGCATGTTTTATTTAACAGAGAGCTGGGAAATTGACACTGAATGTTCTCTCTGTCTTTAGGAGTTTGTCTGCGTGGTTAACGACCAGTCACAACAGCCTATCACCATAGAAGACAGTTACAGTAATTACAGGGTATAAACAAAATTGAGCAAACACACAAACACACTTTGGACAGATTTTTATTTGAAATCCTCAAGCTGCTTTGACATTGGTAAACACAGATAGTGAACAGACGACAGACTACATGCAGTTCTGTTCAACCCTCGGTGGTGTCTGCACCATTCCTTTGCTCTCCGTGCTGACAGCATTGTGTTGTAACATGTTGAACAGCTCCGGGGCGTGAAGCTGCAAAGCTTTACACCCACATCATGCCACTGCTATTGAAATAGTGCAAACTCCTTGTCCTTTCTGCAGAGGTTAAACACACTGTGGACTCGAAGAAGGGTTCTTGTCACCAGTCAGGGAAGTGAATAACAGAGAAAGGAAAGACCAGGACAAAGAGTCACAGCTGTAGGTCACTGAGGATATGATTACCATTTATCGACTGTATGTTGCAGTGTAAGTGGCAATAAATGTTAGTTTATGTTTGACAGCAAACCAAACATTATAATTGACAACCACAAACCAACAAAAATGTCTTTTGTGTCGCAGTGTTACCGCTTTTGTCTCACACAGGGTGGTGGTGGTTCAAGGTTAAATTTGGCAGCTGGTTTTTATTCAATTTCAATATTCAGTGATTATACATTTTGGGGGCAGAATAAAAATTTAAAAAACCCAATGTTGTGAGACCACAACTAATGGAATATGATTGTGGAGATAGATGGGTGCCCCTGGCCTGGGGTCGTCAGAACCCTACAGAGGAGGTGCGGAAAGGGGGCAAGAGATATGTGGTTGTGGGACAACTTCTTCTATACATTTACACACAAGTACGTGCACGTGTGGGAGTGAGGGAGGCAGTTGTTTTTTGCTACTTGGAAGGAGGTCCAAATGTTTGAATCAAAGCTTTGACAATGAAGCTTGAGAATTCTCTCACAAGCTTCATTCTCTGTGGTTGGATGAGTAGCACTGTCTACTGTCTACTGGTGAGCCCATTAAGTGACCCCAAAAGTCCGAACTGGACTTAAACATAAAGCTAGAAAAGCAAATGTTAGAAAAGCAAGGCTGAGGCTGGTTGTGCTAAGGAATAAAGAGAGATAGTGGCTACAATGGACAAATAATACTGGTGAGGGAGCTGCCAGAGAGGAGTGTCTAATGAAGGTCTTTTTATGTGATGAAGGTGAACATCCAGATGGAGGGCTGAGATGGTGGCAGATGTTCTGGTGTTTGGAACTCTAAAGGTAGCAGAAAAAATAACAGCTTTTGTGAACTTCAATAGAGCTTATCTCTGTGGTTCAGGTTCATTATTCTGTTCTTTTTTTAATCGTACTGAATGTGTATTCTGAATGATAGTTGGTCACAGGTGTCTCTTCTGATTTGCAGGTATTACAAGCTGACTCTTGTCAGTAAATGTTGTTTGTTTTTTAACAGAAGCAGGA
>NC_024316.1:7733817-7824740 GCF_000523025.1 Cynoglossus semilaevis | reverse complement strand
CAGGAATGGCTTTGTGTAACTAAATGTTGTACAGTATAATCCTCCCTGCTCACACAGCTGGATCTGTGCACTTCTCTCCGGTGAAGTGAGTCATTCCATCAGTTGCACAGCAGCGATTTCCTGATGACATTCACAAATGTCATCATTCTGTCTCTTATGAAGACACTGGATGTTTGGCTTTTCTGTCCAATAGTAATTAGTGATTTTTGTAAAATGATAAAGCCATATATCACTTATTTACTGTATTCGAATTCCCACTTCCAACCACCTTGAATAACTATGATCAATGTTATTTCTAGCTAATGCTGCACTCTGGTTTAGTACTACAGTTTTTTAAAACCTACACCAAACTGATCTAAAAAACTGGCAGTATCCATTAATTTATTACATTTATACATGAAATGAAACATACATTTCTTTTTTCTTAAAGACAACCACTCGAGATTTTTTACGTATGAAATACTTACTGACCATTGGCTCTTACCTCTGAGCTGAAACATGTTCACAAGATCAAACATCCCAGAATCATACTGGGAACATTATCTTTGAATCGTAAAGAAGAAAGCTTCTATATCAGTATGTTTCTGTGAAGATTTCCATACATGATTTGAATGCAGCACAAGTATAAAAATTCTTTCCTTGCAGTCTGAGGTAAACACATGATTCAGCAGTTGTTAAACAACAGGGAAATGTTATTGATGGCCGCTCCACTGCGTTGTGGTTACCACACAACACAAATACACAGACTGAGATTGAAAGTTTTAATATGAAGAAGCAGCGACCCTCAGGGTGCTGAAAGTCCATGGTGTTGGAGAAGCTGAGGGTTGTGACATATCAACACAATCTATGTGGAGATAGATAGTCTGAACAGCTGCTGCTAAGCCTAGCTTCTGCTTCTGTGACTGTTGGTCTGTGGTGGCCCTGGTGAGACAGGAAGTTTGAAGAGATTGTGCTTCTTAGTGCTGCTTTCCTGAAGCAAACCTTTATGCCTGTCAGCGCTTCAGAGTCATAACAAGAGGCATTTCATTGTCTTTCAAAATAGATGCACAAATGAGGTTCTTTTTATAATAACCCAGTTGGATGATGTTTTGACTACAAGGCATTAATAAAATGATCTCATGTCCCTAGGCTTTATCTGTATTTACTCTCAGTGGAGATAAAAATTACATTGTAAAAGGAATGCGCACATATAACACACCCTGAGCTGTTTATTCATCAGACCTTTTGTCTGCGTGCTCTCTAGGTGAGCAGCCCAGAGGAAACCTCATATCTGAAGTCGCTGAAAAAAAAAGTAAGTTCCGTCTCATCTTGGCAACTTGGGCTGTTTTCTGCTGAACATGGTCTTCCTGTCTGACAGAATTCTTCAGGTCACCTTAAGTAGTCTTTTTTTAATTTAATATTATTTTTTTCCAAATATTATTTATAATGTACTTCATATCCTTTCTGAGAAAAATAAACCATACTGAATATCAGAATATGTTTTTCTATAGCCATGCAGGTACACAAACAGTACAGTATGTCTGTTTATATTTGGGCTAAATGCTGTATAAAGCAGGTATTTCTAGCTTGACTTTTTAGCTTAGAATTAAATTCTATATTTACAGCTACTTACTTATGTAAGTTGCAGATCAGACTGAAATCATTCCAAACATGTGGGCCTTTGTGGTATTTTGAGATAAGTGTAATAAGGAGTGTTTCTCTCGCAGGTTCCATCCCACCAGGTGAAGATGAAGTCGGACGACCAGGAGCCCTCAAGAGGTTCAGTGCCATGTGGTCCTCTTTTCGCAGAGGCAGGAAAGAAAGTGAGTTTTTGCAGGAAAGCTCCTGCTAAATATTTGTTCAGTTAAATTTAGTTTGCGAAACTAATTGCATAAAAAAGTTTGAAACATGATTTAAAGTAAAGAGTGAATGACAGCTGAAAATGACACAGACAAACGTTGGCCATAGGGGATTAAAATACATTTACCCTCAGACCACAAAGCCTGTAAACAGTTTTCTATGCATTTTTCTATTACCTGAATATCATTTTTTTTATATTTACTTATCTGTACAGAAGGGAAAGACCCTGAACCTCCTGAACCGTTGGATCCAATAGAGCCACAAAACGTATCTAGGCAGCACCGCTATGTCAGTGGTCAGTACTTCTTCGAATACCTAGTGGTGGTCAGCCTCAAGAAGACCAGGGATGGGAGCAGCTATGAACCTCAGATCACCTACCAGTTTCCCAAGGTCAGTTTGACAATGTTAGACACTGTTATGATTGTGGTGGTGGTTCCCATAGAAATAAATCCTCCAGCCAAAAAAAGGAGAGGCGAGTGGCTTATTTATACCAGCAACAACTTCCAGACGGCGATGGTGAGCGGCCAGGTATGCACTTTGTGTCGTAGCATAAGCACTAATGTTTGAGACACTTTTATTGTCTTTGAGCTAAAGCAGCTGAAAAGTTAGAACGTGAGGGTGAAGAACCACAGACAGAATCCAAGGAGCCACACTACACTCTGTAACCTTTAGAGAGGACGTGGTTTTCAATTAAAGATCATAGTTCTTTATGTCTGTGTAAGTTCTCAGTCGTCCAGGTCATCTCATCCACAGACGTTACTGTACAGCAAGAGCAACTGGACTGGTTAGATTTCTTGAAGACGTTTCACCTCTCTTTCAAAGGGCTTCTTCAGGTTGTCTTCAAGAAACCTTCAGTTCTTTATGATGATATGGTCGTTTCCTCCAGACATGCGGTGCAGACTCCCAGTGAGAGTCACTGATTTAGATGTGCAAAATCAGATTCAGACAATCTTGGCTTTCCAGCCAAGGCAGTGACTTTATCACTGTGCATCGTTTGTATTACTATTGTATTTGAAGTACATCTGCGTGTGTGTGTATTTCCTGTGTGTACTTTTAGAGGGATACGATGGCCAGACATCAGATAGAGGAGGAAGAGAAGCTGCTGAAAGCAATCACACTCTTTTCTTTTCCCGAGGGAATTAACTGGGCTCCTTTGACTGAGTACCACAGGTCTGTCAGTGACTCTACTACTGTGGTTGACTTCTGTTTTATTACTCTACCTGTATCTTTTTTGGGGGGGGAAGCAATTAGAATGTAATTAAGTTTGTGAACATCTGAGCACCTGGTTTCAGATGAGGCAGGGTCCATTTCAGTGCCTGGTTTGAAGTTAATTTATTGAATCCTTTTGAAGATGAAGGTTAAACAGCATTAATTCATCACACCACCGTCTCCTGTAGGTCGCCCTGTCTTTGCAGACATTTTTTGACTAGGTTACAGAGAGGTTCTGTATTTACTGAATCTTCATCTATTTGTATCAATTCTGATCTGTTGGATTATTCCCTTAATGATATGTGTATCACAGAGAAACTGTAAAGCTTTTACTCTTTGTAGCTGCTTTTTGTCACCTAATAACTGTTTTCTGCTGTAATGGACTCTTTTATCAACAAATACTAAAATACTATTTCAGTAAAATACTTCAAGGAGCTACAAATTATATATATATATATATATTGCCTAGTTCTGATTTCTCTACCTTGGGTTTTGCAGTGAGACCTTCTCCTTTGTTCTGACTGGGATTGATGGCAGTAGAAAAAATGGATACTGCAGGAGGTTACTGGTCAGTGTTTAACAGCTAACTCACCCTGTGTCTTTACTTTGTCATTAATTAATAATAATAATAATTAATATTAACTCTCTAAACTCAAGCCTGGAGGAAAGGGAGCTCGCCCCCCTGAGGCGTACTGTATCATCAGCAGTTTGGCTTGTTTCGGCCTCTTCTCAAAGGTGAGGAAATGAAGACTATGTCATGTGATTGGGACTTGGGATTTTTCACATTTTGCTGAAAATTTTCTTCCAGGCCTTTTCTTTCAGACTTCAGTGCACCTTCTTTTTTAAAATCCAGTTTTTACATTGTTAATTCTGACTATTTGTGTGTCTGTGTGTGTGCACAGATATTTGACGAGGTGGAAAAGCGGCGGCAGATCTCTATGGCCATGATCTACCCATTCATGCAGAAGCTGCGAGAGGCCCAGTTCCCAGCTCCAGGACACACTGTGGAGATTAAAAGCTTCATTCCTGAGTCTGGAACTGAGGTCAGAACTAAATCCTTTATTCTACTTAAAACAGTCAACCTGAAAGAGTTGTTCTCATCCAATCACATTAAAATGTTGTCTCATTTTACAGTAGAATTACATTCTGAATCTTTTTTATTATATCTAGTGAAACGCCCCCTGGTGGGAGGTTTAAAGCCCCATTTTAAAGTCTACAAGGTCTATGTTAAAATTCATGTAGACAAAGAGACATTCCTTGACACAGTCAGCTGAATCACTATATTCATCAGTGACACAACAGAAATATTAAAACACTAGACAGACAAGAGTTTGTTGTTTTTTTTTCTTGTTGTGCAACAAAAAGAGGATAACAGAAAAAAAAACAACTAAACAAACACCACAGTATTACTCAGTGACACCTGAGAAGCTGTATGTACGTAGGTGTGACTGTGATGAGCTGTGTCTGAACCTGCCCTACATCACCAGACCTGAGAGCTGATCAGCAGCAGTTTGAGCCGTCAGGCCATGTGTCGTGTTTCAGCAGCTCTTAGTTATCTCAAGCATTCGATCACTGTGGCCATTGTTTGTATGATGTACAGTATGACACTGCTGCTACCATCCCTCAGGTCAGTTAGTCGACTCTGAAAGGCCTTTGCTTTATTGTAGAAGTTGAGCTTTTGTTGTATACAGTCATGAGAAGTGGAGCAAACAGAATAAACTAGTAAAACATGCAAACAGGTGTAACGTTGACGGTTTCAACCCAACCTAAGTTGCTGCACTTTTACATTGAGAAAACCAACAACTGTCAGATACAAAAGACATCTGTGTTAACTTTAGTATATTCTGTGTTGTCATAAATGTTGAAACCACAGAGCCCAGCTCGTAGCTCTTTAACATTTACATTGTTTACCTGAAGCAAGAGATGTTGAGGGTTCAAAAGTGGATTATGTTGATACTTCCTTATTTTCTAAATGTATATAAAAGAGAGAAATCAACTAAAGTGAGATAATGAAAGAGAGACACAAGGGGGGGGGGGGGGGAGAAAGAGAGAGAGAGAGAGAGCAGCACAGCTGCTTCAGCTTCATGAGTCACTGAGAATCAGGAACTCCTCTGCCTGTAATTACAGAGTACTGCTCAGGTGTAAGAGAGTCAAATAGAAGACAATTGTCCTGCTTCTATAATCACCGGTCTTGGACCCAAAGTGAAATGTTTTCAGTTTTCACAAGATAAATTTCATTCTTTTTACAGTTACGGTATCATTTGGGAACCAGTTAAGAAAAACCTTTACATTAGACGCCTTGAAGAGATGGTAAACAAAATATAATTGTTGCTCATCGCTTCCATGTTTCGATGTCTTTTCCATTTTCTCCTAGATAATCAGTCTTACTCGTCCACTGGATTCCTGGTTGGAGCATGTGAACTTTGCCATACTCTTTGACTGCCTGACAGATGAAGAGGTGCTGCTGGTGTTTGCTGCCGCCGTCCTGGAGAGACGAATCATCTTTGTTGCAGATGAACTAGGGTGACACATGTTTACCTGCACCAGCACTATTTACTGTAACTCTTCATGATAATAGTACAAATGTGGACAGTTCTTTACTAGTGGGCACTGATGTGAGCTCTTTTCTTTTTTGAACAGCACATTGTCGCAGGTCATCCATGCAGTGGCAGCCCTGCTTTACCCCTTCACCTGGCAGCACACCTTCATCCCCATTATTCCAGAGATCCTGATTGATGTAGTGATGGCGCCCACACCCTACCTGCTGGGAGTCCAGAAACGCCTGCTGCATCTGGTCTGTGACCAGAGTGATGTGAGTAGTTAGTGATTATTGATCACTGTCATTTTTAAAATAATAATAAAAAAAAATCACAGTGAAATACTATAGCGGTTCATAGTTCCTAGTGCAAGAAAGATTTAAGTTGTGGCTTTGTTTTTTCGTCCTTCCTTTGACAGCTTATGGTCGACTTATCGGAGAAAAAAGACAAGACCTTTATATTTTCTGTAAGTGCCTTGTTGTCTGTAATATCATGAATATTCTGATTAAACCTTGTATCAAAGTCTGGATAATCTGAACAAAATCATCCATCATCCTTCTTTAGATGGGTGGTGAAAGCTCCATTCTCCCCCCAAAACTTCAAACAGAAATACTGGAGTCTCTTAGTAAAAGACAAAATGCTTCAAGTGAGTAAAACTATTGGTAGGATCAGTCGATGCAATACTCAGTCAGATCATTAATGTCTTTGTTTTTCCTTGGTCACAGCGGTAGAGGAGCTGAACCGGGTGGTGTCAGAGTCCTTCCTGTACTTCTTTGTGAGAACTGTTGGCCATTATGCCCCTTATGTAAAGTACAGCCATGGAGCTCAAGGGGTGTTTGAAAAGAGAAGCTTCTACAAGGCCATTAACTCAAAGACCACACGGCACTTTGTCAAGAAATTCATTCAGACGCAGATGTTTGACCTGTTCATCCAGGAGGTAGAGAAGCAGCAGCCTGGTCCTCAGCAGGGTGAGTGATGTAAAGAAAAAGAAAAAAAAGCTACAGTGAGGAGAATAGTAGAGATAATTGAGAAAGTAATGATGGGATTAATTATGATCGGATCATGTTCTTTGTGTTTTAGACAAATATTTTAAAGAAATATTTTTCTGTGCACTGATTCCCTACTTTTTTTTCTCTTGCAGGAATATTTTACAGAAAGATCATTGAATACCAGGAGAAGAAGAAAAGGGAAAAGAAAAACAAACACTAACTTTACGTAGGGATCAGTGGTGTGTGTGTGTATATATATAGGAGTACATACTGTAGGATATGATGTGAATGTTTTACTGTTATTACGACCTGTCCCAGTTTGCTTTTTAATTTGTATGTGATTACATGTGCATCACTGTATGGTTAACTTGCTGCTACTCTGTGAAACACTGGTAGATCAAGAGACTTGAGTTCTTCCTCAGCTTGTGTCGATGGTGATGCGCAGGGAAATATTTTGAAATAAAGACTAGTGTTTTTTAATCCCTCTTCCTGCAGTGTGTCTTTTTGGTTCCTTGGTGTTTTTTTTTTGCAAAAAAACATTTTCAACAGAAAGACTCTCGATGAAGCAAGACTAAAAATAGGAACTTGCGTCATTTAACAGCTCAATCAGTTATGATTGTGCTGCTCTTAGGCATGGCTCAAGAGAAGGCTGTGAAGCATAGAATTAACACAACTTTTAAAAAAAGAATTTGGCTTGGTAGAATTATTGAAAAATTGCAGTATTACAATAAATACCACATGGATCATGAACTGAATCATACATGAAATGACATGGTAGGTGAGCAGACACTTGTCACTTCTTAAAATGAATACTCCTAGCATGATCATTGAAGAAACATTTAAGATGGATAAACAGCACCACACATAGGCCGTGGTGGCATATAACAAGAGGATATACAGTAGAATGAACACAGACAAATCCCAATGACTTTAGAATACCTGCTAGTTGATTAATTGCTGGGAACATCACAGTGCAGGCAAGGTGGAGATGAGTGCAATGCTTTTGATAGACATAAACTGCCACTCAAACTAACATTCATAGCAATGGTGTTTGTTCAATAACGTATGGTCTCTGTGTGAACATGTTAGCATCAGCTATCACCTGAGGTTTGAACCATTGACATTCTGGTAACAGTTGAAGACCAATTACCCCCTTATATTGTGTTGCTATATCGTATCATTAGATAAGAGTTTATTTTTTCATCTGAAAGTCATAGACTGAAATGTGACAATTACACTGAGAATTGCAATGCAACAATGCAATTCTATGAACATCTATGTCTGTCTGTCTGTGTGTGTCTGATTCACGGTTCTAAATAACTCCAACTCCGTTCAGTTAGTGGCGCTAACGGACCATTGTGAACGGGAGAGCGTTAGAAACAACAAGGAAGAACGAAAGGTATAAAGATATGAAGAAGAACACAGCATGCTGTGATTGGTTTGTTTGAAGACTGAGTCCGGGAAACTTACGCTGATTCAGTAGTCGGTAAGTTCTTATGCTGTGTTTTAAAATAACAAGTAATGTCATTACATAAAGTCATATTTACATGGAGTAATATGTACGTAGACGTGTTGAACATGTACAATAATTAGTTAGAAGTATCATATTATCACCTGACTCGCATGAAGGCAGCTAATGTTCCCTCTGGTGGCATAAGGCTAAGGTTTATTAACACAAACCTTTGTCATTCTGTTTTAACAATACCACAACAGTCAGTTGTAGTTGTCAACGAAACTTGAAAGTGGGATTTTTGTATTTTTCGGTTTGTTAGCTTTTACAGGGTCGTCAAAAATAAGCGGCCATTTTGACCTCATACTAACAATACTTAAAAATTTTAGGTGTAAGTGTTTCTACATAAAACATGGGAGACAGTCGTTCTAATGGCACCGCTGAACGGTACGAATTTGATGCACCTTCCCATGTCGTCGACTTTCAAGAGCTGGCGAATCACGAGGGCGATGATCAGTGGTTTGGTGAGTTTTTTGATTGTTTGTTTGCTTTTTAATTTCTCTGCATACCAATTCAGTCATATGGTTACGGACATTAAAATATCGATAATTTCACCGATGCTGTTCTATATACACTCGTCTTAAATTAGTACATTTGCGTTAAAGTATGTATCAGATGCAGGGCTTATTTACAGAGGGAGCCATGTTTACTTACTCCGATTTACATTAGCTGACAGTTACCAAAATAGATCAATGCCCGCCTTAATTTTTTTGACATGAATTATGTAGATGTTCAACCAAACAAATGACTTCCCCTTATTTCAAGTTTGATTGAAATCTTGACATCTGGTCACACTCTGAATGTAGCACTTGATGTTTTGATTACATAGAATGAGAACATATTTCACTTCTTCATAGTAAAGTATTATACTGTCTGTCATATATCTGGGGTGTTGCTGCAGATCAACAGGCTGGGGGAGCAGGCGGTCGACTAGTTACACCTTCCAGACCAGACTGGCCCTTTAGGAGAAGCGATATCCCCAACCTGCCCAAAGCCATTGTTACTCCTCTAGTCAAAACAAAAGTGGATGTTGGTGAGCTGACTTTCTGCTGTAACTAAGAAAAAAAAATCATAAAAAATAAAATTAGCACATGCAAAAATGCTCCTCATTGGTAAAAAACATTGGTAATCTTGTAGTTATCGGTGAATCATCTCCACTTTCCAACATCGTCACCTCTTGGGGACCGGGAGTTGTGACCAATGCTCATCAGAGAAGGACGGCTGCAGAGAATCAACCTCCTGCACAACCACGCAGGTGCAGTTGAAGCAAGCCATGTTTGTTGTAAATTGTAATTAGTCAAACTAGCAGTTACTGAGGGCTCATCTCTTGCTGTTTTTTATTTTATAGAAGTATTCGTTGGTATATGTACAAATAATTTTCTCCATTATCCTAAAGTTCTGTTATGTACCTGGGTCGTGACATTCTGTTTTCTGAATGCCCCTATTTTAAAATTTGGAAAAGTGAGTTGTTCTGTTTTTAAATGGTCTTGGACAATTTGGCTAGCTCACACAAGAAGTAAAAGTTAATACTGGTGGCCGAGACATGAGGTCTGCTGTATACCTAATGGTTCCGAGTTTGGTTAGTTAGTGTAATGTTTTAAAATGCAATAAAGTATTTGACCTACAAAGGACTCAAGATGAGTTTTTTTTTTTTTTTGTATCTTAACTCTAGGGTTTCAAAACGCAAAGAGGCAACTAGCAGTTCAACTCGACAAGCTTCAGCTGCACCACCGTCGAAAAAATACAAGAAGTAGGTTTTCTTGCTGTCACCTTTTCTGGTCCTGTATGTATGCAGATCTGTATTCACTAGTTGTCTAACTGTAGCTGTTTATTTTAGGAGTCCTGTTCCTCAACCAGCTCAAAGGTCTGGCAATGTTCTGCGTAGAAGTGGAAGGTTAAATTCCAGAGCTAGTCTTCGCAGAATTTCTCAAATAAATTCCAGGAGTGTATTACGCAGAAGTGGACAACTGGCTTCCAAGACTGCAAACACAGAGTAGGATCATTTTTTTCATTTAAGTGCATTTAAACCCTTCTGAAAATGTTTACTAAAAATATGATTTTTCCACATACTAAGTTTGTTTACTGGGCACATGATGACAATGAAGTAAGAAATTACATGCCTAAAATAGGCCATGCAGCTCTGAGGAGCAGGAGCTGGAGCGCATCAGGAACCTCCAGAGGGAAGTGGCTCTGCATCGCAAGAAGAACGAGGCCAGTTACAAAGCTGCTCTGGCGGGAAGTGAGTACAAACCAAAAAAAAAAAAAAAAAAACTTTCTTTAGAAAGTCCTGCTTCAAAATAGTAGGTTTGCTCATCACTTTGTGTTCCTCTCACCTCAGATCCACCACCCAAGAAGATGGTCTTGTCCACAACTGTGCCCAAGGAGTTTAACTTCATCACCAACACCCGGATCAAGACAAACACTTCAGCAGCACACAAAGAAGTAGACTTTACAAGTCAGCTACGTAAACCTGAATCCCCAGTGAGTACCTTGCATAATTAAGTTAGTAAACAAAATATGTTTTCTTCAAATGTTAATGCTCAACATGTCTTTAGTTGAAGGCTGCTAAAGGTGCCACAGTGCCAAAACCCTTCCACCTGTCAAAGGGCAACAAGAGAAAAACAGATTGGGCAGAAGCCTACGTGTCCATGGCTCAGCAGATAGAACAGTTCCAGAAAAAAACTCCCAATCGCTACCATATGTGCAGTCGCCAGAGTCAAGAGAGAGGTGCTGGAGAGAGTTGTCTCTACTTATTAGCCAGATTCTTGCTCCTCTTTTGTCAGTGACCAAGCTTTTTGTGTTAATCTAAGGGCCATCTCCAGTCAAAGATAACTGCCTGAAGATCACTGAGCCTCACACGCCTCAACTTCTGACCCGCCAGAGAAGTCGTTCTCATTTGGTAAAGAGCAGAGCTGAATTAGAAGCTGATGAAGTAGAGAAGCTCCAGAAGTAAGATTTTTTTTTTTCAGAAATATTAATTTCTGTGAATATGGTTTACATAACAGGAAACATATCTGAAAGCAACATTACAGAAACCTGTGCTCTTCTGCATTAATTATTGCTGGAATTAGGTCAGTTCAACATGTACTAATACAAGATTAGATGTACTGAAACTTTGAAATGGTGTGAAACTGATTAAAAACCACAGATTTTGTAGTGTTTGGTACAAGTGTACGGCTGTGTTTTCTGCAAAGTCATATTTTAAAATAATGTTTTGTTTGTGTAACAGGTTTAAGTTCAAAGCCCAGGAGCTGAACAAGAAGATCCTGGAGGGTGTGGAGGAGCTGAAGAAGCCTGTAGTGAAGGAACCCACAGTACCTGAAGGATTTGAGCTGCAGATTGAGAAAAGGCTCCAGGACAGACAGACTTCTAAAAGGCATCATGAGGAAGAAGAGAAGCCCCACAACTTTAAATCTCAGCCTCTGCCCAAGAAGATCCTGGAGGGAGTTGTGGTGAGTTGTCACATCCCCCTGATGAGACTGTTGTTGTGAATGGGCCTAATGAGGAGGACGGTCTCTTGTCAACAGGGACTACCAGAAAAGAAAGTTCTGCAACCAACTGTTCCAGAGTCTCCAGCTTTTGCTTTGAAAAATAGGGTTCGTGTGGATCGTAAAGTCCCAGAAGTAAGGCAACATGTCACAGTACTTTGTCATCAAACATATTAAACAAATGAGTGATTACAGTCAATGTCAGCAAAATACTAATTTCAGCTTAGTTTTTGATTTATTTTTTTTATATGTGAATTGTTTAAACATCACCTAGTTTTAGGGTGTTATTATTGGCATCTTTTATATCAATATAGTAATTTAAAATGTATTGCATCACTTTATCTAACAGTGGTTGTCTCTCCTGTCAGGTAAAACCACCGTCCCCAGTGAAGGCTCCTCCAGTGCCTCACTTTGGCCTCCCCTTCCAGCCCAAGCTTCCAGAGAGTCACCAGGTGGAGGTCTGTCCTTTCTCCTTTGAGGAAAGAGAGCGAGGGAGGAGAGCACTGAAGGAGAAGAAGCTGGAGGAGTTGAGAAATGAGGAGGTGAGTCTTGTGTACTGATCAAAGCTTAGTGTCTGTTTTTTTTTTTTTTTTTCCCCTCAAAACAATATTTTAAACCCTTTTGCTTCAGTTCCCACAGTTCAAGGCACAGTTGCTGCCAAAGTTTGACACAGTGCAGCTTCCCGAAAAGAAAAAGCTTGAAACAACCAAACCTGAGCCCTTTAGGCTGCTGTTGGATGGACGTAGTGCTGCGAAGAGTCGCCTGGGACAAATAGTATGAAAAGCAGTGTTGAATGGATCTGATCTTAACCATCTAGATGCTTGTATAATTAAACGCTGTCCTCCATGCCTTTAGCTTAGAGAGGAGCAGAAGCAACAGGAGGAAGGAGCAACCTTCAGAGCCAGACCGAACACTGTTATTCATAAAGAGCCTTTCCAGCCCAAGAAGGAAGAGAGGTCTGCAGTAGGTATGACCAAGACTTCTTATGTTGACCCTGCTTCTCTGTACAGTATGTTTGCAGAATTCAACTCTACTAACTTCTGTTCTCCAGACTCAAACATTGATCAGTGTTAATTTATCTGGTCTATTAACTGAATCAATACCGACCAACAAATTTCCCAAAAAGTATATGTAATGAAACTTTCTGGTCTTAATTCCCTCATAGATTTTACTCACTGTGAAACCTGGGCCTGTTTAGTTGAACACAGTGCTGATGTACTCGGAGGAATTGAATAGAGGCACAAAGATCTAAATCTGTTTTTGTTGCGTCTGTTATCACCTACATCAGTACTTCTCAAATAGTGGGGTGGGCCTCCCATTTTCTACAGTGCACTTGATCTTCACAGCAGTTTTTCCCCCTCACACTCGTTCTCCTCCCATAGTGGTGGAGGCCTTTGAGCTGTCGACTGAGCGCCGCGCCAAAGAGCGTCAGGAGTTTGAGCGAATGGCCAGAGAGAAGGAGGCCCTGAGGGCACGTATGGAGGAGGAGCAGAGACGGGAGGAAGAGCAGCAAGAAAAAGAGGAGATTACCAGGCTGAGGCAGGAGCAGGTCAGGCAGGCAGCAGTGGCTTTAGAAACAGGACCAGGTCATCGAAAATACAATGTTTATTCCCTGTTTGTCTGTGCAGGTCCACAAGGCTCAGCCCATCCGACACTACAAACCTGTAGCACTGAAGAAGAGTGAACTTCCCCTCACAGTCCCACACTCTCCAAACTTCACCAAACGCTTCAGCTCGTGAATGAAGTGTTATTTCCTTTAACACTGAGACACTAATGAAATGTTTCCATGTTCCATATGGTTTACTTTTAACAATTTGTCAATTCTGACATTTTTATATGAATTTACAGGTCTTTAACAGTGAATTATAAATGTTTTTAATCGTATCAACTCTACTAATAATAGCGATTGAAGTGGGATACATTGTAGACAAACTGCCAGTCTACTAAAGGGTCCAAATACAGATAGTTAATTAAATTAAACTGTGATCAACTCTCAACTTGTGTCTAACATCTTTGAAAATGTTGTATATGTTGCTAACTTGGCAATTGTGAAGTTTTTATGTTGAATAAAACCAGCACTAAATTGAATCAGACCAAGAGTCTTGGATTTTAAAACATCAGCACTAATTATCTTCCAGTACAAGTGTTAGAGGCATCGTTTTATTAAGACTGTTATTTCTAGATGTTGTTTTACAGCAACCTTTTAATAACTGTTTTCCTTCTAAAGCACTTTTGCTATAATTATTTTTTTCTCACTCCAACTGAGGAGTGTCATATGGATCAGGACCAGATGTTCATATCTGATCCTGGCTGGTTCATATCTGGTGGCAATGATGGTTATGTTAAACTCGAGCTTGAGGTGATTTAATGCCTTTCCTCCACTCTACTTTGGCATTAAGACTTTAGCTATCATTTAATAAACAATGCCATCAAATAAACTGTGATTGTTAAATACATACTACTTGATCTCTTTTTTTTCTTTTCTTTTTCTTTTACTAAAAAAGACTGCACTCTGTTAGATACCTGGGTAACTACAGTATTACCGATAATCCTTTTCAAACTCTTGCATCATGTTTGAACAAATAAGTGGTTAACGTCCCATATACTGTAGATATACTGTTTACACAAACATCTGGTAAAATTCTGCTGACGTGTGTCCATCAGCCAAAAGGATTTCTCCTGATCTTTTGAGACGATAAGCAGATTCCCAGGTGTGATTATCCCTTCTTAGACCAAAGAGAGGCGCTGTTTGCTCAATTATCCTCGACAATTTACATTAGATACAAAACAGGGACGAGTAAAGCAGTATCTAATGACAACTCTCTATCTAGTAATACTTTGAGATAATATTAGTTCTGCAAGATAGAATATGTTTCAATTATATAAGAAGCTCAATATTATAAAGCATATATTTTTTTAGTTCCCAGTTTTTTGGCACCACTCAACAGTAGAAGTGTTCACAGGAAGGGTGTACCTGTCACAGTGTTAAGTACTAAGTCTAATAATACTAGGTTTTATTCTCTTAAAGTAGTACTACAATTTTAAATATTTCCACAACTGACTTGGCTGGCCACACCAACATTCCTATGTGCTTTATCTGTAGGGTGTTTTTGTTTTTGCACAAATGGTAAATAAAGTCCTTTTTTATTCAGTTGTATTTTACTCTAATAAGGAACTTAAAGAAATATTTCGTTGGTTTTAATTTATTAGTTTTGTTTTGGTTTTTTGGGGGGTTTTGTTGGAGGGGTGGCGGGGGTAATTTCCAACTTTTGGTAGTGTCAGACAGAAAGCTACTGAGTATTGTGGAAAAAAGAGCTTAGTCTCTTCACAATATTTCTTCCTCCTTGAAGGATATACTTGGCAATTTACCAGGTAGTAATTTAATTATTTTGTTTACGGCTGCCGCATTTTAGTAATGCGACCAGTAGGTGGCCCATTGAGCATAACTTGACATTAACGCCACGCGCCGTGAAACCCAGAGGAAAAAACAGAGACAGACACCGCACCTTCGACCTAGGTAAGCGAACAAAGACTAACTCTGGGAAACGTAGAAAGCGTTGGCAAAATGAGCGGGTTTTAGACATCATGTTAGAATACTAATCCAACTGAAGCTCATTTGAAGACGCTCTGCCCTTCGCACCAACATTTCAAAAGTAGCGAGCAGAGGTAATTTAGCAAAGACGTGGCTAATGTTGACGAGCTAACTTTCCTATTGCTGTTTGCCTTGGTTAACTTCAGCTCGTCAAGAGTTTGAGGGCATGTGATACGTTTTCCGGCGAGGCTTTACGAAATAAAAGCAACAACAAGTTGAAGACAGTGACCCGGGCTGTATCCCAAACGGGACGTTCTTAATTTTAAAGTAGTTCCCGGTGTAGTTTAAGTCTTTCTCCGTTGACTCTACGTAGTCGGGGAAGTTTATTAGCTAACTACAACGCTAACTAATGTTAGCAGGTTAAGTTATTTATAAAGCTTTGTTTTATACCTCAAAATCAGAAGCAATGTACAGCCATGATACACACGAACGAAAAATAAAAACAATGTATATTGAGACATGACGTAACGTGTAACGTTTGTACTGTATTTAGGTTGTCTCGNNNNTATTTGGGTGGTCTCGTTGCTGCTGAGCCGAAATACTTGTTAAGGTTCGTGGTGTTGGCGTTGGTTGGGTTAATGTATTGGATCTGAGACGAAACCAAACAGGACTAACAACCAGAGTTGAGTTTTTAAACGGTTAGCATCACGTTGTAAGCTTTTTAATTTTGTGCAACGAGAAAAAGCCACGTTTAAAGTCTGCACAGTGTAATCAAAACACAAGGCCACATCGAGCTAAACCACAAGTGTAATTAGATGGCCATGATTATAAGGTTGTATTTTTTACCCTGTTTTTCTTCAATACCAAGTTTCATCTGCACAAAAAGACACATCTAATGTAAACGTCAAGTTTGTATTTATGCTTTTTTGTGTCAGAACAAACTTAAAATTGACGTTTAGATACTTGGATTGTCAAAGCATGACACCAGAGAGAAACTGTTCATATGCTGTCAGTAGGCTTTTTCAAATTACACCCTAAACCAGTTATTCTTAAATGGTGGGTCGTGAAACTAAGGGGCATCACAGGACAACTTTAGTCCTTGAGGTCAGCAAGGTTTTTTTATCCGATTTGCTGGTTTCCTTACTTTTTCAAAACTTTATTTACTGTAACTCACCCAGTCACAGTGTAGACTGGGAAGTATTTATCCATATCCATATTATTAAGTGTTTTCTAAAGTTAAAAAATGATGACAACATTGCTTTAAATTGAAAGACAAATTCCATGTAAGAATTAGCACAAAGTGGTTTGTCAAAACCTATATTTGCAGTGGCTGACTTCATACCAATTTATTTAAAACTTATCCTTTAGCTGCACATATCCATTTAATCCGTTTGTTTACTTTTGAGAAAGTAAATTTACTTTTGAATTTTTAGGTGTTCTTTGTTTTGTTTGCATGACATCCCCATATAGATAGCAATGTTATACTCTTGTTTGTAAGATAGTTTTAAACTATACTACAAATATTTCACTCACAACAAGTGTCAATGCTTTGTGTCAATACTGTGGAACTGTCACAGTTCAACAAGCTACCAAATGCTAAAAAAAGCTGCAATGTCTTCACAACATTTGTAAAAACATTCCATTATTATTCTGTCAAACTTGTTGTAAACACATGGCTAAACCACAACTTTTGAACCAGTCAAATGTTTTTGGTTTTATCTCTAATGCTTCTGTGCTGATCAATTTTGCAAGTTATTTTTATTGTTTGTCTTCCTCATCATCCTGTTTACACTGTTAATCACATGACAACCAGCCATATAGTGTGTATGCTGTTGTGCATAGATTTTATTTCTCCACTCTTTATGTTAATCGAGACATACGTCATTTCTCTAAACAAATATTTGTGGTTTTTAGCCAGTCAAACTCTGCCAACCTGTTTGCACCCAGTATTTGAATGTAAAATCAAAGCACAGACTTAAACACAGTTCACATCTGGTCTGAACACATTAACCAAGTGATCCGAGGGACAGTCTTCTATCATGGCTGTAAATTTAAGTTTTTTTACTTTTCAATCATTGTCAAATAACAAAGACAGAATCAGGCTGAGGAATTATTAAATGTGACAATAATTATGCCTATGTTTACTCTCAAGCTATTCAAGACAACAGTCCTTAGCTGTTTGACATCAAACATGTCTGACAGTAAAATCCACATTTGTTCAGCTTAAAGCAAATTAGATTTTAGCCAAGTACAGAGCAGTTTTAAAAAAAGAACAGAGACTGGGGCAGGTTTATCACATACATGCAAAACAAGGAGGTTTTGCATGTTTTGTTTTCTGTTGTGTGATTCATCTTATAAATCCTAATACTGGTGATGTTCTTGGATGCTGTCGTGCCTGTACACAGGTCTTTTTCGGTTTATGTTTAGAAATAGCACATTGTGAAAACTATTGCTAGTTAAGTTGTAGGCCCTGTAATGTTATTTCCTTAAGATGAATAAACATTTACCTTTAGAAATGGCTGTGTGACCTGAAACTCATTTGTAACATGTAATCTTACAACCCTTTTGAATGTCAGATATTTAATAAACAAATAATTATCTTCATTATGTGTGAAAAAAGCTGCTATTAAAGCACTATATCATTTTAGGCTTTGCAAAACATGACAAATTCATCTATTTATATCATATTTATTTTCAAGGACTGGGTGAACTTTTTTGTTATTTTTCTTAGAGCCTCCACCCATTTCTGGTCATGTTGCAGTAGTACATGATTGTGCTGACCGCAGTATGTTGTAAGACACGGGTATGAGTTCGGCTATCATTGCATAAAACTTGTATTTCATCATTATTTCTTCATAAACGTTCTGTCACATTGTTATTACTGTGCTCAGACAGCAGAGCCAACAGCTTTCCTTCCTCTTTTTCCGCACTAGTGGTTTTTCAGTTAAGCTCAGTGCTGCTTCCTCCATCCTTCTTCGTTATCTTGTTTCTTGTCAGTAATACAGTCATGCTTAGTTGAAGTGGCCTGTCTGGGTGGACAAGACTTTCCAGTCATGTAGAACGATAACGAGAGTTAAAATAGCACACTGCCCACTCACTGTATCGTCTGTGTGTGTGTGTGTGTGTGTGTTCCAGGTAAAGCATGGCAATGACCGGCCAGAGCTCGTGCTCCTCCATGAGTAACCACACCAAGGAGCGGGTCACCATGGCCAAAGTAACGCTGGAAAACTTCTATAGCAACCTCATTGCACAACATGAGGAGAGAGAGATGAGGTAATGTCTACTTCTTACTGCACTGCAACAACATGATTGAAGATAGTCTAATGGGGATTTTTCAGGTTTTTTTTAGCTATGGTTGTATGAGGTTGTGACACACAGTCACCACTGAGTGTATAAATAGTGCCCCTTGTGGCCCCTGTAAGCCATAAATGTTACATTTCAATTTCAAATCTGTTTTGATTACATTTGCATGATCGAAACAGATTTGTGCTAAAAACAATCCCTATCTACATTACCGGTCAAAAGTTTTAGAACACCACACTATTTCCAGTTTTTTTAACTGAAAATTATTCAGTTTATTCTGTCATTGCACTCCGGAATGAAAGCATAGAACACATAAGCAATTTGAAAAGAAACCATGAAATCAATATATAGACCAAAATGTATTTTAACCTTTAGAATAGCCACCTTTGGCAGATATAACAGCTGAACACACTCGTGCCATTCTTTCTATAGAATAGAAATCAAATATTCTTCTTCTTGGGAAAGTTCTTCCCAAGTCTGTTGCAGAAGTTCCCATAAATGTGTGGCCTTTGTAGGTTGCTTGGCTTTTACTCTTCTGTCCAGTTCATCCCAAACCAGCTCCATGGGGTTTAAGTCTGGAGACTGTGCTGGCCACTCCATGTTTTCAAGCTTACCATTTTGTTCTTTTTTCCTGGGGTAGTTTTAAGTAATCCAGAAAAGTTGGAGCACCAGCGTTCAAAGCTGATTCAACCTTCATTGCTGCAGAACAGCTTCAAATTGTTAACCCACTTTGTGTTCCCTGAAAATGGCCTTTTTGTATATTTCTGAAATATACATGACTTTTCAGTTTTAGGTAACTAAACCTTTTTTTTAACCTCTAGCTGTTCAGTACTTACCTTTGTACCATTTCAAGCTATTCGTTGGATTTGCACGACTTGAATTGCAATAAATAACTGGAAAAATTAGGCTGTTCTGAAACTTTTGACCAGTAGTGTACGTCTGCATATCTTATAATAGCTTGATCAACACTTGTCCTGTCAAGCTGGATAAGGAAGTTTGTTTTTCTCTCTAAAACACTTCCTCTAGTTACAAAGTCCATTAGGAAATCAGTAATTTACACAATAGGTCACAGATGTTGATCATCTACTGTTGCCTTTGATATAAAGTTTGACCGTGATATCGTCTTGTAAAATTTTAATTCAACCCTAACCAGTTTGTTTAATGTGTGGCTCTACAGACAACAGAAGTTGGAGAAAGTGATGGATCAGGAGGGGTTGGCGGATGAAGAGGTGAGTAACAAATGCAAATCTGCAGAGTTTCATTGTCGCTGTCCATTAATTTATGCAAAATTTAATGTAAGATTACTGGAGAGACTTCTGGTTATGGATGATGTTTTCATAATAAGTTTTGTTTTGTACAGAAACGTATCAGACGCTCTCAACATGCAAGAAAAGAGACAGAGTTCCTTCGCCTAAAACGAACTCGACTGGGTCTGGATGACTTTGAGTCCTTGAAGGTGATTGGTCGTGGAGCTTTTGGAGAGGTATAGAAATTTGACATGACCATTAAATACTTGTAGTGTAAAATGTTATATATTTAGTAAATAAATATTTAAATATTAAATGTTATTTATCTTATTAATACTCCTATCTTGTGTCGCACCAAATACTTTGCTCCCCAGGCACTTTTAGCGACCACTGCTGTGCAGGAATATGTCGATGGGTTAAATGCACAAACGAATGCACATAGTGCCAGTATATGTAGAGTTCTTCTTCTATATTGTGTGTCAGCTGAATTTTCCTTTGTTTTCCAGGTGCGTTTGGTGCAGAAGAAAGACACAGGTCATGTTTATGCCATGAAGATCCTCCGCAAAGCTGATATGCTGGAAAAAGAACAAGTAAGGTTTCAATACATACACCAGTACAGTGAAAGGTTGTTGTTGTTGTTGTTGTTGTTGTTGTTGGTGGTGGCATTTTTTGACCTGTCTTGTGTTGCTGTGTTCTCCTGGTCTGGTTGTTAGGTCGGTCACATTCGTGCTGAGCGTGATATTCTGGTGGAGGCAGACAGTCTCTGGGTGGTTAAAATGTTCTACAGCTTCCAGGATAAGATGAACCTTTACCTCATCATGGAGTTTCTGCCTGGAGGTAAAAGAAATCCTACTTCTAAGCTGAAATGCGATTGTGCTGCAAGTCCTTAATGTCTCATTTGACAATTATAATCATCAAAAACAGATCATTTAAAGTTCAGTGGATATTGTATATGTCTGCTTAGAAAGATTATTTAGCTTGAACTGGACATTACTGGGGACAACAAAAGGGACAAGAGTAGATCAAAGGTCTAAGCCAGACTTAGATTATGTGTGGCTGTGGTGTGTGCTGCAGGCGACATGATGACGCTGCTGATGAAGAAGGATACATTGACAGAAGAGGCCACTCAGTTCTACATCGCAGAGACAGTGCTGGCCATAGATTCTATTCACCAGCTGGGCTTCATCCACAGAGACATCAAACCAGACAACTTGCTGCTAGACTCCAGGGTGAGACACTGTCAACATTATTGACTATTACTTACATCAAGGCAACAAATACAATTCTACAACAGTGCCACATCCATCTACTGCAGCAGGAGGAAAATGTGGAATGGCTTGATGAAATTTTGTGTCTGTAACTGTGTTAAGAGTGTGTGTTTTGTTTCTTCAGGGTCATGTAAAGCTGTCTGACTTTGGTCTGTGCACAGGACTGAAGAGAGCTCATCGCACGGAGTTCTACAAAAACCTGAACCACAGCCAGCCCAGTGACCTTACCAAGCAAAGTAAAACAAAAAAATATTAAAAAAATTCCTACCTCAGCTGTTTATACAAGGTTTGTCGGAAAATTCATGGAATTTAAAAACGTCATTTCCCAGGCCTAAAAAAAGGTCTTGGAAGTTCACTGTAGTAAACTAGTGCACAAAAGGTCAAGTTGGCTGCAGATTTTCTTTCCAATGAAGAGGCAGCACACCTGACGTGACTGATCTCAGTCTTCAGACATCTGATTGGTTAAACTGTGTGCTCTTGGTTGGTTGAAGCAAAAACCTCCAGCCACACAGCCCTTTGAGGAATGAGTTTGGACACGCCTGCTTTCATTAGGCCTGTTTTTTGACACTAGTAGTATTTTTTTTAAATAGTTTAATTCCTATATATTCTAACAATCATGGGAACTTGCTGCCAAGTTAGGGGAGTTTTGTTGGTTAAAATGTGTATGAACCCTGTTTATATTAAAAAGAGAGAATAAGGTGAAAAGGGAATAGTAGGTCACAGACTAACTCTTATTTTCTCCTCAGCCTTTCAGAACATGAACTCCAAGAGGAAAGCAGAGACATGGAAGAGAAACAGGAGGCAGCTAGTAAGTTGTAATGTACACACGATTACCCCGATAGTGTGAAGCTTTTTCATATCTTTTTGACTTTTTACTTATGATTGTTGTCCTGTTGTTTATGAAAAACTGACATGGTGTGTATACAGTTGCTAGGTGCTAAGGGATGATAAATTCATTTTTTGATTTACTCTTAAGATTTAGAGGTCTCACTTATTTACACTTCCCCATCAGGCTTTTTCCACAGTGGGAACGCCAGACTACATCGCTCCAGAAGTCTTCATGCAAAATGGATACAACAAGCTGTGTGACTGGTGGAGCCTGGGTGTCATCATGTATGAGATGCTGATAGGTAATGACACACACACAAAGAAAAACCTGTTGAAAACTAAAGGCTTCTGTTAAGGCTAGACGTACTAGAAATGTCCTTTGTTGTTGGTCACCTGCAGGTTACCCCCCGTTCTGCTCTGAGACTCCTCAGGAGACGTACAGGAAAGTGATGAACTGGAGAGAGACTCTCATCTTTCCTCCTGAAGTTCCCATTTCAGAAAAGGCCAAAGACCTAATTCTCAGGTGAGCTACACCCGTGTGTCCTTCTACTATAATCACTGTTTTGTTGCAGTAGTTTGTGATCACTATGTTGTGTTTAATTCTTTAAAGGTTTTGCTGCGAGGAAGAACACAGGATTGGTGCTACAGGTGTCGAAGAGATCAAGTCTAATCCTTTCTTCGAGGGCGTGGACTATGACCATATCAGGTAGCTAGTGTTCACTGTAACCCGCATGTGAAACCTCTCCTTAGTTACTAAAGACTGATATTACAGGTGAGGAGATCAGACAGATAGTGTTTTTAAAGGCTTATTCTGGCAGAGAACAGCTAGGTCTTTGCTAAGCTGTCCAGCTATAATGGACCTGATTATTGTAAACAGTACAGCTTCATGTGATTTTTCTGTTGTTCAGGGAGAGACCTGCTGCCATTCCCATAGAAATAAAAAGCATTGATGACACCTCACACTTCGATGAGTTCCCAGACTCGGACATTCTCACGCCAACAAGTACACTTCCTGGTTTAACTTCTTTGTCACATTTCATATTTCATGCCATTGCTTTAAAATGTGTTGTTTTTAACACGGCCTTTCTTCTGCAGACACACAGGTATCCAATCAGACAGAGGTTGACCTGAAAAACAAGGACTGGGTCTTCATCAACTACACGTACAAACGCTTTGAAGGTCTGACTGCTCGAGGAGCAATACCATCCTACATGAAGTCAGGAAAGAGATGAGCACCTTCTCAATGGCTTTTTTTTAATTCATCATCCCATCCCAAACCCAAATAAATCTCCCCAGCGCCCCCTGCTTTCTGAAGAAACTAAAAGAGAACGCTTCTTGTTCTCTATGATGCTTGACTGACGAGCGTCTCGTCAGTCGGGACCCTGCAAATAACAAAGGGGCTCAGTTTCATCTGTCACATCCACCATAGGACGGCCGTTCTCTTTATCTGCAGGTTTGAATTATTTCCCAATGCTTCCGAGGGTACCGCTCTACTTCCTCCTTTTTCCTGGGAACACATCTGTTGGATTATAAAGTGATTGTGATTCTTCTTCTCCAGCTTTTCCTCCAGCAGTGAATGTAGCGAGATGTCCTCTCTCCTGAAACCAGCATTATCTACATTCCCTGCCTACAAACCAGCACTAGTTTGTTTTACCTGGACCAGGACATCCGCTCCACTCACTGCTCCACGTTGACTTGTCAACTTAAACATTGTTTCGCCGATCACTTGAAGTGAGTCCGGTGGTCTTCAGGGATTCTGTCCACAATTTTCTTGTCATTTCCCAAAAGAGCGTAAAGTGCTCTTTAAGAGGAACCAACCAAAGACTGTTTCTGTCACTTCCTGCAGCTTCCACATGTCCTTTTATGGACTGATGCTCCGAAAACCTTTAAATGTATGAATATGGGAATGATGCATTTTGTGGAACTTTTACACATTTTACACTATGATCACTTAGCTTTAGCACCTTCTTTGTGTCTGACTTCCAGTTTGTGGCTGGACAGGAAATGGAAACATGATTCCACGCTTGGCTTCACTGATGCTAATGCTGGTTAGGTTGACCAGCTGTAAGAAAATCACAAGGTCAACAGAATGAAGACATTTGCTTAGACTTCGATGTCTTATGGTTAGGTTGACCAGCTGTAAGAAAATCTAGTGCCTAATTGGGGAAAAAATAAGATGCATATTCAGATGACATTACCATTTTTTATTTTTTAAAAATTAGATTTTATTACATATTTTTTATTTAAGGCCTTTGCACATCACCAGCTATGTGCTCAATGTCACTTTGAGCAAATGATGTTCCTTAATGTTAGAAGGAAGCCATTTTGAGTTATTGTAGATTTTCATAAGATTTGCAAGAACATTCAGTGGAAATAAGAAAAAAACATTTACATTATGGTTTAGATTAAAATGTCTGGATGTTTGCCAAAGCATTGGTGCAAAGGTGAAACGCAGTGTAGATGGTTATATTTTGCTTTTTTTCCTGTGAACATCCTCAAAATAATATAAATACTATGCAACATAAGGTGGTTTCTTACAGAACACCAATGTGCAATGTTTTACTTAATAATTACAGAGCAAGACTACTTAAAACCAAGTGTTTTTACAGTTGACTACAGACTATTGCTAACATGTCCTGTAGTAATTTATTGACATGAGGTTCTTGTAAGGAACTACTAGGTTGCACAACACATAATGATATTTTGAGCATGTTACGGGTCGTGGGACTCGCTCTGTCTGCCTCCAGAGTTATGCTTCAAAACAGCTGCTGTGGACTTAAAAAAACAACCAGGGCAGTTGTGATTAATTGTTATATGTTGGACCAAATATTCTGGTGTGGTATTTCTCTTTGAGTCCCTCACAAGGAAGCTTGAACACTTACTAAATGATTGAAGAATACAGTCGGTGCAGATGGGTCCAGAGAAACACATTACAGTTTAGGAAATTAGTTTTTACAAATGGCACGACACACACACTTATCTGATGTGCAAAGGCCTTTCTGATTTTATATGTAATAAGGCAGGGGTTCATATTTTTTTCGTCTTAGCTCTATTGGTGTTTTCCTGGGTTAAATTTGACGTTGCTGAAGGTCGTGTTAAGATTCTGTTAAATCTAGGAGTACAGGACTCAACATTTCCGGTCCACACAATATCCAAAATGCTGTCATTTTAAATGAATGTACATGATGTTTTATTACGTTTTTATTCTCAAGAAGAGCGTTTTGTTTTTTTTTGCCACATTTATTCTTAAATGCTGTTTTGGTGACTAGTCTGGACTTATATGTTCCATCTTTACTCTGAGCTGTGACAGTGGAAGCTAATACTCTTTGAGGTCTCAGTGTGAAAATATGAAAAGATCACATTTATGATGAAATCACTTTATTCAGATTAGGTTTTGGCCCAGTCAACTGAAGACAATAATTGACCATTTGAACTCATCTGATGGGTTTGTCTCAGAGAGTCGCAATGATGTCATGATCTTCAGTTGGTGAGTTAGGATGTCCCATTTTAATATATTTAATATATCTAGGACTAGCTTAATGTCAGAATGTGGACAAATTGGCATTTATTTTTCCTATTTATTGAATTGAAACCTTTTGGCTGCAGGACAACATCTCTACCCACAGCCATCCACATGATTAAACTGTAGGGTTTTTAGTTGCCACATTTATCACAAGCTTCACTTTGATCATTTTATTCTCATTCCTACTGTTTACTGTTGGCCTGATGTTTCTGACAGGGAGACGCTTCTCAGAGGTGGCTGCTCAGCGTGAAGATTTTTCCTTCTCATTGTCTTCATGCTCAGATTTGAGGTCTGTCAGTGTGTAGATGAAGCTCAGCAGCACATTAGAACATGTTAATCAAAGCACAGTGGAGCCTTTTAGATGTTCTCACCAAACAGTAGAGCATGTGTCCTGGTGTCGTTGATGTGGCAGCGAGTGAGTGAAATTTTAAGATGGTGTGTTGTGATCATGATCAGGAAGAAAATATCGATGTAATGCTAGATGCATGTGGTTTTTACTAAGCAGTGCTAAAGCAGATGAGTGTGTATGTTTATTTTGAGTGTGGGGTTGAGCTGGGAAGGTGGGTGTACATTATTTAAACCACTGTTCTCTCTGGAGTGTGGCTGTTTTTTTTCTGCTCTTTGACAATGAATTATTCTGCACTTAATTGTGTCGTGTCGTCTTGTGAGAAACAGTTTACAAAGCTCTGTTGCAAATCAAGTTTTTATTTAAACACAAAGTTTAAGTTTTAACATCAGAACCTTTGTTAGACCGATGAGACCATGTCATTGCAGAGCCAACTTCTGTTCCATTACAGCTTTTAGTCTCTGGTTGATGTCTGTCATTGTCATCACTCAGTCATCCATTCATGTGAGACTTCATTTTCAGCTTTCTCTCAGATACTTGAAAGATTTTGTGTGAAAAAAGTATTCATGCTTCTAGAGAATCTGACTGCTGCCAACACCATGCTTCACTCTGAAGCATGGTGTTGGCAGCAGAAAGAAGGTACAGTAGACACCAGATATTACTTTAGCACTCTTGTTGTTCCAGTCGGCCTCTGCAGCCTTACTGACCAGTTTTCTACATGTTTCTTTATCCTTTCTGCAGGGATGTCCAGTTTTCAGTCAGGTTCTCAGGAGGCTTTTCATCCCTTGACTCAATCCCAGGTTGTAAACAAGAGGCAAACAGTGCAGGCAGAAAGTTTATTCCAATTACAGCCAGGAAAATATGGAACAGACAACCTAAGTGTGTTTGAACAAACTAAATAATCATAATTGTCTAACATTATTAACCAATATAAATGTTACATGTCTGTTTATAAAAACAAAAATACTTTCTGAAAAAGAGATGAAAGTAATATTTAAGACGTCGCTACATATGTACAGGTAACAATTTGAAGTGTTTGCTGTCATATTTCCCATGGTACATTGCAGTCTGATCACAGACTGTAAAACATGGCCATAATGGGCAGCACAACCAAATGCTTCCCTGGAGGTTTTTGAGGTAACTGCAGGAGGGAACACCCTGAGTTCTGACTCCCTTCATGATGTCAGTGAACCATCCTGAGGAGTTTATGCTCTGATCTGCTGTGTCCACATCTTTGTCAACATAACAATATTAATGTTTAACCTATTTAGGGGGAACTAGCTTATCTGTTCTGTGTTGTGACACTGAGCAGCAAAGCAGTAGTGTAACGTGGAGGTCTAAATGACTCTAGTACCCATCAGTTATAGCAGTTCATGTGGAAATGAGGTAAGCAAGACACACCTGCCCGTTAACTAAAAGTTTTTGTAGCCATTGGCACATTTGGATCACATGCAGGTGATGGTGGTGCTGTTCCTTCTTCCAGTAAAGACTCCAGCACAATGACGACGATGATGACAACAGTGATGATGATGTCAGTTGTCCCTTATTGGCAGCGGAGACAAAGGCACTCTGCGAAAAAAGAAGCTGGATCCCCTGAAGAGTTGACCCTGACAAAGGTCAGAGACATACAGTGTCACAGTGATGTGATGAACTAAATTGTTACACTGACTTAGTTCAGACCTGGTGTTAACCTATGGTTTAGTACGAGGCTCAGATGAAACACCAGTTAGATTTACATGGTTTTGATTTAATCAAAACAAACCTGTTCTACTATGTTCATGAAAGGTGAGTAGGTCCTCAGACAAAACTTAAGACACTTGTAATATCAGCATAAGAGGAATGGAAAAAAAGAGGAAGAACAAACTGTTCTCAGATCATTTTGATAGTCTAGGTGGAATGTCATCAGATGTCATCTAATCAGTCCGGGACTTTATTGTCTCATGTTCTCCTTTGGTGTAAACTGAAAGTGTGAACGTGCCCTGACCTCTCAGTGAAAGTATGTTTTGTTTTGTCCTTCTGTTTCCTTTGGTGCCACGAGGTTTGCTCGAGTGGAGCTGAGTGTGTGGCGAGTGAAGTGTATTTCCACAGGATGAACAGTCAACTAACCTTTTGGCTCAGGTGATTCCAGCAGTGCATCCAGGACTTGAAGATGGGAGAGTTGGGAGGAAGACCTGCAGCCAGACTGAGGAGAGCGAACACAGACAACCACAGTGAAACCAGGATGTCAACATTTATCCACAGGTCTGTCTTCCTCTGGTCCTCATGACCAATCAAAGCATTGTGTAATAACTTTATGTAACAGCAGTTGAGAATTCAATCCTGTTCAGACTGACTCACCCACAGTTGTTGATGGCCATGACATCTGCCACCAACATGAACGGAGACATCAGAACTGTTACTGCGATCTAGAAAAGCAGTTCTGCATTAATCTTCAGAGAAATAACCGACACTGATGATGTGAAAGTGTGACACCAGTGCTGAGCCTTACCCCCATCACAAACTTAGTGTAACTTCTTATTGCTGAGGCCTGACTGAACTGAAAGTGACACAGTTTTAGATCAGTCTGATGGGTTTTTCAGAGTTTTTTTGGAGACAGATTATGAAGAACTACTTCACAGGGTGTCAGTTGTAGTTGTCAGTGAGGGAAAGACACTTACATTTTCGTCTGCAGCATAGGTGTTAATAAAATGACACAGGAGGTTACAACACCACAGGAAGAGGACCTCGCCCAGCACATGAGGAACCAGACCACTGCAAACACACACACATATACACACACACACATACACACACTGAGGCTCTGACCTGTGAAGCTCTAGAAGGAAGATATTCTTTGCAATAGCAGAGACGTTATAACACAACTTACACATAGAATCCTGTGACTCCTTCCTCCTTCACAATGTTTAAAATACACCCGAACAACCCACTGTAATTGTGACACATATATTAGTGTGCAATACAGACACAAACGGTTGTTGTTGTTTTTTTACATTTTACCACAGCACTATGACGAAAAAATGTAAGAGGCAGAAAAGAAATATTACAGAAACTTAAATTTATGCCTAAACTACTGAATTTGAACACGGAGCCCTGATTAGTGTCTTACCTGTACTTGGCCTCTCTGCCAATAAACTGGGCCATACACCGCACTGACATCACTGTCAGAGGAAAATAAGGCAGGTTATTATGACAATATCTGACTGCTATGTATAGCTTTTCAATCACGTGGCAGCTACATCTGTATTCAGCTCTCACCTACGACAAGATGACTAAAAGGAGAGCGGTCACCTGTTTGTACTGTGGTAGTCTAATACATTTTCTTATTTCTTCTCATCCCTCCCCAGCCCCGTGACATGGCGCCCTGTTACAGCTGCCTCACCACCTACCATGAAAAGGATGAGTGGCAACTCTGGACAAACACTGGATGATCATCTCATGTGTCGTCTGGAAAAAAAAGATTTTGGTAAAATGATTTCACCTTTTTTTAAAAAAAAAAAATTTTCTTAGGAAAAAAAATTGGGATTCTTCATAATTTCATCAGTTGAAAAGAATTAAGTCACATGCAACTAGTCTCTAACCTCTTCAACCACTTTCCTGAGTGAAGATTGAAGCTCATCCTTTTTGGACAGAAGCGCCACCTGCTGGATGAACACACGAATTTCCTAGATAAAGTCTTAAAATACCAGAAAGATTTAATCATATTTTATGTCACCAGAAACAGTAGCTGTTGGAACAGCCGTGTCGTCCACATGCCCACCTGCTTGACTTTGCTCCTGACCACACTGGAGACGGCACTGGACACGAGACGAGGAGAGAGGCCTCTGAAGAGTCCCCTCCTCCCATCCACCTTGATAATGTACTGTGCTGAAACCAAACACAGTTCTTGTGAGCTGCTTAACCTCAGGTTTCACTTACACAGAAGGTTCACGGGAAAATCACAGCAAACTCACCATAGGAGAAGAAACCAGGTAAGTATAAGACTTTTCTACCAAACATGGTGGTACCTACAGATGGTGGAAGAGGTTCATGTCCTACCTGGAAACATCAAGGAGATAATTTATTTTAATTTTCTTTTCAATTCACTTAGACTTGTTGGGTTTGTAAAAATGCAATGATTATATTGTAGAAAAGTGAGTCATTGCATGCAAAAAACAGTATTTTTAAAAATAATAATAAAGGCCACGGTTTGATCCTTGGATGACCAGGTGGACCCTGGGCTTCTGCACCATCATTATTAGTCTTAACCCCTGGGATATTACGCCTTGGACAATGGGCTACCAGGAGGTTTTACTGTTTGGTGAACCTACTCCAAGTCTTTTACAAGAAAACAGAATGTCTTGGGTTCAAATCCCTGGCTCCCCTGCACCATTATCAGAGGTCTTATCCTCTGATCTGTTCTGTCATGGACTCTGAGGTGCCAAGAATTTTAACTGCTGGGCGAAACTAGTCTTTAGTCTTCAGAAAAAAAACATACTTTTGTTCCCAAGTGTAACAGTACTCTAAGAGCACCATCATCAGGTGTTCTCCTCTGGCCTATTCTGACATGGACAATGGTCTGTGAGGAACTTTTACTGGTGGATGAAAGTAGTCCATGTCTTTAAGAAAGTCGAATGTTTCGTAAAGTGTCACAATTGTCTTGGTAACCAGGGATTCAAACCCTAGTCTTCTGCACCATCTATCTTTGTCTTATTCTGCAGTTTTATAATTATAAAAGCTTTGGATTCGAACACCTGTAACTGATGTGGTGTTTGAGTGTCTACCTGACAGACAGTACTGATGAAGTACGTTTTTGTCTTTACTTAACGCGATGGTTAGTAACGTATTAGCTTCTTTAGCAACATCGGTTACCTGTATGAGCAGTTTGACATAGAGCAGCGGGTGTATAGCTGCTGTCACTCCGGCCCCAAGCAGCAGCACCGCGGGTTCCACATCAGCCGGAAGTGCTGTGCTTTCCTGCTCCTCGGCAGCAGCAGACTGAGAGGATAATGTTTCTGTCTCCCCCATCATTCACACAAACAGTTTATCATCTGTCTGTGTCACAATCTGCCCAGTCCTTCTTCTTTGGCTAAATAATGTGGAAGGATTATTTTAATTCGCATTGCTGCCACCTACTGGTACTAAATGTCGCCTTTTTGTTTACAACATTATGCTTTATTTGTCTGTTTTTTTTCCTCTTCCTATTACATTTTTTTTCAGCGGGTTTAGAATGATGGACGATATATTTATATTATCTTAAATATAGAAATTCTAGAATTTCTGTACTCACCAATTGGAGTTTCACACTCAAAGCAATAGACTCCAACCCAAGACACAACTTTAAGCTTGGATTTTTAGTTTAAAATTTTTTTTTTTCTCATGACTTTCTGCTTCTTTCTAACACTCCTACTCTATTCTACTTAGAGTTAAAGCCCAATAAGAGAAGATTGAAATTCTTATTTTCTTCATCTTCAACACAGTAAAGACAAAGGAAATAATAATAGAATTCAGGAAGAATCCTTCACCTCTGCAGCCTTTTATCATTACAGGTACTGAGGTGGAGGGGGCTGACAGCTAAGGCTTCTGGGACTGCACGTAACACCTGACCTCGGCTGGACTCTGAACACTCCTGCAGACTGGACTTCATCAGGCTGCTCAGGAATGCTGGACTGTACAGGTGCCCTCTAACCCTTACCTTCAGAGGCCTGATGAGGGCGTCCTCACCTCAGGCATCACTGTATGGCATGACAACACACTACGTACGTGCAGGCGGTGGGGAAAGGGCAGAGAGAACGAGCAGAGACTCACCACTACTAGGTGAGTTTTATATATATTTTAAAATTCTTACCTATACTTACTTATCATATTAAACATGTATGTAAAAATCTTGAATGGAGGTAGGCTGTCAGTACACACCTTCTTGACAGTCTGCAATTTGTTTTACCTATTTTTGCCTTCTGTCTATATTTTACGTTACATTAGACCTTTGTGGTAACACATGTTTTTTTTTACTATTGTATACACTTTCTGTCCAGTCGTTTTTGCAGCAAATTTGGTGAATCAAACTGGAAATTATTATTGAAGAATTAAAGAATTACAGTGCAGGATTATTGAATAGTATTTATGTCCAAACATTATATATTATATTATATATTATATATATTATTATACTACCTTATTATTGTTTTATTTTGTATATTCTTGTATATGTGGTTTAAGAAATACGACATCCTGTGATTATAAACTGTGTAAGTGCAAATTACAGACTGACTCACACACACACACTTCACCACAGTGTCAACAGGACTCTGATTCAAACCTCATTCATTCTCTGATTGGAGGAAATGTCAACAAGACACATTTGCATTTCATCTGCCTGTCATTGTCTCTGAATGATGTCGACACGTTGTCTTAGACAGAAATGCTATTGAAATCTGTTCTTACGCACATTACAATGGACTTAATGTGTTTTGAAAACACACATACACAAACACACACACACTCTTTACAAATCAACTTAATTTGCCTGGCCTGTACTGTGGGTCAGTTGATTTACAGTTATTAAGACAAATGTTAGTCTCGGCTCACTGGTCGTTTCCGTTTGTTCTGTGCTTACAAATAAATGAACACGGCATCTGAGCTGTGGTCTGAGCAGTGGTGCATTAAAGCACAGGCTTTATTGACCAGTTCTGTTTCTCCCTTCACTAGAATGACATGATGGTGCATTATTATTATTATTATTATTATTATTATTATTATTGCATAGTGCTGCAGTAGTAGTATTGCTCCACATTGTTGATATATCTTTATGACATGCTTCACTTTTATTAATAATCACACTGTGCAGCCTAAACCTATTAAAGCCTAAGTACTATAAAAGTATAAGATCTGCTGCTATGACTGTAAATCGTAGAATTTTAATACATTAGTTTAATTTCTAAAAAATACAATGCAAATAGGAAAGGCTGTTGGTTGGACAGTAAGGCAGGAGCAAAAGACCCGTAACTGTTTGGTAAAAATGATTTGGTTAGGAGCTGGTGCAGAAGGTTAGGGTGATAAAGGATAGGTTTGAAAAGGTGCCAGCGAGTTAGAAGAGTGTGTTAGGAAAGTGGAAGGAGTATTTTACAGGGAGCTGTTTGATATAGAAAACTATAATGAATATGATGAAGGATGGCAACAAAACAAGACCTTAAATTATGGTTTCATCATCACTACAGTGTTCATCCTTGTGTATTAGCCACCAGATAGGCTAATGCTAATTTGAACAGAAAGATTGACCTGACTTATTGAACTTATCAGTACAGATGAAAGTCATTGTTTCCTGTAAAGGTGAGGAGTACATGATGGATAGGAAACCGAGGTGTAGCTGAACATTCTTCCTCTGCCCTGTTTGATGTATGGTGCATTTAAATTAAGTCTATGATCCTGTCAGCTCGTCATAAATTTGAAGAACGCAGTCTTTCCAATCTGCAGAGCTGGGACCGATGACATTTTCTACAAATCATTTAATTCTACATCTCCACCTCTTTCCATCTTGTATTGATTTCAGAGACATCATGTTTTCTTTTCCTGATAAACACACACACACACACTGTGTGAGTGTTTTATTAGCTGGTGTCACACAGTCTTTGGATGGATCGTCACTTTATGGATCTCAGTCTCTGTGGGGGTCACTGGGGTCGCACTTGGCATGGAATAGGGTCAGACTGTGAATGCAGGTCATCAACTTGTAAATCATTATGATGGTCTGATTTGATGGGTTAGGGTTTCAAATGCAGTTCAATGAGGACAGATTGGTTGGTTGGCAGCTATTGTGATATAAATGTTCTCTAGGCTGAAGTTGTACATGTTCTGTCACGTTTAGGGGCGGTCGAGGACGGGGCAGGAACCAAAGTGGAGCAACAGTGAGGTGCAAGGAGTTTATTTAACAGTTCAGGGCACCGGGTGAGACGAGTGAGGCCGAAGAACAGGAAGTCACAGGCCACACAGGTGAGTGTGATGAAACCAATTATCTCTGGTGACAGAAGGAAGAAAGACAGACCTGACGTCATGTCCATCCTCTGGCATCCTATAAAGCACTCTAACTCTCACTGACCAGAAACATTAAATAAGAGTCTCAACTGGTTTAAAGTCTTTCTATGTTCTTTAAATAACTAAAGCATAAAACTAAAGCATTTGAAGAAACAATATTAAAACAGCAAGAAAAAGGGTCGTGGTTCTCCTGCTCCCTAAAAAGTCCAGCTTTAAAAGGTCCAGAAAGACAACAGTTGAGGCATATTTTTTCAGAAACAAAAGGTATCCAGAGTGTAGGGTGATTTACAGCACAAACTCCATATTCCAGTGACACTAAGATTAATTCTTCATTATTTTTACAGGCCTACTGCTGCGTGTAAAATAATGAGATATGTAATGAGATGAATTTTTTTTTAGAAATTAAGGAAACTCTAGAAGCACATCAGTGCTATTGGTATGGTTCCTGTAAAGTGAAGAACTTTTAAAGCATAAAGCAGCTCATCCAAACATTTGTCAAAGAGGACATTGTTTAAACTTTTTGAGAGAACTCTTAACCCAGCTTTAATGTTCTCTATAACTTTTAGAAAAGGATCAATAGGTCAGACAACATCAGCGCTTAAATGGCTTTAATGTCACATATTATATTGCTCTCATTTAAAGCACTCAATATTTTTGGAACACTGAACTTTAACAGATTAAAAAACAGACACTATTGATAATTCTTTTTTTTTTCTTTTATTCGGGGCTTGGATCAACTATCTTTACACACGAACTTCATTTTTCTCTTCACTTCTCGTAATTTCCTTTAATAACTTTCACTGTCCGTGAGTTAAAGGATAATTATTCATCAGTGTCTCGTGGTGATACTACAAGTGCCAACTAATGAGTGTTCCCAATCCAGATCATTAGAGTCCCTGCAAACAGATGGAACGCGTTCCCCGTGGCACACTGCAGGAAAAATCACTTTTCTCTGCACTAATGATCGTGACGACAATAACGTCTGCCGGAGGTGAAAACGTTACAGCTGTGGGAGGGTGAAGGCTAAAACGGGAATATTACACACCGATCACAGAGGGTGGAGGAGAGTTCCGGTCATTAGTAATGGCAACAGGAGTTGCTCATCACTGTGTCTTGGAACTTTGGCGTTTGATAGCCTTTGTTTTATCCATAGAAAATGTGTCAAACCTGCCAAATATGATAGCAGAGTATTTAATAAAAAAACAAAACCATAGTTAATAATAATAATTATTTGGTTCAATCTCTCTCACCCGTGCAATTGACAGTCCTTCATCACTGGCTCCATTCATAATCAGTTCTCTTTCAAAAACAATCTGCTCCATCAGACCTTGATGTCTCTCTCTCTCTCTCTCTCTGTCTGTCTGTAGTCAGAGTCGAGATCATTTCTCTTCCGGCGTCGCTTTCTTCTGCTGCTGTGTCTCATGAGTCCATTTAAATGTCCCTCTCATGTCCAGAGAGGAGACACTGATAAGACCACAGAGGTCTGTTCACAGCCAGGACTGTGAGTCAACAGACAGTGGCAAGGACGGAGGACGTGGTCTGGTGTTAATTAGTGAAGGTGCCCTCATCTGTGAGATGTGACAAACTCATTAGCAGCAAAGACTTGGCTTCACTGACACACACAGACACACAGTGTCTTTGGTGTTGATCATCTTAGTCTCTGACACTGAAACAAACATGTCAGAAGGACAATCTCTGCAGTGAATCCTCCTAACTTCAGCCGTGCCAGGCTCCTGTTGGTCTTTGCTAACTGTCAATCACATGCTCTCCACTCATGAGTGGAAGGCTTTTGTGTCTAAAACAAATAAGTTAGAAAAGTCTTGAAACTAGAACATGAAACTATGAATTATTTAGTTAGAATTTCCACTAATTTACGCCCCCTGTTGGCAAACTGATCCTTACATCCTGGCTTTAATTTTTATCCCGTAATATATATATTTTTAAGAATGCTAGCTTCCTTAATGCTGTGCAGTAAAACTTGAGTTGCAATGTCTCTAGACCGTGTGATGAACATCGATCAGTTTGTCTCTAATCCAGCCCAAAAAAGGCTGGATCCAGCCATGATCTCTGACATTTAGCTGGCTGTAAACAGGTGGCAGCAGCTGAGGATGATAATGAAGGGGCAGCTTTCCAAAAGGAACGTCCACAATAGTTGTCACATGCAGGACTTTGCACAGAAGACATCACATGATAAGATCAGGAAGAGACACGTGCATATTTGACAGACAGGGATGGTGGGAAATTCTTGAACTTATCACCTCAGCTCTTCTGAACAGTAACACGAACTTGGGGTTAATCCAATCAGGGGATCAAAAACATCCTTCACCTTCATTTCCTCTTATCCCCCGGGTTGGAGGGCTGTCAGAGTCCTGCGGAGATTAGCCTGGTTTTAAATCAAACAGGCTCACAGTCTCTCCAGATGAATATAAAACATTATTTTTATTTGCTCTGGAGATAGAGGCCGGTACATGCTGGATTAGAGGAGGAAGACTCATCTCTGTCCCATTTAAACAGGCCTATAAAACACACTTTACAATCCAACTTCCTGTCCGGAGCTACATCAATAATATCCATTATTGATGGATATATCCATTTCTTTGCATATGCTGCTCTGGTTTTATGGACAGTCTGAGGTGGTAATCTACCGATTCAAAATCTGCTAAAACCAACACTAATTCATTATTAAACTTATATACACATACACATATACATATACTGTAAATATATTTGAATGTTTTCAGTGTTGGTAGCTCACTTTAGCCTGGCCTTTGTATAGTATGTATTCCAGAGTCTTTGAGGAGGGAGCAGGGAGTCAACAGGTGAATATTAGACCATAATCATTTTTTTCTTCTTCTCTCCACTATGATGATGACTATTTCACTGTGCCATAATATCAACATTGAATAAAGTTTAAATAATAAATTAAAACAATATAAAATATATATATATATATATATATATATATATAAGGAAACAGAGACTGAGTCTGCTTATTTCAATGTCAAAGTGAAGATGGACCTAATAAGAAACTGAGATTCTCCACTTCATCTATTGATCCACGACAGGTAGACGTGCAGTGTTTAGTTTTGGTAACCGATAATCAGTGTCCACAAGGAGGCAGTATATCACCATGATGACGAGCTTGGAAAAAAAGCCATCCAGCAGAACTGTGAAAGTGTTCTACTGAACCGGTGTTTTGGATCTCAGCTCATCACGTACCTGTTCTAGGTCGTGTGATGTTTCTGATGCCGTTTTGTTCTTAAAAATAATAATAATTGTACAATCTCATCTCTGATCACTTTTGTCACTCCTTGCGTGTCACTCCTTCCTTAGTGGAATGAAATAATTACCTTTGATCAAATACAGGCTGAATAATCAGATCCATCCATTCAACTGTTGTCAACCTTTTTTTCTGGAATCCACTAGAATGATGGGACTATGTACCTGCCATTAATCCATCCTGAAAAGGCCTTGGAACACTGAACCAGGAGCAGGGGGTCCAGAAACACAGACCTCTACTCCAGGATGAGGTGAGGTTTCCTGATATGTTGATAACTTCACACAGCTTTATTGAAACAGTGAGTTTGTCTGAATGTGATCAATTTAACCTGACCTCTGGGATGGACAACATGTCAGAATGCTGTTGTTGTGTTGAACTCATTGAACTTCATTTACAGGTTGATAACAGCAGTACCGTGCCGTGAATGCTGTGTGTGAAACAGTTTGTTCTCTCAGAGCACATGAGCAGCAGAGTTCGCTGCTGCTGTTGTTCTGCCTCGTGTTCTATTTCTGGGAACGTTTTCATTCAGCATTACACGCCTGCTAGCTTTTACAGGGATGTATTTATGGTGAAATATTTCAGAGAAACATCAGATGTCATCAAGCTTGCTAGAATCAACACTAAAGGAAAATCTAAATTAAAACTTCATTTAAAAAGGACACCCTTCTGTCTAATTAATCACTGAAATGTGTGGTGAGCAACTAAAAGTAAGCCTTGATGTTTTTTTAGTGTTTATAAAATGCAATATATTTTACTTTTAAATAAAAAAGAAAATGAGCACTTTGGTCAGGAATTAGCTTAGATTGGGGGCAAACATTTCTAATATCATATCAAATGTAGAAAAAGGAAATAAAGCTTTAAGCTACAGCGGGACCCAGGAAAAGATGATAGTCATAAAAAAATGAAAAGCAGACAGCCAATATTTAAAATAATTTTAATGTTTACCATTTGTTTTTGTTTTTAACCAGCTCCATCAGCACAGTGATGGCCTTTAAAAAATCGAGCTAAACCTACTGGTCACTGCTGGCAGAAAGGGGGCAGCAAAGTTCTCCAGTCAGGATGCCTCCAGGTAGGACATAGTGTTCTCTCTACACACACACACATATTGTCGTGCTCATGTTTACAATATTTAGTTTCATGATAATTTACCAGTTTAATCTAGATAATTTCAGAGAGAATGTCTAATGTTATATGTCTATATTTTCATGTAATTCTTCATACAAACCACACAAACCTGTTTTTGTCTGTTTGAACTTTTGTGCCGTTTGTGTCTGTGTTCTTATTTAAGGTTGTTGTTGATCTGTATTGTTTGGACTTTTTCACATTAGTTCATTCTGTTCATCCCCGAGTTTTGCTTCTTTCATTGCTGGTAATTAAACCTCACACTTCAAATGTCACATCCCAGATCAGCTGTGACACGTTAAGTCCTGACTCCTTAGCCTTGAATGACTTCTATCATGTTATGAGAATCGTTCTTTGCTCCTTGTCTAAAGGTATAACTCTTTTTTTGGACGTAACAAGTGTTTGTCTGCTCATGAGCTGTGGATCAGAAAATGTGGAATTCTTTTAATTTGAACCTTTCTCTTCCTGATGAGCTGAGACTTGTGGCCCACACATTTGTAGTATTGTCCCAATGTTTTCCCTTTTTCACATTTTTACTGATCTGAATTGGAACATTATTTCAAAATTGTAAATTAACTTAACTTAACTTTGACAACGGAAACAGTGGAGAAAATGATTGACAAATTGAGTTCATCAATATTACGTTTTTACATTTGACCTCAAACTAAATTCTTACCATGATGACAATGCAGTGGAAATTAAGTTGTACCAACCTGCTGGGTCATCATTGATGAGAGCTTTACTGAGGGCTCAGGGCATGGGTGGCCGGGGCGAGTTTCCTTAGAGCTGGTTCTCACAGCTGATTATCAACCAATAGGATTAGTCTAATCCATGCATACCTGTGCACACTCCCACTTCCACAGTGTCAGTGATACAAAGGCTTAGGGCAGGAAGTGAAAAGTGGGTTAGTAATAAAGCACTGACCTAAAGAGGAGTTAACACTGGGTGGTAACGCCTCGACAGACGACAGACACTATGACTGAGCATATTTGAGATATAATATATATGAATATATATGTATACATATACATGTATATGTATATGTGTATATGTATATACATGTATGTGTAATAGTATATATATGTATATAGATATACATATACACATATATACATATATTGGTATATATGTGTATATGTATACATATATTCATATACATTATATATAAAATATGCTCAGTCATAGCGTCTGTCGATTTGTTGTGAAGTATTGTTGGACATTTAAATGTGTTTTTGATGTGGATATTTGGTTAACCAATTTCGGAGTAGTACACAAGCTGGACACGAGTTCCGAGTAATTACTCACAAAAGAAAAATGCGGAATGCTCCAGGCTACTTTACGCCACCAACGTATCCGTATTTCTACGCACTGATGAATACAGTACAGCATATGCAGTAAACATACCTTTGGCCAACACATACAGCTGTGAGTTGGTCGTATTACAGAACATCAGGCTCCGATGTCGGACACCAACAGATTTGTCGCTCCCACAAGTCCAACTGGACTATTACGAAAAGATATCAGTCGGGATCGTGTAGGTGTCATTCATTTTTATTATCCTACGCCACAAAGACAACCTGTAAACTAACAAACCCTCCTCCTCTGACCCCTCCTCTCCTTTCATAAAATGAGTCATTCAAAACACACTCCAGATACTTTGATGCCACCATTAGGGAACATGGAGCTTTGTTTGAATACATATTGATGTATGAACCTGGATCAATAGTCCTGTTGTGAGGACACAGAGCCCGAACGGTGACAGAGCAGCCATTAGGCCCATTTAACACCCAGAGCACAGGAGAAGAAAACCTTATTTATGGAGGGAACAGACTGAGCTGTGTCCTAATGGAGAGACCGCTAAAATAAGACGCCATATTTAACAAAGAGATAATGCGTTGGATCACTAATATAACTATATATGCTGACATGATTCTCAATGTGATACACGCTGAAAATAACTGCGACATTAAATGTAAAACAACAAAAAGATGTGATGTCACAAAAATCATGCTTTTAAAAAATTACAGATAAAACTGTTTTAATAAAAAAACATTATAATAAAAAATGTAAACGTACAGGTGTCAAGTCTTTAAAATGAGAGTCAACATTAACACAAAGGCTTATTTTTCATCTGGGATCTGAAGGTTAAATGTTAAGCTTTGTATCTTAACCAATCAGTTCAACTGTTGGATGTTTGTTGACATAAAAACTAATAGTTGAATCTTAAAGTGAATGTAAATCAAAATGCTTTAATAAAATAATAATATTAATCTTAATATGATATTATTAATAATAATATCATGGTTTAATGCTTTTTTTAATACAGTAGTTGTAAATCCCAATGGTTATTCTGTATCTATAATGTAAATATAGAAACAGTGATGGTCAGATTTATAGTTCAAATTTAAGTGAAACATATATTTCCATGTTTTAGAAGAAACTTTATTGCAGGTTTATTGCTTTAAAAAATTACCTATTATTCAATGTATTTACCTCGTTGTAGTTTAAGTAAAAACATGACAACAAGCTGACAGGTTTGAGCCTTTAGAAAAAACAACAAAAACTTCTAACACTCGGACATGAATACTACATGTCACAACGCAGTAACAGAGACGGCATGTATGAGGACACAGGTCAGAGGGAGTGGTCGTGGTCTCCCTCCCCCCGTCCCTCCCCCTCCCCCTCCTCCTCCCCCACTCACTGACACCAGTGAAGTGCACGTCGACTCAGCCCCTCCCTGCTTGTCCTTACATTCAGGAACATGTTGTTCTTTGGCAGCAGGCCTAAAAACACAGCATCATCTCCACGGTCAGGACCCGCCGACTGCTGCTGTAGAACACACACACACACACACACACATTACTACTTCACAAGAGGGTAATCAGTATAGTTATACAGTAATATAGTATTAGCAGTAATATAGCTACACACAGACTGACTTTTTTACCATAGTATTTCGACACCACACAGTTTTGATATCAGTAAAAATCATTCGTTTTTTTTCTACCTTTGGAAAGGCTACTGGAAAAAATCTACCAAATATACATTTTACAAAATAAGAGTCCCTTATAAGTAAATAAGTTCGAAGTGAGTGTGTATGTGATAACTCCAGTCTGCTGCAGACATGACCTTCTCATGTGTTTTAACCAGTACAGTTGCACCTTCACATGTTACATGGTGTTCATAACAGTAAAATCATTTCCTTCACAGAGAGACTTTTCTAACCTGGATTTTTTTTTTCACATGTTAGTCTGTATCTAGATATATTGACACTTGAAAAAGATAATTGAGTTTGTTTTGTCCACCATGATTATTGATCAGGGGAATGGGAAGAGATTGAAGAGAAAGGGAATGGGAAGAGATTGATTTACCCTGAAAGGCAAGTAAAGGGAATGGGAAGAGATTGATTTACCAAAAGACATAAAACCTCTTTGGCCACGCCCTGTAGTGAACTGTGTGTGTGTGTGTGTGTGTGTGTGTGTGTGTGATGGCTGTTTAAATGCACTAACACTAAGAGTCTGATCCTCCACCGTCTCAGCCCCGATGGTCACTGCCGGGGCATCAATTATGAACCTAATGCTCCCGTCACAGCTGTTTCCAGCAGTGTGTTGAACACCCCTACCATTTAGCCCCATATCAGCTGCTCCCCCACCCCCACCCTCACAACGCCTCCTCTTTCCTTAGAACACTGTGTACCCAGGGCAACGGCTTGAGCACAGAACGCTGACAAGCCCACTACTGTCTGTCTGTGTCTGTGTCTGTGGAGGTGGGTCATTGTGTGGGTTTGTCTGTGCTGTGGGACCAATCACTGTTACTGGGTGGGTCGAGGGGTCCCACTCAGTGTTAGCTTATAGTTCGATTCACAGGGTTTAAGCAATGGACTGTTAACTGGTGTGAATGGATCACTACTGTTGTGACAAGGCCAATGTCGTATTGCTGTCAATCACAAGTGTCATCCAACAGCCTGCATGAGAAGCAGTGTAAATATGTGATGGTACCTTAAACTCCTCCAAGGCCCTGCTGTGACCATCTGTGATTCTCCTGCTTCAGTGTTTTGTTGTTTTGCAGTTAAAAGTTGTTTTATTGGGAGCTTTTCCTCCTCCTTGTTAAATCTTAAGGACAGAGGAAGTTCTTTGTTTTGTCTCAGAGCCTGTTTATACCAACAGAGTCTCTGCTTCTGTTAATGTGAATTTAATATGAATGAACATAAAAATGGTCTCCAAACCTTCTTTGTTGACAAACCTAGAGGCCGGTTGTTGCCTTCGGACTAATGTTGGATCTACAGGAAATCTTTCTTCCTACACAAATATAAAAACTTTGTCCAAAGTCAACAAAATGGCTAACACCGAACTTTTACTTTCATGACGTCGCCTGTCTAAAAGGGATATATTATACAAAAGGCCAATTTTAGGTTAAAAAAAGATGGTATCTGTTCACTGCTCACTGTATGTCAACAGTACAGCACAGAGAGATTTAATCAGCGGGAGTGTAGGCTGTTGTTTGGGTGGTGATTAGAACAGGGTGTCTGCTGCTGGAGTGACACTGTGGATGAAAGATAATAACAAATGTCAGATCCACCTTTAGTCTGCCACGGTCCAGGTCTAAAGGAACTGATCCAGTCAGAGGTGAACTTTACCTTTAGATCAGTACGAGGATTGGTAATAAGACAAGAGGAACAGAGCATTGAACAGAGAAAGAGTTCTGATATGGTTCACTGTTTATTTAAAGAACACATTTTCAACTGTATAGGCAGTGTTTACAGTGAAGGAGTTTGCATAGTGTCAAGAGTTTTCAAGTGGAATCAATACAAGCTGGGAGCAGAACACATGGCTCAAATATGAAGGTACAGTGCAGGGACCACCAAGGTTAGCAGGACCAAACTATAAAACCTGAATGACCTGCTAGCTAATGAACATCACAATGTCATACTGAGTTTTTTAAATTATTTTTTAGATAGATTTCACATACCAAAAAGGTTAACTGAATGAGAAACAATGGGAACCATGTAGCAAAAGTTATGAAGTAAAAGGCAGTTTACAAGTGACAGTGAGAAACTGTGTGTGTGAAGAATGGAAACATTTGCTTTAACTTTGCACTGTGCACAAGAGGAAGACGTACGTTAGGTCCACGTGTGCTGTGCACAGGAGATTTGGTTGTTTCCTGAAGCGTTAGCTTAGCTAGGTTTTAGTTCATTAAACCGCACAGAGTCAAGTAAGTCAGACGCAGGTTAGGGATTCAAAGAGTTTGAGGTAAAAAAATATCCCACTTTAGCAAAGTGAAGTGAGGTTTTACTGAGACTGTTGTGGAGCTGGGGATGAGGTAGGACCACATGACACTGACACTTCATCTTCTTCTACATGTAAGACATTAAAGTTACATTTGTAGATGCTACACTACGCTGTAAATGATGTACTGTACTTAAACAAATTTAAGTGATACACTTAAATAGTTTGTAAATCTACTGGTACTTCCTGGCTGTTTGGATCTCAGGTACAAAGGCATGAACTGTTAGAGGAAAGGAAAGGAGAAGAGTATTGTCACACTTCAAACACTATTGCTAACAACAGCCACACCTGCTTCTTGTTCTGAGGTTGTGGAAACAGTGGAGGAGAGTAAGTGAGCAGTAGGTGCAGGCACAGAGGGATTAACATGGAATAGAGATTTTACAATTCCTGTACTAAACTAAAATCCCTTTTTTGTTATGACTTCCAATGCCACTTTTTAGACATCAATGTCTTGTCTAGTCAACATATGAGGACAAGGATGTTTCCCTGCTACTCATCAAACCAGTTCCACCATCTTATTTTACAGAATTCACACTAAGACAGAGGAGTGTTAAAAGTACATTAGTCACTCTCAGAACAGTACTTCAGAACTCAAGATCAAAAGTGACAGCCCTGAGTGACAGTTTTGTTTTGAATTATTTTGCACAATTATATATATATTGCATAATTATTTGTATTTAGTTGTTCATCTGTTTCTCAATTCCATGTCAGCCTTCTTTAAACACAGCATTTAGTTCTGCTGCAAATCAGAGGTCCAGGTTTGATATCAAAATATATAACTATATAAAAAACAACGCAAAGATCCAGATGTCGAGTACGTGCAGATCATCCATTGCTGGACCATCTGTTATAACACTAACTGGTGACCACTGCATTGTGACTCAGCTTGTTGTTGTCTATACACCACTTCAAGTTTGTGTTTAGAAATGATTTTCTGTATTGTATTGTATCTGACCTCGACCTAAGACACAGCTCAATGGTTCTGTCAAACCTCTGGAAGGTGATGGTTAAATATCACATATTTAAAACATCACATGCAGTGAACAGTGCTTCAGTGTGTTGTACACAGCAACATGCCACTGAAAAGACATTTGACTAAAGGGGAGGGGCGGGGGCAATAAGGGTGGGTATTCCACGAGTACTTTTGGCGGATTACGTCCAGATGGCAAATCTTCAAATTTCCTGTAAAAGTCCCTTCAATCAGACACTTAATAAAAAAGTAGGTCCAGATGGCTCAATACTGTGCAGGTGTCACACTGTTCTCTCAGAGTGACCTTTTATTTGTATCACAACAACAGAAACCCGAAAAACTAAAAAGGTCGATCAAATATTCTAATTCTAAAATGTTATAATCATTCTCACTGTAAAAGTTCAAACAACATTCAAACCTGTTAGTCTAACAAACACTGTCAAATGTCTTCTTGGTCAAAATAACTTTAAAGCTGCGAGACACACTACACCACAGGTGGTCAACTGATCTGGAGTCCGTGTGTGGTCACACAACAGTGGTGGTCACACTGCCATTCACCAGGGTTAGCCCCGACCACTGTGTACCGCTAGAACATATGTGAGAAGTGACACGGAGTGAAGACCAGACCAGGATTTCTTTAGCCTGTGTTCGTTCTTTCCTGTATCATCACAGAAGTCTCTGTATCTTGACGTTTCAGCTGTTTTCAACACATTCTGGTCTCTGATTGGCTGTTGTTGACAGTTGGCAGATTTTTGTTTTGCTAAAGCTTTGGATTTAAGAAAAGCTATGAAATATAGAAATAATCAATGAATCCAAATTGAAGACCAGCCTGCCTCCATTTGTTTTCTGTTAAAATAATCTACTGAAATTAGCATGTCTGCAGCATGTTTCTCTGGTCTGTGGCACTGGTTCAGGAAACACTGTTGGAAAAAACGTCTTAACCTGAGCAAAAATGTGACAAATTATCTTTAGTTCCATAAGAATGGGAACACTTGGACTGCATCCACCCTGTGGTTACATGGTTGGGAATATGGCTGTTGTGCAGTTGTACACATTATGATTTAAATGTGACTGACTCCATCCATGCTGCTTGGACCAATATTAAAGAAAATCAGTATAAGTTACGTGTGGGCAAAAAAGTCAGATTTTGCCCACTTTTGGTGTGAAGAAAGTCCAGATTCAGAACACTAAGTTGTCACACTTGTTTTTAACTTCTTCACGGCCGAAAGTTGACATTTCTTTTAAACCAAAAAGTCTTTTGGTCAACACCTAACACACAAACCTGTGTTACGTCCTCATTCCAAAACCTTTGATTGCACTTTGTGGGTCGCTTTGAAGGCACTATGGTGTGAGAGAGGGCAGTGAAGAGTTACGATGTCACACTGTGCCACAATCAAACAGGTGTTAGGGGAAGAGCAGTATCAACATCCCAGCAGACTATTGCCGTGGTAACAGAGATTAGATGAGGACGATGCTCTGTGGACTCCTGTTGGATGACATCAGCAGCATCCATCACATCACATTCTAACCAACAGGATGGTGATCGTTCATAGTTCAGTTTCAAAGTCCCTTTAATTTCCATCCAAGTCCAAGTCCATGAAGTAAACAAAACTGCAGAGACAGGGAAAAAAATATGTATAAAATATACACATATGTACATACATATACAGTATATTGGGTTTTTTTTAAAAGTTGAAAACCTTAAAGGTTCCCACAGTAAATGTGTAGTAATTAAAAAGTGTGAACCAATAAAACATGTTTAAACAAATTAAATAAGATTGTGTCAAACTTTAGATTTTAAGTGTTCATTTTAAGAATAAGTTGGGAGAGTGACCAGTCTATTAGGATTGTTTAACAGCAACTCCATATACAATATCAAGGTGCGAAAAAATACAATGTTAAAATCAGGATGCACAATGAGAATAAAGCGAAAGAGCGTCTGAGGCGATGAGAATAAAGTTAGAGTTAACCTTGAAGTACGCAGAGAGGTTTGAAATGCCTTGTCAGCAGTCAGAAGACAAAAGACCACAGTACACGTGTATATATTAGCTCAAATGTTTGCTGAGACCACAGACTAAATTCCACAGTTAAATGTTAGACACAAAAACCAATGCTTTCACTTTCATGTGACCACAACAATCAGGGATTGCCTTGAAAATAATATCTTTTGTTGCAATATGTCTGCATCACAACACTATTTAAACACAGTGATTATGACAGACCTACAAATGTTCTGATGATCACAGACAGACTGGGCTGATTTATAGGTCGCCGTCACCATGAATGTTAGCAGACCTTTTTACAACTACCAGCAGTAAAACGACAGCACCATCTGACACTGATCCACTTTACTGGATACAGATGTGCCCCAGGTTGAGTGGAGAGCTGCGTTCTAATAATAGCACAGTGTCTGACATGGCAGCGTGGGCCTGCACTGGTGTGTTCGCTCTCTACCCAGGTTGCATAACCCCACAGCACATGGGTTAGACACAAATGGGTCAGCTTAGCAGAGGGCACGCAGCCACGTACCAGATACTGAGTGAATCAACATGGATCTGCTCTTTATGCAACAACTGGTTTATCTGCATTTTTGTGAAATGAAAAATTTCTACAAATAAATACAACTTTTCAGAGGCCTTGGAGAAATATGTTTGAAACCATTTTGTTTGCTCTGAACCTTCTGACAAAAACAGTAGAGAGTGTGTGTTTAAAGTACAGCTGTCAGCTGCCCCTGGTTGGTTGGCTGTTTGCAAATAGACCACAGGACCATGTGTTGTTATGAGGATAAACATCAGTTTTTTTATATACGTACAGATTCCCTTTAACAATAGAAACTGTTAAAACAAAGTTACCACAGGTGGACAGCAGTTTAGCTTAAAAACGACGTCATTTTAAAAAGCCTCTTTGACAGATGCCAATATAGTGACTTAACTGTCCTCTGACCTGTCTACCTGTCTATATACCTAACCTAATACTGACCAAGTTTCTGTTTTTATTTAAACATGCTGGAGCAGCTTTAAGAATCCTCAGCAAAGAACAGTCGAACCTGTTCGTGGGAATGCCTTGACTCTCTGACCGTAGGCACAGGTTTAGAAACATGCCTGTCATACCTGCATAAACAACCAGGCAACAACCAGGTTACACAACTCTACACACTCTGGCTGTAAGCTTTCAAACTGACTTGGATCCAAAGAACAGCTGTCACAGGGTGTTTTTATCAGATGTCAACCGTTAATCATCGCTGATAAAGTGAATGCAGCTCATTTAATCTGCACCCTTTAAAAGAAGGAGCTGTGTTTTTGACTTGGCTGATGTGGTTAAACTGCAGTACTGCAACAAATTGTTCTTGGTACGAGACACAAAGCATTCTAATGTTGACTAACATTTCCTATTTATCATCTATCAAGTGTCAACATCAAATTCAAAGAACAGATGTCCAGGCTCTGTATATAAAACACTTGGACAAATGCTCATACTGTTTGGACGGTTTGTTCACCTCTCTCACAATCTATTTGAATAATTAATCTGAAACAACAAGGCCTGCTTTATCCAAGAAAGAGCAGCATCATTTGAATTTCTCTGCAGCCATTGGTTTTAGCATATTTGCGTACATAATAATCATTTGATTTCCATACCCTACACAGTATTGTTGTTACATAATGCTGTTTATTACTTACATATCCCCACTGACTTACAACAACTAAAAACATGCATTGTTCTGCTTCTTATAGCACATTGTAAATTTTGGGTTTTATGAGTATGTTGCATCTGAATTTATTTTCCAAAGGTTAAGTAACTTTGGTTTAAATTGGACAAAGTTGGACAAAGAACTTCACATTTATTTTGCTGAAGCTGTCTTTTAGCATCTGCTTCCCTTTGTTAATCCTGCCATCATGAAGTTCTTATTTTGTCACAGAACCGAGCGTGCAGAAGTAACACAGCAAATCCAAGTGCCTGCGGTCCAGCACAGACACTGACCACACCTCTTTTCATCCATAATTCAAACGTCAAACTCTCTCACGTCATTCAAACAGTGCAAACCATCAACAGGAAACAATCCAGTGACATGCTTGCCAAACTGTGACGCAGCACCTGTAGTGACTAAAGGCTGTCATGGATGTCACTCAGGCTGTGGGGAGATTACTGTAGATTAAAGATCTTAAAACCCATTAGATCCATGACAGTTGTCATGAATGAGGAGAGCAAACTGTAAAAAATGTACATCCATGCCATTCTGGTCCATGTTGGTCCCACAGTCGAACCGATGATGGTGGAACTTTGTCTTTTGGTTCTTTGCTGCCCTCCAGGCCTTGAGGACGCGTTTAACATGTTCACAGCCACTGAACTTTTATTGCATAAGAGAAGTGTTACATAAGACCACCAATATGTACATGGCTGCTTCTAAAATCCTCTAAAGGTTTGCCCTGAAGCTGTTTTCCAGTCCTTCCACAATACTCCCACTGACTGAGCCAATACTGAACACACTGAACCCTGTCTCTAAACTGCTGTCCAAACAATCTCATTTCCTTAACACTAACATGTACATTCTCTTGGATCTGTGGTCCACCTCTGGTGCACAGCTATTGCATTGAGCCCGCAGCAAGGAAAATTAATTTCCATTGAAATATTTACCTAATTGTAAATATTGAAACTTAATTAATGATACTTGATACTGCTATAAATAAGAATAGCAGTGTTGTAGCTGTTACAGCGTGTTAAATAATGTTTAGTAATATTGTCTGAATGTGTTGACACGAAGAGTCTCAACAGTAGTTCTATCTACAGAAAAAGGGAACCATCAGTCAACACTGAGGGTCAAACCAGTGATGCACTAAACGCACTCATGGTTGATAGTACTAACAGTTAATGTGACGAGACAGGGAAATGACTCATGTTAATTAACATCACGGTGGATGGACAAAAACCTTTTGACATACAAAGAGGAAAAACATGAATCAAGCTTAGATGAATATATTGTGGTTAATAGAGGCATTCATGGGTGCAGTGGAGGGACAACACCCTTTAGATGCCTGGACTTGCAAAAAGCCTGATGGGGTTGTCAGTAAATCAACAAGGATTCCTAAAATAAAGACAGCACATGTGGGGAGGGCGAGCCTTAAAGTGCTGTGGCCTGGTTTACACCTGGACGGCACACGACAGGCTAAAAGGGAGAGGACAAAATGTTCCCGGTGTAAGTCTCTATAAGCTCTGAACTAAGAGCAGAGCTCTTATTGTCCAGCACAGACAGGGAGGGTGGGGGGAGGAAGGGGATGAGATGGATGGATTGGGGAGGGTAATGCCACATTCAAAAACAAAGACACAGAGAGAAAAAAAGAAGTACGTACAGCTGTGTGTATGCGTGGGGAGGGAGGTGCAGGGGAGTGGGGAGGGATTGAATTGCTGGCCTTGCCACTCTAATACGCAATGCAAAAAAGGAAAATGCAATCGCTGTGATAATTACAAATACAAAGCATGGCTGATTTCATTTACATTGTTGGCATAATGACATAATTTGCTTTAAAAACTAAATCAACAGCAGGCATATAACCTAGTAAAATAATCAGATTTACAGAGCATACAATTTGCAAAAATGTAAGTAAAATAGTAAAACACGCATTTGTAAGGTTGTATGTTTATTCATACTTTTTGCATTTCTGCATACGTGTTGAATGTTGAAGCATAGCTATTACACTGTGACATCATCAGATCTCCTCTAAGTTAACCACCAGCTCCTAACAACTGCCTCAGCTCCTGTCCCTCTTTCTCACTCCACAGCCGTTAATCTGCTCGCTTCAGCAAATCACAGCGTTTCTCATTCCACCAGTGCAGGAACCTGTGCCTGTTATGTAATAGAGTATCCCATCAGCCCACAAGTCAACAAGGCCAATCGGCAACAAACAGGCCAACATGCAATTGCATCTTGCGCGTCACAAGTAGAAAGATTTGACGTCACCAAGCACAGAGGCCGGGTTGCTGTGCTGGGGGAGGAAGGGGGTGAGGGGGTCACACAGTATGGGGTAAATGCAGATGAAAGTGTCAAACAAAGGCTTGAATTAGTCCTCATGACTGTAGGGTTCAAGTTCAAACACATTGACTTATGGGTCAGTGAGCATCCACTGGGCGGTTCAATGATGTCCTACAAGGAGTTTCTGCTCCAAAAAGCAATCATAGACAATAAATATCTGCAGGGGACAGTTTTCCCAAACTGCAAAGTTAATTAACTTGTGACAATGTTTATTTTCTTTGGAGGAGGGGCAGTAAGGCAAAGTCAGTTCATAGTTATTTCAAGTTATTAACATGTTATCGTGATTGTTATTGATGATCATTGATCCTTTATTATTACTATTATTAGGTGATGACTGATGCTTAATGATAGGCAGTTAATCTTTTAGCGAATGAATTACTAAAACATAAGGATTTTGCTTCATTTTGTTTTGTTCCTGATCAACGGTGCTGACTGTTTATGAAGTTTTCAATGGGTGATTAATATGTTCACACAAAGGGTAACTGCCGGTTTTTCTCAGGGTCGGGACACACCTCTCAAATTCCTAAAAATCATTTTCTCTCTTCAGTAAACTCTACCGCAATACAGCATAGGCAATAATCCTATAAACTGTAATGTAATGAACTGTAATTGGTCAAATAAAGCTAATCAACTTTAGTAGTTTTTTTGTGTCATATTAGCATTGACATAGTGACACTTCCCCACCAGTCTCAGTTCCTGGCTGAGCTTGGCCCAACTGTGCTATTACTGTACAGTACAGAGGATTAGATGAGTTCATTGAGGCCTTTTTCAAAGCAGCTCATTACATTCACTGCTCCACCTCTGTAATTACAGAGCGATCTAATGACTTTATTTAGCCAATAGACGTCATTACATTTAATTACTGAGGAGGGCCATGTGTCATCTGTCGACAGGGGGAAGAGAAGAAATATGTTGATTTATTTATCAGAAATGACCTCAACCTAAACATGTATCATGAACTTCTGATACTTCTGGTATCATTTTAAAAGGTGTCCCATCTTGATAAGTGAAAACTTGTCTTCCAACAACTTCAACAAGTTTGATTCAGACCTGGGGATTAGGAGAACAAAAAATGTGCCCTAAGAGGCTCAGTTATTATCATTTGTTTGATCAAATACATAAATATATTATTATTAGTGCAGTTACTTATTCAATTTAGTTATATACTCATGTGTAGTTGATAGAAATCATAGATACATACCTGTTATTAACTTAATTTATATATTTAATTGTTTGTGTGTTTATTCTTTTCGGGCTTCAAATTGTTTATTCACCTTTAAAATACGTGTTTTACTATTTTACTATCAATTGGATGTCATATTTTAGGGTGTTTAAAATTTGGGGTTGATGTTGGGTTTAATGGTATTTCTCCATCAAACATGGTTTACAAAACCATTTCTTTCTTGTGTGATTGTGTAAACACTACTTACCATTCTATAGTTACTATTAAAAAATATAATACTTTATCAAAACAGACACCATCAACACATTTTTCTCTTTATATCATATAAAATGGAACTACACTGGAATATTTTTTTTTTTTACCTTCCATTAAGTCTTTCTGGTCTTTTGTTTTTTGTTGATAACACAGATATTGATAATGCTCTCTCTTTTTCTTAAATTACCAGGTTAAAGAAAGTCTTCATACCTGAGTAACGAGGAGGTCCAATGTTGACAGAAGAGAATAAAGAAACAGTTTGACAGCGGTGATGGCCATCATGCTCTACATGTGACCTGATCCACCCGCACCTCCAGCTGGAAGGCGTCTGGTCTGTCCTGAGGGTTGACTGCCAGCATGTCCTGAAGCAGTTTCTTCACACCCTCAGACATTGAGCTCCTGGCCTTCTGAGGTATGTTGAGAACCATCTTTGGGTTTTCCAACAGAGCCTCACCAACAGGTACAATCTCTGTGCCCTGACGTATGTAGGTACCCAGTAGTTCACGCTTGGACTCAGCATCAATGAATGTGATCCGCTCGATCATTGCCCAGATGATGATGCCCAGAGCAAAGATATCTGCCTTGGCTGTGTAGTGACCCTCCCACACTTCGGGGGCCATGTAGAAGTCTGAGCCACAAGCTGACGACAACCAGTATTTGTTTATGTTGTTGATATCGTTCTGGTTGCCACCTCTGCCTCCTGCTCCTTCAGCTGCGTTCTCTTCACTGTTCTTGGAGTTAAGGGCAGCACACACTTTACTTAGACCAAAGTCTGCAACTTTAAGAACAGGGGAACCAGATTTCTGTGAGATGAGGATGTTGTCTGGTTTCAGGTCACGGTGGACAATGTTGTTTTTGTGTAGGAATGCTACAGCACTCGTCAGCTGTCGCATAAAGCTCCTGTTGGTGTGAGGGTCAGGCTTACGGGACAAGATGTACTGGTTGAGGTCTCCACCCTCACAGAACTCCATGACAAACCAGAGGTAGCATGGTTCCTGAGGGTGACCCAGAATGCGTTCTCCTGTAGCAAGCAGACAGTGACTTGATTAGTAACTTGGTTACAAACGTCTTTAGTTTAACACTATAAAGATAAATCACATGTTTTCTGGTTGCGCTGCAGTTGCTCAATGCTTGTGACTTTCATGCATTTTTCTATTTATAAAAACAGTTGTATTAAAAAAAACACCAGTTCTCTGTAGTTAAAAATAATATATTTTCACCACTTTTTCTCAGGAATGAACAAGAATAGAAACTTGAGCTTCTATTCTTGGCTTAGAACATTCAGCTTATGTTTCTTATTTTAATGTCCAGGAAAACTGATTGAATATGTAAGCACCGAAACGTACACACATCAATCAATAGACAACAAAGAGATGTGTGCATTTGCTTATTTCCTTCCTCTTATTTAAGCTGTTGTTAATCCCTGTTTTATTAGTTTTGCCCTGTGTCCTCACATTTTATCCTCACTATATGCTCCACAGTTGCAGAAATACAGTTCTAAACTAATTTTCCATTTTCCAGGGAACTGAGAAAAACAACTGAAGTAGAGTTGAGTATTACATTTCTCAGGAAAAAAACCCCACTGGGGTCTACGTTTTGTATTATGATCTCATCCAGTCAGCTGCATAGCTTACACTTTAAACACTGCAACGTGCCGCTATATGTCTCCAAACGTTGCAGACGTTGCAGCGGGCACTAAAGCCTGACCTGGAATTCAGGGTCTCCAAAAGAAATGTCCTCAGTTGATCCCAACAGCAAACACTAAGAAGCTAAATTTAGTGGATGGATTTTCATGGTATATGCTGTAAGCTTATTTGACTAAAGGTGTTCATGAAGTTTACTATTATTTTAATTTTTTTTTGTTTTAGATTAAAAACATGTTGATTCATGTTTATCAGCCAAAAGCCACTAAACATGTTTATGGAACAGAAAATCTTTTGGCCTGTAAAAACATTTTTTTATAAAGCTTTTTTAAATTAAAGGAATACCATCTGTCAACCTGGGCATATGCAATGGAAAATAAACTGCAACTTATTTAGTTAAATCCCCTACATGTAGGCATAACAAACTGTTACGTTGCAGTTAAACTAGTTTTAAACTGTCCAATCAGAACAGTCCTCCTGGCACAACCTACACCAAGTATTACTGTGAACTTGTAGTACGGCTGGGAGTTACCTCACATTACACTGTCAGAAAATTAGGTTAACTGCGTTAAGAAGACAGATTATAAACAAAGAAAACACTGAGTCATTTGCAAGCTTTCGCCATATCCTATAAACAAGAACACTTTGAGAAAAGATGTCAGCTCAAGATTAATATTTTATTCCAACAGCCTGAATGATGTCACTTATGTAACAGCCAGGCTTGATATAGGGAAAGCCCACAACACTGTGCACCAATTCAGCCATAAACATATCTTTAAACCAAACCGTTCACAGTGTTTGTCATTACTGTTTTTGATTTGAATTTTAGTATATATTTGATGCCTTTTATAGTAATAATATACACAGTTCCTTTCATCCCACAGAGCAATAACAATGTAAGTAAATTTAGGTCAAATTCCAAAAGTAATGCCATAAATATTTAAAAAGGACAAAAATAGCACTGTTTCAATCTAATGTCCAGGATTAGACAGTAATATCACTGTTGATGTTCAAAACCACATTCCAACAGAAGTGGGTTAACATGTAACCATTTAGTACACAGTGTTCTTGATGAGCTCTGGGGCTACACAGTGTACTCTGTGTGCGCCTGCTGCTGGAAAAATATAGCAACATCCCTGACAGACAAATGGCAATGAATGGAACCAGTGACTGATTATTTAGAGCTCAGAAAACTTTCAAAAACACAGCAGGTCTACTTTAAATACAGTATATACAACTTGCTGTCAATGGCAATTTGGTGTATCCTTCATGATTTTAAATCAAGGTTTTTTGTGTAACACATGATATTAATGCGTTTCAATGCGTTTGACAACAGGAATTCAGGAATTGTTAAAAAATAAATTAGCAATCAATTTAACCTAAACCAACTGGTACTTTGCCCATTCATTTCAATGGGAAATTGTGACAGACATTTATTATTCACCCACTGACATTCTGAACGATAATAATGATAATGCTGCAATAAAATTAAGAACATTTATATCAAAACACTCACAAATATCTACAAATCTACGAGGGCATAATCTAGATTAAATCACAGTGTGTGTAGAGTGTGAAAACAAAATATTGATGTTCTGAAAATGTTTTCATCTCTCCACATACACGTTATTCAGTTTACTGTCAGGATAGAGCAGGTGAACCTGTTTTATTAACTCATTAAGTTGAGTAGTTGATCATTAGTCATTAATCGCCATCGATTAGTCAACTAAAACTTTGAGTGGTAAAGTTAGCTGTGTGAAGTTCGTTCTGCAGTTTCTTGCTGACTACATCTGCTGTTCTAACTGGTTGACACTGATTCTCTGTTTACCTTTGAGTGACGTCTCCACCAGTCGCAGGTACTGTTTTGACTTCTTATTACCGTGACTCATCTTCTGGGCCAGCCCGTTTCTCTGGAGGACACACTCCTCCAGCTGGACCACGTTCTGGTGCCGGTTCTCCAAGCTCGTTAGAGCCCAGAACTCGGCCAAGGCCAGCTCCACGTTCTCAGGAGCGTCGCATTGGAGTCTTTTTACGGCCACTGTGGCACCAGTAGTCCGTGCTATGGCCTCAAACACAACACCGTAGCTTCCTCGGCCGACTTCCCGAATAAGGTTGTATCTGGGGGATGCAACTGGGGAGACTCCGGCCTTCAGTCGCCCGTTCGACAAGAAACTGACACAAAAGCTGTGCTCTTCTTCGTCGTCCTGCTCTTCATCCTCTTCCTCCGTTGTCTCGAGTTGGTGTTTTTTGTTGTTATTGTTCCCTACCGTTAGAGAGCGGAGGACTTTACAAGCCTCCCTCCTCATCTTCTTGACCACAGTCTGCCTGCAGCCGCGCGCTGCCCCGCTTACCTTTCTCCTCTTCCTACCGTTGCAAATATCCATAACTTCTTCTTTGTCGAAAGAAAGCATGGAATGAGAACGTGTTTATCTTTCATTACTTTAACTCTAACCTCTAAGTTAAGCGCCCGACCTTATTTTTCGTCTTGTTTTCTTCCTCGTTTTGTTCTCTAAGGTACGTTGAACATAGAACAGTAGAGCCTCGTAAACAAAATGTTCCAGAAGCTCCAGAGAACGGCCTGGGAACAAGGGGCGGGGCTTTGCTGCTTCTCTGCTCTGATTGGTGGGGAGTCAAAACAGCTCGTGGAGATTCTCTTACGAGCGATAATATACGTTATGTTTTGTTTTTGTAAAAAAAACCTTTAAATGTAAAAACAGTTAACATAAAATATTTCGATAATTTTCTCTTTAATAAATATTTTTTTCAATTAGTAATGCAAACAGGAAGAGGAGTCATGCAACGTCCGAAGCTTACTGAGGCAGCATGGACTGACACGAGAGAGGCTGAGGCACGTGTACTCTGGCATGTACTCACAGATACAGAGACGCGAAAGGCCCTGAACGCACCATATTTGTCACTGCTTTAAAGAATACATCAGAGGCAAAACGGTCGATTATTTGGAAACAGTTTTGTTGTAACTGGTGGAATAACATAACATACCATAAAAGCTTTAAACGCATCACCACTGTAATTCCGAAATATTTTTTTAATATAAAAAGTGGCAAGTTACAAAAAATGGAAACTGAAAGATATATAAAAAGATTAAGTAAAAGACAACGCTAACATTGCTAGGAGGTTGAACAAAGGAAAGCATAAGGATTTAAAGTAAACAAAAAAATGCTTACAACTGTTGTCATATGAGCCATTCAAAAAGAATCAAAACAAGTCACAAAATACCATAAAATATCTTGCAGAGAAGTAAATATTGTCGTATATATTTGTATATTTTATAACAACTGCATATCTGGATGGATGGATTTGTCCTCCTGTAACGATTGGCCAACAATAGCAGTCACTTGTTATTTTATAAAAATATTTAAAAAAAATCAAAATCAAAACGCTTTCATCAAAATATGCTGAAGCGTTTCAAATTGCTTGACTTCTTTTTCACATTAAAATGTAAATCACCCTTGCATGGTATTTCTTACTGATGCATGATGGCCGTGCACTCAGCTAAATTCAGATGCAATGTAAGGTGTTTTGTTTTTGCAAGTCATAAAACTCTTGTTTTTAGATGTTAAAAAACAGAAATAAATTTAATTTATAACAAATAGATACTTACAAATACATACAAACAGATTTACTTTAACAATATTCTACATGCTAAAAGCTGAGAATACTCTTTTTTATTACATTTCACTTTACTGTGATGAATGGATTTTATTGTATAATCCTAATACAGTAACTGTAAAATCAATTAATGATTTATATACATATAGAACGCGAAAAGCCAGTAAAGAGGGGGAACTGTCCTGTGAGCTTTTGCTAACGTGGTTAAAAAAATCAAAGCTGTCATATAAAAAAACAAGTAAAGCTTCAGTGTTATGTAACCCTATTGTTGCATTCATTATGCTGCATACCAGACAGACTGGACCCAGAGAGCAGATCATCTTCTGTCATGGCTCAGTGGTCACTAAAGGTCCATTTGTATTTCTAATCAAAAGGGGAATTTACTGTGTCCAATACAACATGATTAGTAGGAAATCCAAAAGAGGACATCACACTGTATTTTCAGTTTGTAATTCAACTGAATCACATTCATAATTAAATAAGTGTAAAACACAAAAGTACTGTTGTTATTGATATTTAAAAGACTGGGATACTGTTTCAGGGCTGTCTGTTTTTTCCCCTTCCTGCTGTCTGTCGTTAGTCTTACTGGTGTCACCTGGTTCACTGGGTATGTATACACCTCTGTCCCTCACTCTGTCATTTTGGGATTATTGTATTGTTCAAGTCTGTTTGTGAAGAGTCTATTATTCAGTTTGTTCTCTGTGTGCTCCTTGCTCGGTGTTAATACCCTGATGGTGATGCCGTGTGCTGTCTATGCCTTGTATTTCCTGTGATCCAGTGACGTTAAATTAAACTAGATTCTTGCATGTTTCTCTGACATTTTGGGATATGCAGCTGGGATTATATCTACATGACATTTTGTTCTCAAGCAAAACACCTAAGTGCAAGGTTGTCATCCCACCTCATTAACAAAGAGGATGCTACAAGTCATAACTGTCTCACAACCCACCATCTGTTTTTTTTTTTTTGGTTGATGAGTCTCTAGTTAATGCACAGCTACAGACTTATGAATGACAATCATTGAAATCAATGTTTAAATCAATGGTTTTAGCTGGTGTTTTCCTGGTCCTACATTTCTTAGAGTCTAAGATTACATCTTCATGGCCCAAAAATACACATCTCAACAGATTTACGACTTCATTAGTTATCTGTGAGATAAAAAATTCCTCAGACTAAATTCCTTTCTCTGGTCAAACTATTTGGGCTGCAATGTAACATGTGAAATAAAATGAACATACTACTCCTGACAGTGATTAGACAAACAATTATTATATTATTCTATTCTTTGGTTTTAGATGATCTGACCCCTGACCTCTGATCCCTGATCCACCCTATTGGTCAGTTAAGCCAGTCGTTGGGCTAATCTAAAGGTAATGTGCAATTCTTTTGTTATTGTTATTTTGTTAGAACATTGAGTACAAAACAGTTCAATGTCAACCAAATCTGTCCTCTCTGTTTTACCCATCAAGCCATTCCCAGGGAGCAGTGATCGCTTTTCTCAGTAGCGGACCTAGGTGGCCTTCATACCTGGATCCTCTGACAACAAGCCTGATCCTCTTCCCAAGGTCAGTGATTTACTGTTGTGTTATAATATTAGGTACTTTTATGTAATTTAAGCCAAGGTATGTAAAGTATTTCCTAAGGTGATAGAAAGGGTAGAAATACTTTTAACCCTTATTATTAGGGTTTCTGTTAGAGAAATCTGTGACAGAAAAATAGAGGTTTGTAAAGTAGTGGGCAGGAATCACCAAAAGCAATAATAGTCAAAACAATAATTGTTATAATATAACCACTAACAGGTTCCATTCTAAGGTTTGTTGTCCTTCTACAAAACTGTGTTGACTTCAAGGCAAACTTACCTCCCCACATGAATAAGGCCGGAGTGTTTCTGTAACTGAACAATATGCACGACTGACCTCTAGTGGCTGAGCTGGAACAACGCGATAAACCGGGAATGAGTGTGCTCGGATTAGTAGGTCCGTATTTGGCCATGAACTGTAACACTGTGACAAATGGAAAGCTTTATCCTGGCACTGCTGCGTTAGATGGTGTTAACGACGACAAGGTGGATACAGTGAATAATCTTTATTAGGGGTTTTAGTTAAAAAGTCTTAAAAGGTTTTCCCGGAAATGATGTTGCTTTTTACCCCTTAAAAACACATTGAACAATTTCATTTTTTAATTATTATTATTGAATAAAGTTTTCCGTTTTTTTATATTTTTGCACCCAACGTTATCTCTGGTCTTTCATTTATGTTCCCTTATAGTGTGTATGTTCAGGCACTAATTTGGTTAAAACGTATTATTATTTGGTGGCGCTTTGGCCCAGAGGCAATGTCTCTGTCATTGGTGTGGAACCCCAGGGTTCACCTCCTGGGCAAGTTCGAATCCCGGTTAGGGCGGTTGGTACCTTCCAGTGGACTCACCACCCGCAGGAAGGTTTGGTACGGTGCAATGTGATTTGGGTGGCGACTGCTGCCCCCGCGACCCGGTAACGGATAAGCGGATGAAAATGGATGGATGGATGGATGGTATTAATATTTGTTGACTATATTTAGCTTTTTTCAGAGCTCTCTTTTACTATTTCTTAAATAGTTTCAGCTATGTTTCTGTCAGGTTTGGAAAACATGGTCATTTTGCAATTTTTCCTTGAACTAAGTTTTCACTATGGCATTTACTTAGTTACTTTTGGCTCAATTTTAACTATCTTTATTAGTTAATTACATTATGTATTGAAATAATTGTATTCTTAGAGGAGGTTATCATTTCTTCAACACTTATTGTGTTTGTCATAGAAACCAAACTGGACATTTTTCACCTCCTCTTCACAGCTGTTCATTATAAATATTGTCACAACGTTTTCTAATCACCACTTAAGATAACCATGTAGGTTTGAACTCAACTCACAGTAGTTCTCCGTTCACTCTCGTGTGTATGTGGAGGTGGATATTCACACTTTGTACAGCTGGGTGTTTGTGTGTGTGTGTGTGTGTGAGTGTGTGCGAGTTTCTCTGACCTTGCTGTGTCTGATTCGTTATGTTCTGGATGTATTATTTTGCCTCTTCTGCTCCCGGATAAATATCTTTCACAACTTTCAGGGACGCTCACTCTAGCTTCTGACTCAGACTCTCAAATGTACCTCAATGCCTGCTGTTACCATGGCAACCTGAAGGCCAATGCCGCTGAGACTGAAGCGAACGTGAATGGTGGACATTCGTCCGTTTATGTCTTTCGGCTCACCCTTCACTGGAGTTGAATAATGAACTGGAGGTGATAGCTGTCGCTAAATGCAGAACAATGAAGAAGTGATGCGTGTGAGATTAGAAGTCTTTCTTTTTATCAGGAAACTTTTGATTATGGCTTCACAGTTTGTCTCTACTATTTTTTCAGGCAGTTTTCAGACACATTAGTGAGAACTGAGGCCACTAGGATTCAAACCTGCAGCTGTCTTGAGCTGCCACTCCATCAAATAACTAAAAAAAAAAATTAAGATGTCTGTACGTGTGAAGATTCTTTTTGAGTCTTGTTTACTTCCAGTATGCTTTTCACACTTCACGCCATTCACAAACCCATCGTGGACGTCTTTTTGAAGCACTTTTACCAAACAGACAGTACTGCTGTGTCATCATAAATATCTCTTCAAACAAGGGGAAATGACATCCCACCTCAACTATTACTTTTTTGTAAAAACCTTTACATGGTTTTTTTCATCATAAAATTAGAATCCAAGTAACTGACTGCCTAAAACATGAATCAGAACCATAGACATTTTGAAAACACGAACGACAATTCTCAGTGTGTATATATATATATATATATGTGAAAAATGAAAACTATGTCAACATCAATATAAAAACACCTGCTGAAGTTTCTTGAATACAGCGCTCTGTTGTTAATCTTTTCTCACTCATCAATGGTAAAAAAAAGAAAAGATTCCAACACAACATGTACAGACCACCACGTAGATACAATGTAGACTTCTCAGCTCGGAAGAAAAGGTCTGCTTTGTTCGCAGACTCCTCTGGTCGACGTGTCACTGAAAAGAACAGCTGTCTCAGCATGTGTGAATAAGGTGTAAAAGGAAGTGCATACTAAATCTACAAAAGGTGTGTGACAACAATCTGCGGCTCATCAGTAGGTGAATAATTGAATGAACATCTAGACCAAGTAGACATGATAATCATGCAAAAATGAAACAGGAAAATGTAAAGCATGCTTGTCAGATCATCATGCTGAAGCCCACGCACTGTTCGTTGACACTCTCTTAGGCCCGCCTTCTTTATAAATGATGTCAATCAATTCCTATAAAGTCCTATAAAAGCCAGTTTGATGCCACAGCAGCGTAGCTTCCCTTGTGTTTTGATAAAACCCCATAAAGAACAGTGAGTACGACTAAATATTCAGGCAGAAAATGTGTAGGGCCCTCTGGAACAAACCGTCAGGTGGTCTCGTCCCACACTCTGTCTGATATTGACTGAGTTTCTTCATTACTTGGTTCATGTATAAGCTGTGGGAGTTTGAAAGTCTTGACATTTCCAACTTTCAATAATCATCATTGATGGTCTTTTCTTTCACTTCCTCCTATTCAGTGTCCCAACCTAATGACAGGACTAGATGTGGTGGATACTGTAGATGTGGAACAGGAACAAAAATAGCAGTCACTTGGATATTTCTGGGGAAAATAGGGTCAAATGTTCACAGACATGATTAATCTTAATATATATATTTTTTAATGTTACAGCAGCCTTTTACCAGCCATATACTACATTTGCCTCAGACACTTTTGCATATAATTTTATTGGGCCGTAAATCAATACATGCTACCAGGGTTCAAATTGAACAGTGTTAGAATAACACACTGACATTTGGGGTCGTGGGGTCAACTTCTGCGTACATCATAGGCTACTTGTCGCTCTCACACACATCACCTCACTGTTGTGTAAACTCTCCTCTGTCTTACAACCAACAAACATATATTCATGTGTTTACTGTCCGTGCTTACAGCCACTACAGCAAGCAGGCACCTGTCTGTCAGCGCAGCCTACACGCCACAAAATGTCCAAAGCTTGTCTCTGTCCGTTTGGACATTCTGACTACTTACATTTTTGATTTCAGCTTGGTCGATGATGCATATCAGAAGTGTCTTTTTCTGTTTGCGTTGTGAAATTTTAAAACTTTTCAGTACGTCTAATTGGCTACACTTGGCAGATCTAGAGGTTGTCTACTACTGACAGCTTTAGTGTAATCCCAGCATGCTGTTGGGTGAGAGGCACAGAAACATCCACCTACAAACGCCAGTGTAAACCTTAGCACTCTGTGAAACGACGCATGAAATCTGGGGTGTAATGAGTCCAACGTGGCCTGTTCCTGGACAGGGGATTCCTCTCAGTGGAGGCTGACATGACTAATATTCACAGCAACAACAGTTTGGTTTCACTTTAACACGGCAGCATGTGTTTGACAGTGACCTTTGCCGGGGGGTCCACGCAACCTCCACGAGCGAAGGAGGGAACCCGCTGATTGGCATTCAGCGGGGGTTTCTGCGTAACTCGCTGAAATTGAGCGTGCGGAAAAACAAGGAGGGGAATGACAAAAGGCTTTTAGTAGCCCTGCTGGACGCCTGTGCGCCAAGCTGCATCGTAGTCACACAAAGGAAACATGGGAAGTCACGCAGGCGACTGTCTGATGCATTATTTAGTAGTGAGTCTCACAACAATAGTCACGGCTCGGCCCAGCAAACTTTAAGGGAGACAGACAGATGCAGCAGATGTCCAGAGGGGACTTCTGTGTCAGACAGGTTGGCTGACTTATTCCAGGAGTTTTCATTTTCTTCCTGTGGCTACAGGCGTTTATTTATAGTAAATGATGAAAGGTCCGTATTGATAGACTCACTTTCCTAGTCTGAAGACCACTCCAAACTCTCTCTCTATTCAACCATTCACATCCTGTGGGCTGTTTGACAAAAGAACATTCTAGAATGGATTTGGTTCAGAGATATGATGCTGTTCCATTTGTATTCTGTTCTTTGTGTTTCTATGGTACGCCTGCCTTTTAGGACAAATTACACACAAACGACCTGTTCTACGACTGATGGTCTTTCTGTATTGAGTGTCCCTTTCATTGGCAGGTTAGTTAACTGACTGATAGACTGATGGGTGGGTGACTGATTTGCTGACTGACTGGCTTGTTGAGGTTTGGATGGTGGGTTTGTTGTTTGGATGACAGTCTAAGTTACCAGGTCATGAGTTTTTCAATGGTCAGTTGTTTTTAGGTTTGTTTGTCCCACTGAATAGTTGACACCCTGGTCAGCTTGGTTGATTGGTTGTTTAGTTACATGATTGGTTGGTTGATTGGTTATTTAGTGGGTTGAATAACTGACTAATTTGGTTGGTTGCTTGTTGTTTCACCTCCCAATTAGTCAGTCAAAAGGCCAATCAAGCAATGACTACCAGGTGGTATTTTTAAGAAAAGCTTTTAGCACTCAATCAATATGTATGTATGAATGGATTGATAGAGGAATAGATGGATGATTGGAATCTTGTTAAATGTATGGTTGCATAATAGGATGAATAAATGACCTGCGTTTCAGCAAGAAATCACGATTTTGACTTCTTGGCCTCGAGGCTACACAGTTGCGAGAAACGGTTGCTTTAAATTACTTTACATTAGAAAATGTGGAGGCCCTTTTCAACTCTACTCTACAGTGTGCACTCTCAAAAGACGTCCCCTTTCACTATTTCATCAGCTGTGCACGAGCAGAGAGAGTGACGGCGTAAGGAAAAGTTACATGCTCTTCCTGAAACAGACACCCTCCACCCCCGTTTCCCAGAAGCATCTGCTGCCTTGTGATTCACATTTGTCTCTCTTTCCAATGAGGTGAAAATGTATAAAGACATCCAGAGGGTTTATTTATGGTGGTGATGGCAGGGCTTCATAACGGCTGCTATGGTTACCTTCACACCAGATTCGGCGTAGAGCTCAGGTTGGCGGTGTTGTTGTCACTTTTACGCTCAACTCTCCTGTTGTCTTATAACAGATCTTAAGAGGTGGATGGTGGTGACGTGGAGCCACAAAGCCCGTGCAGGAGGGGAGGTGTGATGATGATGATGATGTTTACGATGATGATTATGATGATGATGAGGCGTTGAGAAGTCCATGAAGAGGACTCTGTGTCATGACGTGATGTTGTGTTTCTGCAGCAGCGTGTTTGTAAATGGGAACAGGAAAATAGAAAAAGAGCCGTTGTTGGTGGTCGTTGAACTCTAGACGAACAATGTAGAGCTACTGTCTGTGTTATTGTGCTGTAAATGATGACACGATAGATAACGCTTTTACAGTGTGTGTGTGTGTGTGTGTGTGTGTGTGTGTGTGTGTGTGTGTGTGTGTGTGAGAGAGAGCGTGAGAGATTCTGTGCAAGATGTAGGTGTATCCAGGTTACTGGAGAATGTAAATGCAAACAAGGCTACTCAAACTCAAACAGAGGAAGGGAGAGTGTTTATAAAACACGCAGGCACACACATCACTGAGTTTTGTGTGTGTGTGTGCAGGTCAGCGTGTGTGCATGGACGTGTGTATGAGAAGGTTTGATTAGAATGATCTCTTATTGGCTGATATACAAATGATCCCGGGTGGTTTCTGTCTTTACTGAATCATGCGATTACATTTAAACTTGGCGGGAATAAAGGGCTCACAGTGTAACGCTGTCATGTTCATGTCATACTGTTGGTTTGCTGTCATCAACAACCACACTAAATCAGACAGATATGATATGAAAGTCGCATATATCGCAGTTCAGGAGCTCTGGAAAACCAACAATCCACTACCTTCCCAATGTATTGTTGCTTTAAAGTGTTTTGAAGTGCCTTTGTGCCTGCACACCAGGAATGTGCACAGGACCAGAAGCGCAGAAAAGTAGTGGAATCAACTGAAAATGTAAACATTTTTATTACTCAAATCGTGGGACTCATTGCAGTTCTGGTGTTTTAATAAGCGACAAAACTTTTTAAAAAAAGTTCTCACCATGTGTTTAAGAAGCCGTGAGAAGATAGATCAACAGAATATCTGTACATCAATCATTAATGAGAAAAACAACAGAAGAAATAAGAACACGCCACCGCCTTAGCATCAGTGTCTCATTCGATTGGTTGCTAACAGGTCTTCCTCTCCGGTGTGTCATAACTAAAGGAAAAGACAAACACTTACTTGTGCTCGATACTGTCCTCCTTATACTACAGTCAGTATTCTTTGGTTGGATCTCAAACTGTGATACACTGACAGTTGGGGGTCTCTCTGTTATTTTACACCTTGGTTTCATGCCATTAGCAATCCTTTCACTCCTCACCCTCCTCCATGTGCGAACCAGAAAGTTCTGATATTTTTGAACTGTTATGTTAACGTGACATGCGCGGAATTAAAACGGTACAAATGAAGCTGGGGTCGCAGGGCGCAGATAATTGAATTCTACGATATCATAATACGTCCATTCATTATGCGAGAGTCGGTGATCCCTGTGTGCATAACTAAAAGTCTGATATTTTACGACACCATTAGCCGTAAAAACTTTTATTTCTAATGACATCTCAGAGGAGAAAAGATGAATACTAACTCGTGTTTTGGCCTGAAAGCATTTGTTTCCTTTAATACAGCGGAGGCTTTCACTAATGAAAGTTTGACAAAACACTATTTTTCTTTCTTTTAGCTGTCAGTGAGAAGAGAGTTTTCAGTCAGTAAAGTAGATGATGACCGATTTGCTTTTAATCCAAAAATAATCCTTTCATTCTGCACATTTTTGTACGGACATTAGACATTAGTATTCCACTATAATTACATAGGTACTATTTTCCTTAGGACTGATGTTCTCGGCAAACTCCTCCTCACTTTCAGTTATTTCCACACATTGACCTTGATCTGTCAGCTGACTGTTGTCTCCGGGTGAATTAGTCATCTCGAGACGGCTCACTGCGAAGACGCAAAACAAGAGAAAAGGAGTCAATAAAAGATTCTTTTAATCCGATTTTGTCACATTCAAGCCGTGCCTGCAGACCCAAACTTCACCTGAACCTTTCACGACCCGTTCTTTATGAAGCACTCGATTTTACTCACCATAAAAGGTCCAGGAACAAACGCCGTCTTAATGTCAGGGCTGGTCAATATTGTCCTAAATTTATAAGAATGTTGGGCTGAGTGTAAAAATATTTATAGCAGAAATTCATCGGTCTGGTTTTCTCAAACTTTGCGTTGACATTGGTTGGTGTTTAAGACATTTTACCTTATAAGGTCAGACTTAAAACACGCTGCGTGCTTTCCTCTTTGTTTAAAAAGAGAAACTTGACAGATGATGATGTCACAACTTTTATTTACTCTTTTAACATTACATTACATTTAGCAGATGCTTTTATTCAAAGCAACATACAATTTGAGTCAGTCATTCAACAATAAAGCTACAGGAAACATACAAAATACAAAAGTACATAAATAATAATAAATAGTAATAAATAATATATATATAGATTTCTGTTATTTTATATTATTTATTTGGTTTCAGAGGCAGCTGGAACTTGAAAATCCCCACTTTGAAGAAGTAGGAAATGACCAAAGGATATTTCAACAAATTAAGCGTTGCTATAATTTACATTCTGTCAATTAAACACTAACACCTTTACAGCAGTGTGTCTGAGCTTCGTTGTAGGTGATGGACACTAATTGGATGAGTGGATCATCACAGAAGGACAGTTAATATATAACAATAGGACGAACTGATAAATCAGTTCATGAGTTCATATCACGTGTAGATATAAACAAAACAGAAAGAGGACTGACTCAGAGATATTCCACTCTGAGTTGCCTAGGAACCTTAATGCAGAAAGACTCTGTCTCATTAAGGATGGGATAACGTGATGCTCAAACACTTAGTGGTCAAACCCATAAAGACAGGGCGAGAGCTCACAACGCTTTGTCTTCATATATATTGAAATATGTATTAAATAAGCTGTGAGAATGGTTTGTCACGGCGTGCACTGCAGGTGTGTGTGTGAGGAGCCTTAAACTCAAGGTCATCCTTCTCCCATTTGAATCTGTGTATTTTTCAAAGGGAAACGTTTGACGTGTCAAAGATTCACTGTAGGAAAAAATGTATTTCTCAAAGCAACTTGAGTATTTTTTTCTTTCAGTTTATTATGAAAAGCTTCTCATCCTGAGTCTCAGTCGGTGTATGAAAGGTAGGCTGTATAAAGCCATCGAAGGTTTTGTCAGTCGGTGTTCATTCATGACACACGGCTACAGCAGAGCAGCACGTGCGTTTGTCAACAACAAAAGAATCTCTAATATGTTTACAGCAATACGTTTCTACATCATATATAGATAAGAATCCATATTCATGTCTGAACTGTACATTAGTATATACATCCGTATACACCTCAATATTTCTACATCTCTGTCATCGACATATATTTCACTTACTCTAGAAACATCTATCTAGATCTCCATATATTTTAAATGTATGTCTTTATCTCTGGTAAACTATTCACAGTAAGTGTTTCCATATATCTATTTCATTACCAACATATACCGTCATATATGTACAATTTTACACATTTATACTGTATTTATTTAATTAGACATTTTTTAGTTTACGTAGTGCAAATCTAACAATAGCACCCTTTGAGCAGCAACCTCTGTGATGGAAAAACAAGCTGAAGCTAAGTGTAGTAAGCGATGGATTTTGACCACTGTAGTCATAGCTACAGAGGTTCATTTTTATCGTCAGTGATTCATTCTTTATACAAAGTAAAATAAAATGTGAAAATTAAATCAAATATCGGTAGCTCGGGGGTGCGGGGGGGATGAGGTGGCTTTGATAATTAACACTCTCAATCAACAGTTATTTTTCCATCACTCCTTTCAGATAGACTAGATCTAATATCAGACTAACTCTCCTGTTTTCTGCGCATGAATCATATTGTTGTCCATATTTTCTTCCAGTGCTCGTCTTCATTCCCTCACTGTAACTGAACTGCAAGGTCTCATAGAATAACCTTGGTCTGTCAGTGAGTCTCTAAAGGCCTCGGCCTTGAGATGTGGATGAGGCTGCGCTGTACTGTGTATCATTGCCTCCCACTGTACCCCTCAGAACACTCACTGCGGCCCTGTCTCATACACAAAGCGACCTGGAGGTATTTACTGACCACGTGGGTGTTGATGTTCTGGACATTTCTCACTCGTGTTCAGACACCAGAAGAGTTTTCTGCGTTATTAAGGTTTCATTTCATTTCAACCTAGAACCAGCACTGATAGAACCTGTGCTGGTTCTGATCTTTCTATTCATGTTTTTTAGCTTTTATTCAAAGTTTGTACTTTGATTTTCTATCAGATTCACTCTTGTAGTTCCAGTCCTGATATATTTCTTTATTTTAACATGTTTTTTTCAAATATTGTCGTGGGATCAGGCGAGTGGTCAGATGTAGGTTGGCAGATCAGAAGGTAGCAGCAAAGGCTAGTTGATAATTTAATTGATGGGGAGGCTAATGATTTGGTACAAACGCATGGTGGTAATCAAGGAAATTTAGCGAGTACTTGGTCGTGTAGTACTTGTTTCATGGGTTAAAAGCTTGGTCAATTGGTTAGTCATATTCAAGGTATTGAGAAAAAAGATATGTGGGTTACTCAACCAGCCGGCAAGTAGGTCAAAAGGTCAGAGAAAAAGTTGCTGGTATTTTATAACTCCATGTAGCCATAATAATACTTTAATCTAATCTAATGTTTTAGTATGATATTATATTTGTCTAACTCACATTTTCAGAGAAATAAAAGTTTGTAAATTAAACCAAAGACAATAAAAACATGTACAAGAGGCGAAAGGATGTGAAATGATTCAGTCTGATCAGAGAGTCGGACTCCTGTAAATCATTTCTTCTCTCTCTGAAATCTAACCAGACCCTGATTCAGACTTTACGAGTCTCTCTGGCCAAATACAAGCAGTGATTCAAGGAGGAAAACATCAATACTGCAATGACACCAATAATAAATTCAAATACAAAACATAAGATAACATATTTTTTTCCATTGTATGAAAGGTTTTAAGGTTCTGGAACATTGGACATTGGACAGGGAGGGCTAAGCAAATGATGATGATGATGATGATGATGATGATGATGATGATGATGATGATGATGATGATGATGATGATGATGATGATGATGATGATGATGATGATGATGATGATGATGATGATGATGAAGATGAAGAAGTGAGCTGCTGCTGCTTCTGCTGCCTCCCCTACACCTTCCCTGTGTGGGCGTCGTCCAAACTCCTGGAGCCTCTGTGGGCGGTGCCATTATTTACGCACTTCATTTCAATCCCATTGGTCCGTGAATAGAAGCGGCAGTGATGCGCTGCGGTGACACGGTGGGAGCCGACGACATAAAAAGGAACCGCGACGCGTCGCGCAGGAGAGCGCAACAGTTCGGATCCGACGCGGCGAAGTTCCGTTTGGTAGTGGATGCGACTCTGCGAGTCCAACGCGGCTGGAAGTATTCATCCAAGTCCCGAGGTACACTTCCTTAAACTTTATTTTTCTTTCCTTAACTTCCTAAAACTGTCAATTAGGAGCAAGTTTAATGATTTCCTGCACGGTTTAAGTGGATAAAAGCTGATGGAAAAAGATTTGGCACCAGTGCGTAATTACGCACTGAGCTGCGGTCTGGGTGGTCATCAGCGGTTTATGGTCAGACAGTCCTGGTTTTAAAGGCGGCGTATATGTTACCATGACAACTAACTTTCTCCACAGTCACAGTTTATTTTGATGGGTTGTCTCCTTGTCCTCTGGTGTTCTTCTACATCTGTAATCTGGGTTTGTGTGTGTGTGTGTTAGTGTCCAGGTGAAGAATGGAGTGGTATGTCCTGGTGCTGATCCTGACTTTGCCTCACTCCATCCACTCCGACTGCTCCTCACAGTGTCAGAAATGTGCGCAGCTGCAGCTCCTCAGCCCGGACACCTTCAACAGTCTGGTAAGAAGTGTCTCCTCACCTCTGTTTCAGTCTTTTTCCTTAGGGATCCAAACAAAGTCTAGTAGTAAATGAGGCCAAACATTCCGGGGTTGAACACGTTAGGAAAACAGCAGAAAAGTTCAGGTAAATGTTTGGGTCGAGGTCATGATTGTAGGGCTTATCACCGACTCGGTTTTAAAGTTAGGTCTCCCTGTCGCACCCTCTCCTGCCACCGTCTCATTCGACCCCCACCCCCACCGCTACCTGGTCTACCTCGGTCATCTGTGTATCTCATCTAGTCTTTGTCCCCCTCTAACACCTGTCCCCCCCTCTAACTCCTGTCTCCCCCTCTAACTCCTGTCCCCCCTCTTCATTTGCCTCTCCACCTCTTCCGTCCATCTCACTTCTTGTTCTTCTTCTTCTTCTTCTTCCTCCCCTGCAGTCCTGCAGCACAGAGTGTGATGTCCAGCAGCTTCAGAACTGCGTCCAGTCTCCTCGGACCCGACTGGCAGACTTCAGCCAGGATGAATCTGCAGGTGAGGCGGAGGAGGAGGAGGGTGAGCAAGGTGGGGAGGAGCAGGCGGAGCTGGTGAAACGTTACGGAGGCTTCATCAAAAGGATCGACAAAAACAAGAACAAGATCTTTGCTGCGTTGCAGCCGTGGCGAGACAACTACGTGGTGAAAGTCGGGGGTTTGATGCCCAAGAAGTACGAGGACTTGATGAAGGTTCTGGAGGAGCGGGAGGTGGACGCTCTGCCACCGCCGCAGCCACAGGAGGATCCACAGGTGCTGCGCCCTTATAGCAAACGATACGGCGGCTTTTTACGCAAATTTGGCCCCAAGACTCGGCGGAGTAGCTCCGCCGAGGAACAAGACAGCCAAGAACCCGAAGAGCTGCAGAAGCGCTACGGAGGCTTCATGAGGAGGATCCGACCAAAGCTGAACAACCTGAAGTGGGACAAGAGGTACGGAGGCTTCCTGAGGCGCCACTTCAAGATCTCCGTACGCTCGGTGGAGGAGCCGCTGTACTCCTACTATGACGACCTGAGTCTATAAGAGGGACTAAATGAGGAGGAGGAAGGAGTTCACACAGGTTTCACTTGACAAAAGCACGGTCCAATCCACAGATACGTCTTCAGCATCTCTTCTTCATCACCCTCATATGCCTGCATATAATCCTGCTTGTAGCCTCACAGTTGCCTTCTGTGTAACATCTCTGTGTTATTGGCGTTTGAGTCTCTTCCATTAAAGGATGCTTGTTTAATAAAAGTCGTGAATTAAAGCGTTTCTGTTCTGCCGGGTCACAGGAAATGAAAACACACCGCTCCAGTGAGTGTGGTTCCACCAGGACTGCACTGCAGATCACAGAGAGTTCCCGTTCCCTCCCTGAAATAGGAGTAAAATGACTCAGTTCTGCTGTTTCTATGAGACGAGCTTCTTTGTCACTTTAAGGTGAAAAATGTTTTAAAAACGTAGCGTTTCAGTTTCCCACAAAATAAACAACAAAACTTTAAATATTGTATTAAGGTACATGGAGGTGATTTTTTTCAGTCAAATTTCAGATTAAATTACTTTTTGCAAAGATATTGAGTTGAACAATGTATCACAGTGTCAACATGACATCGTATTATTATAACAATGAAGTTATAAAATATTTGGAAAAACCCAGTGATCGGTGTAGACAGTGCTAATTTGTTTTTTAAGCCTAAATTTATTGTAATTTTCTTTAACAGCTCAAACACAAACGGGGAATTTCCACTTTTTCTACAAAATCACAGACAGTATATAACATAATAGAGGTGGTAAAACGACAGGCAGTTGTGCGATGTGCGTTAAGAAAATCGTTCATAATTTTTGTCGATGTTTTCACATTATAATATTTGTAATTATACACAGAAAATATTGTTTCGTATCAAAATATTCAGGTTGTAGTGACGCGGAAAGCAGCGACAGGCGGAACAGATGAAACAGACGAAGCTGCAGAGCTCAGTGTGGGATTGAACAGTCAACATGAATTAGTGGTAGAGAATAAACACAGATGGAGAAACACATTGAACACTTGTCTCAATGTCTACAGCATTAATGCAAGTGATGAATGTGTCGACGCCAAAACAGACACATACACGCAGGTAATGTCTGATCACGGTAACGACTGAAAAATTTAAGCCGTTGCGCCATCTTGTGGCAAATTAGCATCACGCCACTTAAGGTATTTTTCCTCACCTCTGAAACAATGGAAATCAGCCAATTTACTGTACGACAAACTGTTACGCACTTCAATACCAACGGAGCAAGTTATTAAGAAAACAATGAATTCTTCAGCGTAAAATCGTTTTCTGCTCAAGACTTAGCTCAATATAGGGTCTGTAGCCATGCCTCTGTGCACGAACATTAGGGCAAATGAAAAGATTCATACGAGAAAATAACAGGTTCTGTTTTCGCTACACGAAGCAATCACATAAATCTATCTGTACAAATTTCTAATAACACTGAAGAAGTCTGTAGCATGGCACCGAATGATGCAAAAAAAGGAATAACTCATTATTTTGGAGAAGCAGGTAGTTTCTGAACGGACTCTGTATTCATGTTCCTCTTTTTTTTTAAAATCCAAATCCCAAAAAGTTCATATTCGTGTGCATCTCTACGCTTCTATTAACTGCTTTTCAGATTCCTGCTCCGTCTCTTCTATCACGTCAGTCTGCTGAAGTTCACAGTCTCCACCGTCCACCTGAGCTTCATCCAGTGCATCATCCACAGCGGCTGCAGAAGCCTCCACCACACTGATATTTGCCACCTGCTGTTGGACACTGATGCCCTGAGTGGAGGCCAGGCCCTGGAGCGTAGATGGAAGCGTGACCAGCTGGAACTGAGGACCCAGCACCTTAACGAAGGTGGAGGTGCCATCGGTTGTGTCCTCCTGACCTGTCGTCGTGGATAGCACAGTAACGCTGGAGCCGTCGGGGACTAGCTCGGACCCAGGAAGCGCAGAGGTCAGGAGCGTGTACCCACCCAGGTTGGTGCTGGCTGGATCTCCTGCCATGGTCAGAACTTTGCCCAGTGGCAGGTTGGTCAGCTGATTTAGAGGCAGCGTGATCTGGGTGGGAACAGCACTGACCTTTGCTGGACTAGACACAGTACGGGTCAGCCGAGGGCGTTTTGGCGGGGACGGGGCAGGTGCTGGGGCGAGGGTCATCAGAACACTGTTGAGGTGCTGGGATTTACTCTTCAGCTCTTTGGCTCGCTTCCTGTGCTCGTCACACTGCTGCTCCAGAGCTGAAGAGGGGCAGAGAAAACACACAGTGTTTATCTAACTGTATTTCCTTAACATGATCTAGAAGCAGGCGGTTGAGACTGATGAAAAGTCTGTAACTGACCAGCAAGGCTGCGAGTGTACTGTTCTCTATAACGGTCCATCTGGTTCTTATGACTGGAAAGAACCTTCTTCACCTGGTCCAACATTCCAAAGTTCTGCACTATGTTGTTGAGAAGCACAGCATCTGAAAATACAAAATGAATTATTTAAAACTCATTACTGCATGGTCACCACTAAGGACAGAAGGAGGCAAACCACAAAAATAAATAATGTTCATCATAAAAAAATATTTTTCTTGCCATTAGACAACTATTTCTGAAGACCAGGTATAGTTTTGGTCTCAAAGAGTAAAAACAGATATTTTAAGTAGTTCAAGTCAAACGGTCATAGTGCTAATTGCTAACCTTTGACCTGTAGAGGTGGGTTGCATACTCTCTCCTGCAGCCCCTTCAACACCTCCTCCAGCTCCTTCTGAAAGTTCTCCACCACTTCCTCCAACAGCCCTGCATCTTTTACAGCTTGCCAGAACACCACAGTGTCCTCTAATGATGAGATGACACAGAAAAAAATGAAAACCACTTCACTTCTCTTAATAGTGAGTGTGTTTGTGTTAGACAGTGTAACTGATCACCTCCGATGGCTGTGACCCACTCTGAAGTTTCCTCTGTGGTATCAGGAAAAGAAGCTGCGGCTCCATTTACTGCAACACAAACAAGAGACACTAGAATTAGACCAGCGTGTCTGTTTCACTGCGTGCTGAGGTGAGTTAATTTCAAGAGATTTTGAAGCATCATATGCAGACACTAAAACTGCACAAACTCACGATCAGCTGAAGTGGGCGTGGCCGGCACCAGATCAGTGGACGTGTCACTGCTGACAGACACTTTAGCTCCCACCAGGTCGATCTTTGTGCTGCGGCAGGTGTTGGAGCAGACCTTAGCGTGCTGGTAGAAATCCAGCTCACCTGAGTCCATGATCTTCCTGCAAAAGAACATGTAATGAGGCCTTTTCACACATCATCTGGACACACTGCACATATTTACAACCATGTGTAATACAACACTGCCACCCTAAGGCAGGTTTTTCAACTACACATAGACCAGTAATCAGACAATTACACATTTATTTTTGGCTCACACAAGTATATGGAGGACAAAGGGCTAATAACAGCATGGAGAATAGCTAATAACTAATGTATTGCAGAATTGGAAAACTTTCAGCAGTAGGCAGGAGAAAGACTTCCTGTTCATCCAGACCTGAGCATAGTTCCATTGAGGCGAATTGCTCTCTTCCAGTCTTTTAGAGTAGATTTTCCTGCCAAACCCACAAACTCCTTAGGGCTGATGAGCTGCTCGTTAAACTAATAAAAAGACATAAATAATGTTGTAGAGTTTTGATTATTATCAGTTATTTTCTTTTTACAGAGTAGATTTCATGCAGGCTGTGCTGTCTCTTAACAGTCCTACCTGGACACATTTCACATTGATCCCAGGACACACAAACTTCTTCCAGATCAGTGTAGCTTTGGCATCTCCACAGGTGATGGGGTAGAAAACATCAGCTTCAACATCCACCTTCATATCAACATCTGATCAAACAAAATAAAAGAACAATTTACATGTTAAATGTTACAATTAATTCATTTTAAAATGTGACATGATGTTACTGTATAACTCTGGCACAATACCAATGACTTCCTCTTCCTTTAAGAGTGAATCTGATCTGCTGACATCAGCATCTGTCTCCACTGCTTCCACACTCAGGACTTCATCCCTGGAAAGAAAATCATAAAGTGTTATTTTTTTTTGTTTTACCTTGTTGCAAAACATTACAACTTCTTGTTTAACTCAGAAGTGTTTTTTAAACTGACACTATACAGTTTGTGGACAATTACCCTGGTTGAGGCATCATCTCTGCAGTCACCACCACTCCTTTATCCTCCTCCATCACAGGGGTTAAATCCTCACTCACACACTCTGGCATAGTTACAATCACCACTTCACTCATTTCCGACATGGCAACCTCAGATGCAGAAGACATTGTGTGCAGTTGTTAGACCTTCAGAACCAACAGCTGGGCTGTGAAGGAGGAAAGTTTTGGTATAACAAGTCATGTTTCCAGACCAAAACAACTGTGATTGTCAATGTCTTTTTTCCCCTTCAACTGTTCCCTTCTGGTGCTGCCACAGTAGATCATATGCCTCCATCCCACCCTATCTCCTGCTTCCTCTACTTTCACATTAACAACCTCCATGTCCCCTTTCACTAAATCCACAAATCCTCTCATGGGTCTTTCCGTTTTCCTCTTGCCTGGTAGCCCCATCTCCAACATACGGTGTCCAAGCCCCATAGCCCCATCTCCAACATACGGTGTCCAATATATATTCACTATTTCCTCTGTCTCTTTAAACTATTTTTATTTTTTATTTTTAAAGATATTTGACTTTATTCATCTCCGTAAATGAATTATGCATAATTAAATCGATGGCAGCTGAGTTTCCATTACCTTTAGGTAGTTAGAACAACATGAAGAGGGTTAGTGTAATAACGAGTTGGCAAAAAGGTGAGATGGTGGCAGGTTATCGGGTGCAGTGACGTTAACAACTACTGACATGCAACTACAAAAATATGAGATTTTTTGCGCCTTCTCTAAAGATAAAATAGGAAAAGAGACATTTAGCGCTAGGAAGCAACAAATGACAAAGCAATTAAAGTATGGTTAAGAAAAAAACAAATCAACAAGAAAAACTCACCGGCGAGTGTTTCAAAAGCTGTTTCAAATTAGTTGGGACTGGTTCGCAGGGAAGAGAGGCATCGTCGTAACACCAGACCGCTGGTGTCAGAGGAGAGTAAACGCTACGAATGTCACGTTCATGAATACATTTAAAATACACCCAGTGTCAAAATTGACTCTTCGGACAGAAAATGACTGTGAGGTGACATTAAGAAAGCTGAAAAAAAGCTTTTATGTCAACATTCCGTCAGTCCTGTCAAATATGACACGTTACGCTAACCTAATCCTGTTTCACGTGAGCTCAAGTAAGTCTCTTTTTAATACATTTAAATTAGCTCAAGTAATTCTCTTTTTAATACATTTAAATTATTTTACAATGATTTTGAAAATTAAGAAAGCATCAACAACCTAGGTAACTTATCGCTCTGCACCTTTTATTGTTACACTTTACGACAGCCTATTCATATTTCTTCCGGTGTCTGGCTGAAAATATATGTAATGCTTCCCCTTCAGGATGGAGGTCCGCACTACAAGTAGATATAAATCGTATTAGAAGCTACCCTAAGTACAGTATGTGCAGTATACTAGCTATAACGTGTCTTGGCGTACCCTAAATATGCAACTTTATATTACTAAAACTAACTAGTCAGAGAAAGAGAGGAACTAAAGGAACTAGGTGAAAGGAGGTGGAGCAGCTTTAAAAGGTAAGTTTACCCCTCTCCCAAAAGAGGAGGTCAAGACTAGGCGCAAATAATACATTTCTAAATAAAATCAATAATGAATACGATAAGTTTAGATTAGGTGAGTTATGGTTCACAATAGAACCTTATTGTCATGTATTTATCACAAAATTGTCCGAGGTGAACAGTTTGACAAAAGCTCTGATAAACTGCATTTAATGGACGGTTAATGCTCATTGCTAAGTGATGCCTCCTTCAAATGAAAATGTTTTGACTAGAGATTAGATTTACACAAAACAATAATGTACCAATAAACTAAACTAATGCGCCAGGGTACGATAGTGAGTTGATAGCACCATCTGGTGTCAGAGGCGAGTAAACGCTACGAATGTTACGTTCGTGGATATATTTAAAATACATTTAGTGTCAAAATTGACTCTTCTGACAGAAAATGACTCTGAGGTGATAGTAAGAAAGTTGAAAGAAAGCTTTTATGTCAACATTCCGTCAGTCCTGTCAAATACGACAGATGTTTCGCTAACCTAATCCTGTTACACTTCAGCTCGAGTAAGTCTCTTTTTAATACATTTAAATTATTTTACAATGATTTTGAAAATTAAGAAAGCATCAACAACCTAGATAACTTGTCGCTCTGCACAATTTATTGTTACACTTTACGACAGTCTATTCATATTTCTTCCGGTGTCGGGAAAAAATATATGTAATGGTTCCCCTTCAGGCTGGAGGTCCACACTACAAGTAGATATAAATCGTATTACATGCTACCCTAAGCACAGCATGTACAGTACATTAACTGTAACGTGTCTAGACGTACCCCTAAATGAAGCCTAAACTTTATATTACTAAAACGAACTAGTCAGAGAAAGAGAGGAACTAAAGGAACTAGGTGAAAGGAGGTGGAGCAGCTTTAAAAGCTAAGTTTACCCCATCTTAGGAGGTCAAGATTAGGCTAAAATAATACATTTTTAAATAAAATCCATAATGAATACAATAAGTTTAGAGTAGGTGGGTTATGGTTCACAATAGAACCTTATTGTCATGTATTTATCACAAAATTATCCGAGGTGAACAGTTTAACAAAAGCTCCGATAAACTGCATTTAATGGACAGTTAATGCTCATTGCTCATTGTGATGCCTCCTTCAAATGAAAGAGCGATTAGGTTTACACAGAACAATAATGTACCAATTAACTCAACTCATGCCAGGGTATGATAGTGAATTGATAGCACCATCTGCTGTATAGAAAGGGGAGCAACATGCAGACTAAAACCAATACCACATTGCTTACATCTTGTGTTTTTTTTTCTTATTTTTTATTCCACTTGATTAGCTGTGTGCAGTAATTTTAAATCTTCACTCACACAGCAGCAGCTCCGCTGTGATCCAGCCGACAGGCTGTAGAACCAGTTCCTTTGTTTCCTCACTGCTGCTCTCTGAGCCTGTTAGGTGTACTGTAACCTGCTGCAGAGTGTCCTTTTATGAGCCCACTCTTATACCTGCACAGTGACTGTTGGCAGTACTTGCATTAACCCTCAAAGAGTCTGACCCCACCATTCTGTACACCAGGAAGTTGCACTTTGCTCTTAGTGCCAGGGGAGGAGGAGCTGGGGCTTTCCTTTTCCCTCCTCCTTTAACTTGGGAGTTACTTGTACCTCATGCAGAGTAAAGGTGGAGGGCTCAGGAAGCACTTTACCGCATGGACTAAAATCACACACACCAGCACATACGGCGGTAGTCTCACAAGGTAAGACTCAAACACAACCTGCTGCACACACTTTGTGTTTGTCTACCTGCCTGTCTCTGATTGGACGTAGTTTTTTTTTGTATTTGGGCTAGTTTGATCTCACTTAAATCTGGATTGTTAATTAAATGAAAACATTTATAATCCTTGAAACCATCTCCCAGAAGCTGGTTGTGCTATGACAGGAGGCAGGTAAAACTATTCCTTGGTGATTTGTTTATTGAATGAGTGAGTTCAGGAACAGGGTTTGTGTTGATGGAGTTGATGTGAAATCTGGAGCGAAACACAGATTTCATTCAGATACTAGAGATAAAATCAACATGCACACCTGTATGTAATCACAACACTTGTACTGTTGTTATCGTATCATTCCAAGGGTACTTGAGTAGTTGGGTCCGGCAAATTCATTATTCCTAAGTTTTAATGGTAAAGATATTGTATTGGAGTTTATTTTTTATTGAATGACTTCAGTATTTCCTCAGGGCTCATTCTTATTTATCATGTGAATTGGACATCATCTTGAATGTCAACTTTAATAGGAAGAATATATTCACAACCCCAGAGATGTTGAAATTCTCATTGTTTTCTTGTCTTTATTTTGTTCAATATCTGTTGATCTGTCATCCAGGCTGTCAGTGGAGTTTTATAACCTGTAATTTATTCTTTATTATTTATTTTTTTAACTGCCCCCCATAACCACTTTGAAATTCCAGAACCAACATCTAAATGCATATCAATCTTTTGGCTTAAGTACAACTATTTTTGGGCTAATTTACTGGACAATTGTAGCCATTTTGTTATCTATTGTAGTTATCTATTGCTAGTATTATCTGTCAGTTATTGATTTTTAAAATTTCCTTATTTGCTCAACTATTACTTATTCCATTCCATTGAAATCCTTTGTATGCTGCTGCTGTTGTTAATGTATCACAGGGAACATTTTAAAATCTGGTGAACAATCATCAGTGCCATTTATTGTTGTTGTCTGTTGTGGGTTTTTATGTCAGGATGGCACTGAAGCAGAACCAAAGCTTGTACACAAGTCCAAATTACAATAGACGACAAAACTGGAGCAGCTGTGAGGCTGTGTGTGTGGGTGGCAGGTTGTTTGCGAGGGGACATCCTTCCTTGATTGTTCTTGCAGACATACACACACACTGACACAGACTTAGATATGTGCACACACACAAGCTTAGACACAGTAGTGGAAGAAGAAGGATAACACCTGCAGAGTTGACAGACCACATCTGTTTCAGCTGCAGCATCAAACACACGTCAGATCTGAGAGTCAGCCACGACAACAATCAAACTTCTCCCGTGTCGCATTTTAGGCTTCTGCGGCTCCGTATGGACATCAAAGTGTATTAACAGAAATCCAACTGACCTCACGGAGCACGGATGTGATCCCTTTGATACTTTTTATTTTATTTTATTTAGAAAAAATCAAATTCCCTTTTGTAAATTTTACAGAAGATAGGCAGGAATAGAGATGCCCTCGTTTTCAAATACACAAGAGTTCTTTAAGATAAGGAATTGGGCTTGTACTCTAAAGATTGCTGGTTCAAATCCCAGCACTGACAGGAATGTGGGGTGTTGAGCAAGTACAAAAACCGCCCTCTCACAGGTGAACTAAACAGTTCCTGTGTGTTCTAAGCAGTGAGGTGTTTCACTGATGGTTTTATTAAACCCCTGGGGGGATTATTCAAATACTGAAAAAAAACTTAAATTAAAAATCAATACATGAAACTATTTCATAAACAGTTCAAGTTGCCAAACATATTTTATAGAAAAGTCCGATTTAAGTATTTTCAGAGGCTCGAGGGACTTTAATGAGAAAATAAGTTACATCTTCATGTTGATGAGTGCACGGTGGATCAGGTTCACAGCGCTTTGTCTGTTTGGTGTGTCTGAGTGGAGGAAGTGAAGTTCAAAAGGGCCGAGGGTTCATTTAAGGAGACTATAAGGCAGTGATGGAGGGAGTGGGGTCTCCCCTTTTTGAATGAAAAAAAAAGGTCACTGCCTCAGTCTTATGGATGGAAGTTCAGGCTGCCATTGCTTTTAATGCTTTGATTTTGGCATGAACTCATGGCTCTACAGACGGCTTAAGTTCTGCAGGAGGAGAGTAAACACAGTGTCAGCTGTCACTGGGACACAGTACAGACAGTCTACAGACAATCTTATTTGTTCATCAGATTAATGAAGGTAGTTGAACAGGTCAATGTCAGGTGAGAGACTGTACTATGACACCTACTACAGTACAGTTCCTGCCTGCTGTATTACTGTAATACTTACCACCAGTAATACTGCTTTAACTAAATTACAGGTAAAAGACTCTTTAATGATCAGGTATGTTTCTATATGTCTTTAACCCAGGGACATTAAGTCACTTCACTGTTGTAGCAACACGTCACATGTGAAGTAACTTCCGAGGGAGGAACTGTAAGAGGGTTATAAAACAGCAGAGCGTTCTCATGATCTCACCTGATGTTTACCTTTAAAGTAGCTCTTACACCAATCCTGTAGACAGAGTGACTTTTATTTATCACTGTCTCCAAATGTAGCTCCAAATACTGAAGTTTCAGTTTTGACCATAGCTGTGTTTCTGCACACATTCTATAGGTGAAAATGTAATGTATTATCTAAAAGCTGTAGATGTCGTCACATGTCGAAGAGAGAGGACAATAATGCTTTCTGGGGGAATGCTTCCAGCTACGTCTGGGAGATTCTGAACATTTTATTACCTCCTTAAATCGAGTTATATACAGGTGTCTGTAGCAGCAGACAGAAAATATAGCTTCTGCCTCTAAAATCACAAAAGCAATCCCAGTGTTCTGTTTGATGACATTTCAGTTTTTGAGGTAATGCAGCAACCTTCAGGTGCCTCCAGTCCAGAACTGATTGAAAAATTCCAGCCCAGTCAGAACTTATATCTGACCGAACATCCTTATGAAACATTTGGATGATGATCAGTTGTGTGACATGATTTTTAGCAGCTATCAGAATTTAATTTAAATAAAGGAAACAGTGTCACCTTTTGCATCTCGGTTATTAACTCATTCACATCCGACTGTAGGCAGTAGGTATTTATAGATCTATGTGTCATGAATTTCACCAACGCAATTTCAGAAATTTAATTTTTAATTCAATATAAATTGAATTGATTTTGGATTGGCCCCAGTGGAACACTCTCCCCAAACCACCTGAACTGTATTACTGCATGTGTATTGTGAGATGGAGCTACTGTATGTAGTGTAAGTGTGTAGCATTGTTATCTTTATGGTGAGAAGATCATCAGTTAAACCTCTTGAATTAACAGATTATCTTTCTTTGCTAAGTGTGATAATTGTAGGTGTAAATTAGCAGTGGGTGTGAAAGTACATGGAATTAACCTTGAATTCTCTCGTGTGTTTTGAATTTTTCCTGTTGGCTCACAGGTTCTGTAGTTTGTTATTGTTTTGTCTGGAATTAAGTTTTCCTCATTGGTGGATTCTAAATTCAAAGTGTTTGATATTACATTTTTTTGATGCCTTTCAACTCCATCTGGTTAGTTCTACCGTCTAATCTGTGTTTCTCAACGACATAGTCTCCTTCCCTCAGAGGTCTTGCAGTTTGGTTTATTTTTCTTTTGTTTGTCGTCTTCTGTCTACAGCTTTGTTTCCTCATGGTCCCGTGACGTGTTGTAAATCCTCACTTAAGACTCTTTGTCTCTCACTCCTTATGGTAAACCAACAGACACTAGATTCACAGACCTATCAACATTGGACCAATGGAGACTAAAACATGCACGCACACAGATCCAGGCTGCTGGATCTGGCTTTCAGCTGGTGATGCAGATGGTACTGTCTCTATCTGTGCCAAACTGTTGTACATGAACACGACAGTGAGTTCAGTGCAGTGACCTCCACAGGCTGTGGAGAAGAATGCAGTTCAAAACACTGGTGATGTGGTAAAGCAGCAGGATGGCAGCATGGGTCTGCAGTGATACGGTCACGCTGTGGTGTCAGCTGTCTCAGAACATCTCTCAAAAACACTTGTATAAGTCTGTGTCAGAGGTTTATTTTATGAAAATGTGTTTTGAAGCCTTGATATGCATTATTGGAGAAAGGTTTGTTTGACAGTTGCATCTCAGTTATTATGTTTAAATGTACAATGTTTAATTGAAAACTGGGCCTAGACTCCTGCCCAAATGGTTTAAGGTGTTTCACAGCTGCGACTGCTTCAGTTAAATGTGTTCCGACTGAACTGGTTTTTATCTACAAAGGAACTCCATACAATTGGCATTGGGTTCTGGGTTGAATGACTCTACAATAGGTGCAGGTCTCGGGCCGCTCCCACTCCAGTTCATAAACATAGCGACGTGCACGTTGGTTTAAAGAAACAATCCTACCATTCTGTGGTTAGTTTTGGCAGGGTAGCGGCATTAGCCGAGGCTTCAACTGCACACATGGCCAACTCAAAATTATCTAAGAGAGGGAAAAGTTATTTATAGTTACCCTTCTATCTCTAACATTTGGCAAATTTGCTAAAAATTAGTCAAGCGCTGACTATCTTGCATGACTAAATGTAAACAAAAAAGAAAGAAAATGGTAGTTTGCCAAAATGGAAAAATGTGGTCATTGAAAACAGTTAATTTTTCAATTGTTTTCAAAAATAGTTTTAAAGTAGTTCAATTATAACTTATTGTAAGGTGAGAAATGGCCACATTATTGGCAAATTTCTCCGGCTGATCTTCCAAAATGATGGAACGTGCAAGCCTACTTCACAAAGACATACCTGGTTTACTGTTCAAAATTACCAGCAGACTTGTTATCCTGCCAACTCACTGGCGAACGAACAAGTGGCAGCATGTGCCTGAGCTGGATTTGCCGTGTGTTTTGCCGGTAACACCCTCCAAAAGTAATTATGTTAGAAACCTTAAATGCTGAGTAGCATAGAGTTGAAAACAGCATCTAACACGCCCAAAGTCTGATTGAAAACAATTAGAAATGGATATATCTCAAATTAGATCATTTGCCCACCAGGCTAAGGATCCACTTTAACTGCACTGAGGGCTCAATTTAGCAGGCACTCAAGAAACTCTGAAAAGAAATCCTGAAGTTTCATTGCTATTAGATATAAAATTATTATAGTTGACCCTTGACCTTTCAGACAAAAATGGCAAAATTGACAGAGAATGCAAAACAGATACAAAAGATCAGAATAAAAGAAAGTTATAAAGTCACAGTCGTTAAAGACAAAGTAATATATATATATATATATATATACACATAAAAGAAACAGGTAGATGGGTAAAGTCCAAAAAACCATTTAAATCTTGGTCAAAAATAAACAAACTAAAAACATAACTAAGATTGAGAACTCCTTTATTCGTCCTACAGTGGTGAAAATACCAAATGATTGAGTCACAAGTGACTCGAGGTCACCCTATCGCTGAGTGTTAGCCAAAAATAAAGCAACCAAAGCTAACATGTACCCAAGAGGAAAGCTAATTTCTTTTTTTCCATAAAACTGACCTGGAAAAGACACACATTCTAGAAACATCTTACGGGTGAAAAAAATATGATGTTAAAACAGTTTAACACCAACCCCACTGTGACTGTGACCTTTTCAAGTATGGACTGCTGTAGTTACTGTGAGCGATCCTTGTTTCCCTGGGAAAATGTTTTTATAATACTGAACGAATGTCTAAGGCAAACATTTGATTTTTTTGCAACAACAGAAAAAGCTATGTTTTTACACAACATTAGCATATTATGCTATTTAGGTTATTTTCAATTTTCGGTCCAGCTAGCCATTTTGGCATGCTCTACTTTTCCTTGTTTGCTCCAAAAGAAGTGAAGAACGTTACGTTCTCCCTCTCCATAACTATATACAAAGTCCCTGACAGAAGAAACAAGAAAAGCTCAGATGTTTTACAGCCACCTGTCTGTTTTACACTGGGTTCTGCCTCAAACACATGCATTTGTTTACAGCTCTCAGCAGAGTTTAAGAGGATTTCTGCATTGGATAACATTGAGTTGTGGCTGAAGCAGGAGTCTAATTTCTGTTGGTGCTGATGATTCTGAAGAGATTTAGCGAGCAGTAAATGAGGCCATTTAATCGTCTTCGGGACATTATAGTCATCACTTAGTGTATTTTCTCCCTGTGCACTGCTGTGACCATCTGCACTGACCAGGTTTGACCAGTTATCATCGGTGAGGTGGAGCTAATGGAGAAAAGCCTCTGCTCCGGTGTTTGTGCTCATGTGTTGTATTTGACCAGATCGAGGCCCTCAGAGATTGTCATTGTCCTGCTGATTCATTGTTTTGTTTCTTGGTAACAAAGCATTAACACACGAGCCTTTGCCTGGCTGCAAGAAATAGAACACCATCGCTGGCCCACATTCTGAAGAACTTCTTTTACAGTTTTTTTGCTCCTGCTCTCATTTCATCTTACTAAGATCAGCCTTACATGGAGAACAAAACTGTATTTTCTCTGCGTTCATGCATGACTTCTTGACTCGCTGCTGGCCAACTGCACCCCGGGCTTTTTGGCAGCTACAGTAAAAACCTGCGTTCAGTTTTTGATGGGGAAGGTGGGTTCTCCGACTCTTTGAGGAGGCTTGTTTTTCACCACGGTGTTGGTTTTCAGCCTCATTCAGTGCAGACGAAGGGGATTTAACATCGGTGAAACCCGGCACCTTAGCTGAGATAAAGACCGTACAGACTGAAAACAATCCTGGCTCCTGGGAAAGAACGGTTTCTGCTGCAGCCTCTGCTGCTGCCGTAGCTGCTTATTCATTTATTCAGCTGAATGGTGTTGACTTTGGAAAGATGGAGAACTCAGAGGATTCGGTCCCAAATGATCAAAGACATTTCATCACTTCAATTCTGATAATGGCACCAGAACGACTACAATTCGCAGTCACAGGAGCTTTCGCTCTTATTTCCTGCTCCACCGTATTGTTCTGTCTGTCAGCCAACACTGCATTCAGTTTATAGATGTCTACAAACGTGTAACAAGACACCAAAACCAACACATGCAAACCTTCCTTGGAGCTGTGTTGTGTAACACTAAACACCTCTGTGTGGATAAGAAATGAATTCTTTTGAAAGAGAAACTCTGAGTTTCAGTGGGTTGGGTTTCAACCACCTAAGTATTGTTCATCCTCCATCCTCCCAACCTCTGTAACAGTCTTTTGGTGCAACAAATAATTACCTTGGATTTATTTTGCAGCAAGATATTTTAACTGTCCTCCACTGGGATCTAAAAACAACTTACTGACTCCATTATCATAAATTCATGCCGTGGAGTCTCTGGCCTCCGTTTCCAACTGTCTTAATTCACACAAACACACACAGCATTTCTGTTTTCAAACAACTACTTGTTAGAAGTAAGAAAATATATATTATATTGAGCTTAGCCGAATCGTACTAGTAAAAACAAAAGAAAAAAAAGGCTTTAAATAAACATTTGTAAAAATATAAATAATGATGATAAATTGTAACTAGAGCTGTTATTTTACGTCTGTTGCTTTAATTGCCCTGTGATATTTGGATACAGCATGTGCAAATGCTAAACAAATTAATCGGGCATGGGTGCACACACACATTCAACGGACAGAGTTTTATTGTTACCCTGTTATCAGAACTGTGAGCGAATGTGAATGTGTGTGTGTGTGTGTGTGTGTTCTTCTCTCTCTCTCTCTCTCTCTGTGTGTATCTTCCATCTCCCTCCTGCTCACTCACAAGCAGTTCCGGAGAGCAGGCAGTTAAAGTGAGTGTAACAAGGCAGTCACAACAACACTCCGGAGTATGAACCACACGATAAAACACGCTCTGCAAACACTCCAAACTCCCCTAATGCATTATTCACACCTTTGTTGGCGCGTTTGTGCAGACTTTGGTCTTCCTGAGCCACAGATACTGGTCTGAGACTGAATGTTTTTTTCTGCTCTGGTTAAAAACACTACTTGCAGGCGTAAAGCTTTCACTCTGTCTTACTCCGTTTAGTCAGGGTGGCTGCTGGGAAATGAAGGTTAAGTGCTGGTGTGGAGCTTGTATCAACCTCAGTGTACTTTACAACAGGGAGGGAGTCAACCCACAGCTAGTGTTACAGCTTTCAGGAACTCTTTTGTTCCGTTTAATGGCCACGTGCATGCACTAACAGCCTCACTCACCATGTGGTGTTTACAACGTGTCAAAAAATACTGCAGTTTTATGGGACGGTGTGGCAACTGTACATGTCATCTATTCATTACTTAACTCTTAATACTAGTCAAACCTGTATCCCAATCATGGGTGAGGGTCTGTCCTGCCCAGTCACGGTTGCAACTGACAGGCCAGCACACGAGAAGTGACAGGGAATATGTGGTTCCTCTGGGAAATCAAAACCCAGGACTCTCTGCTCCCTGCTTGCCAACCGCTAAGGAGGCATAACGTCCCCCGTAAATAGTAAAAATGATAACTTTAAGTTATTTGGCCAGATTGGGATGGTCTGCTGAAGACTCTTATTAGAGCCGTGTTTTAGAGAATTATATAAAATCAAAGGCAAAGCATGTTTAAATGAAGCGTCATCTCCTTGATGCAGTAGATCAAACACTTTGAGTTCAGCCCCGGACTTAAGAGAGTGTTTGATAAGACTCGTATAATGAATTAAAGTGTGGGGAAAATCCAACACTCATATGACAGCTTGTTTAAATCTTGTACGTTGCTGGATTTGTCAGCGTAAATAAAGGATAGATCAGGTTCAAGTGAGCAGCTGGTACTGAGCCTCATCAAAGTGGAAGGTCTGAAGTGAAGATGATAGAGAGTTAGCTGTGAGCTGAGTACTGATGAGTTTTCTTCCCCTTTCCCTCGCATAAAATAAAACTCTGGCTTTGCCTACATCCTACTCTGCTATAATTTATCTACTGTACGATGATAGCGTAAAAATATGAACTGGGGATTTCTCCACAGCAGTGGTTGTTTTAATGATGTTTCAGCTTCACATCTATGGTTAGACAGAGCAGGAGAAGTCACTTCACCAACAAGTCAAGGCAAGTCAGAATGGAAAAGCTGGACGAGATTGTTATCTCACGTTTCCAGCATGAGGTTCTGATGGTTGCAGGCTGCGGTTCCTGTGTTTTGTTTTTGTCTCCATAGATTTATAATTTTCCTATAATTTATTCACTAACCCTAAGTTCAACCTGGTGTTGATGTTCCCAAAGGGCCGTAGCCCTCAGTGTGGACACACTGCTGTCTTTATTTAGTACTCAGTGCTACTCTTGTTGCTTATTATGATGAAATACATTTTCACAAAATGTAATTGAAAATGTATTCAGTAATGTGGGGATGTAATTTTGAAAAATTTGTTTCTATTTTTTCCATTACTGTAGCCTCAGGAGCGACCATGAAGAGGGGAAACCAACACCGAATTCTCATTTCTGTTTTAATGGGTTAATGGACACCAGTGGCTATGTCTGAAAAATATGTAATGAAAGCTTTGTGTGCTCTGTATACATCTAACAATAAGTCAAAATATTTACTATATGCAGAAAAATGTTTGAACGTTAACCATAAAATGCAGTAAAAATAGCTTAAAGAGAGCAAGAAGTTACCCTAGCAACAACAAAATGACAAAACAAAATAAAAAGACAGACTATAAAACAGCTGTATTTGAAGTCTGAGGCAACTATAAAGGATTTAAACTTTACACAGACATACTGTAGATACAAAATTGGTAAAAAAAAAAAAACCCTTACAACAGTTTCCCCCCAAAAACAAACTAAAACCTAGTCAACAGGACATTATTTCTAACCTGTTCTTCTATAAAACCTTTGTATCCTTTCTCAAACAGCGGCTAGCGTGTTCCAAAACTGTTCCAGCTTGTCGTTGACTAATGACATCATCTGTTACATTCCCCTTAAGGTACGATTACAACATCAGGGGTGAATGGATGAATGAATGAAAAAATGGAGGGAAAAACTTCCGCCAGCATGTCAGTGTTGGAATTAGCACTTAACATTCCAGCCAGACCACAGCCCCCATCACACACACACACACACACACACACACACTTGTCTCTGTCCAGATAGTGTGTGTATATGTATGTTTGATGGTAACAGGAACGTGTCCAGACCTGCAGCTCAGGCAATCTGACCGCCAGCCTCCCACAAACAGTTCTGAACATGTCGGCCAACCCGCCAACCACACATCGTCTACAAAACCAAGACTGACTCCCTGACTGCACGTTAGTCACACTCATTGTTAACTTGTTGGCAGGAGAAGCGTTGGACGTTATAGGCAGCACAACAGTAAATCTTTCGCTCCCTAAAATCTGATCAATAAGGATTCTCTCCAGCTGAGCGCAGAGGTTTTGACGTTGATCTGGTCCTTAGGCTCTTGGCTATTTGTGTGGTGACGGACGGAGGCCAGGTAGGTAAACAAAGGATGTTCAGAGAGCTGAGGAGAGTGTGAGGTGTGGTCTGACATGTTGGCAGTTGTCAGGCTGTGTTGTGTGCACAATGAAGTTCTGTTTAAAAGCCCTGTACATCAATGAATCACGAGCTCTTGAATTCACATTTCTGTCAATGGACTGCATTTGCGCTGGTATTTACATAACTGAATTATGTAAGTCTCACTTGTGTAATGGCATCCAACAATGGGAGCACAAATGGAGTCTGAGGTCAGATGGAGTTTGTCGAGCAGCCTTAAGGCATGAGGAGTGGACTGCATTGACCTCCGTCTGTCTGCAGTGGTCTGTATGTGAACCAAGTAGGACACAACAATTTACAAAACAGACCTCATTTTAGATCTTTTTTTTTTAATTTTTAAAATTTAAATTTTTCAATTTTTTTAAAAATATAAATTTAGTCATACGTGCAGCTAGTTTTTAATATACATTTAGTCATACGTGCAGCTAGTTTTTAATGGATTTAATTTGGAATGAGGTCTGTGAAATGTTTTTCTGCCCTTTTACTCACTAGTTCTAGATCTTATTCTATAAAAATTGCAAGTATTGTAAATCATAATCTCATTTTGAGTAACATAAGTGATGAATAAGGGACAGTGGATATGGAGCAGGTTGAGAGACAGTCATGTTGTCTTAATGGAGTCAGCTGAGCATCAGCTAAAAGCTGACTAAAACACGATTGTCTAAAGGATGTTTAAAGTTTTTCTTTTCTTAAATTCACGTCTCACTCTCACCTTTCTTTTCTTCTCCTTGTTCCTCCTTCATAGGTGACTGTTGCAGCTTCACCTTCACCTGTGATTATGATTCGAATGAGGCGAGCAATCAGCTTCCAGGGTCGGTGTCTCTGACAGATGACTGTCATCATGACCTCTTCATCACACAGTACAGACTAGGACTACCTTCATCGTCTCTCTTTGACATTTGGAAACTTCATCGAAAGTTTGAATTCCACGTCAATATCTACTTTTATTTGGAGGGACCTCTGTCCACTGCCTCAGACCTCCGACTTCTCCAACCTTGGAAAATTTATCGTTATCGTACCAGTGAATCAGGAACCGACCATCTTCATCTCAGTCCTGACCTCCAACCTGTGATATCTGACCATCATGGAGTCAGTGGCAGCTAGAATGGCCATGGTGACGGACTCTCCAAACCCCTCACTGAGGTCGAGGACCACCGTGACCTCAGACAGAGACTCTTTCATCAGCATCGTCAGCCTCGCTTGCAGCCACTTCCTGTCGGCCAATGTCATCAATGTTGGTAAGTCCTGTCTTCTGCTTGTTACTCGTCTTCGGTGCTGAGAGTTGTTGTTGTTTATGCGTACGATACTAGTAGTTGTGATGGGTTTTCTGTTGTCTTCTGGTTGGTTGACCCTCAGCGTACTGTTGCTGGGCTGATACCTGTGCTGCTATTGTGATCATGTGTCACTAGACAGAACTACATTGTGTTTTTCATTCTTTTTGTGCAGTATAACTATTTAAAAACCATGATTCCCACTATATATTCTACAAAATACATTTCTTTCTTTAGGCTTTTGGTTTTTTTTTTTATTTTCAAGGTATAAAAATGAGAAATGAAAACCTGGACCTTGCTGCAGGGAGAGATTTTGTCCTGCATTCTAAAGGTGCTGAATTTGTATCGCTGATGTTATGTTTTGCCTTAAAGCTGCTGTCAGGGAGTATACTCTGGGTGAAATGTTTGCCACGTAGCTCCTGGCATATGTTCTGACAGCAGTCAGTAACGCAGACAGGGTTTCTTCAACCTTACAGTCGTCCCCAGTTGTTTTTCCCATGTTTCTTTAAACTTCTAGAAAAAACAGCCACTAGTAGTGAAGCTAGCAAAAGGTAGCAGCTTTAATTCTTACCTTTACTAGAGAAAAGTCGTTGGTTGCCAATAACATTGTGTCGTCAGAATCTTTATTTCATTGATTTAAGATGTTAGTTATGCATTTTTCGCGTGTGTGCATTACGGTTGCGTTTGTTATCTGGAAGAGTTGGTT
>NC_024316.1:7711100-7733784 GCF_000523025.1 Cynoglossus semilaevis | reverse complement strand
CTAAAGAAAGCCTGAATTCCCATCAGCACCAAGGTCGAGCTGAGTGCTACAAGTCGATGGCTGGTCAGTTATTTGTTTTTCTGTTTTCTGCTGCACAATTAATTTAAATAGGTATTGACTGGAGCTAATGCAGGGCAGTGAGACTGAATAATGGAGCTCTGAGGAAAAGTACAAGTGTCAACTTAGGACAACTTACAATCACTCATTCCTGACATGTCATTTTAAAATAACTTAAATAATGATTTTCAATATTTAATTAACTTTGAAATTATGGATCTGGGGTTTCTACTCCTTCTCCTCCTAAAATTTTATAATTTTGTGCAGTAAATTACAACCATCCTTGTCTCTTAATGAGAACTCTATACCACAAATTACACCCTAATTCTAATTAAATGAAGGTAATTAGTTAAATATAAGTTGTGCTTTAACAGAGGCTCAGGTAAAGGTTTGGTTTCATACTGTTCTTTACTCCACAACAAGGGGAGAACATCAACACAGGGAGAACGTTTGTCGCTTCAGCTTGTAATTAACAGGTCATCGTCAGGTTCAATCAAACAGCAGCTGCAGAGTCTGTGCACGGACACAGAAACCATGTTGAACTCACAGGTTCATCTCAGTCTGGTAGTTGTACAGTAGCACACATTTCCCACAGTTGTAAGTACATTTCCATGGTAACAGTGAGCTCCGCCAATTAGAGAGGATTTTTCAGTTCTGTAGTTTGTGTCTTTGATGTTTAATAGTGCTGTATGATTTGCTATAGCTTTTAAAAAAAAGACCAAAAAAAGTTAACAACGGCAAAGTGTTCTCTGGGTGTTTTTTTTTCAGCTGGAGAGAGCTCTCACTGAGATGTTAATGTTTTTATTCTACTGCAAATTCAGGATTATTATAGGATTGATAGGTATGTGTGTGTGTGTGTGTGTGTGTGTGTGTTTAAGTGTGTATGTTCAAACCACAAAGAACTGGCAGAACCAGCACGTGCATACACTACTTCCCTTATACAGCATTAGGTGTGGCCTTATCCAGCCTTAATGGTGACCCATATCCTCAGATGTGTCCGGGGTCACAGATGTTGGTGCTGCTGCCACTGCCGCTTACTGCTGAGGAGGGCTGAGCCCCAGCCCCTGTGTTTCCAACGATTTCTCCTTGTAAACAGAAGAGCCATTATATTACAAAAGAAGAATAGAAAAAAAACATGAAGTCTATATTTTCACCCTTCTATTTCTCCTCAGAGCCCTTGTCTTTCTGCCTCTTCGTCTTCTGAACAGCAAGGTCATGTACAGTATACTGGAGATTCAGCTTTCTGTGATGGCATTGTCACAGCTGCTGCAGAGAAAGAGGAGGGACTGAACGTGCATAAGTACAGGATGTTATCTGAATCACGCAGATGGAGATTGAATGATTAGAGGTGTGGCACTTCCACTGATTGAGTTAGTGTTTGTCAGTCGTCAATAATTCTGATTTGCAGAGGATAGGTCTCACATTCAATAGATTTATATACAAACTGAGTGATTTACTAGGACTACATTCTGCAACCACAGCCTGCAGGTTGTCCGTTTATTACATAGCGTCTACTCATATGGAGACACTGTGGACGCTCCAGCTGGGCGTGGGTCTACAGCAGGTATAACAACATGCTCTTCTGACACAGTCTGATGAGATGGGAACCATAATCAGCTCAGCACGTTGCACGTGCTGCACCAGCTATGGTGACAATGTGATTTTTCTTTTTTATTGCTCACCTCCATCACGGCGGTGTTGAAAGATTTAACTCGCCACGACATGTTCCGCTGCATCATCTCAGCTCGACTGACGAGTCAGTCCTAAGTAAACACAGGTGAACATAACACAGCAGTTGCCTTATGTGACACGCACTGAGCGGGAGCGAACCGTCAGGAACAACGAGTCGCAGCTGACCTGACCTCGCTCTGCAAGAGGTTGAAGTAGTAAATTATAATCACCTCATGAATTAAAGTTGTCAAACTTCTGACGCGTCAGTTTAATGACGTCTGCTGCGTCTTTACTTTTTACGACCTTTCTCATCCTCTTTAAAACAGTATTTTTCACTCGTCTGGCAGAGACAGCTAATTCCCGTCAGCGTTGTCGTAGCAGCGGTCTGCTCTGATTGTTCTCTGACCCCTTTTTACTGCCTTACAATAGGCCCTGAGGTCGGTGCAGCCGTAGCAAAAAGAGCTGTTATGAGAGTGTAGTGTAGGTCACCTTCATCTGCCTGCTTTGAAACTAGATGACATTATTTCTGTCTATATTTGGAAAATGTTCTGTAGTCACTCTGTATACTTTAGTCTGCATCATTCTGTGGTTCCCAGGATCAGGGTTTTTATTAGCGGGAGTGTATCAGAGACAAGAAGACACTGAAAGGACAGTAAAAAAAGAACAACAACTTTTTCCTGGTCTCTGTCAGGGTTTCTACTGTGAACACATTTACAGTTGGAGTCAAAACTAAATTCTTAAAACAAAAAGCAAAGACATTCTGATTATTTTCTCTGCTCCACAGTGAAAATGGTTATTTTTAGACCAGTTCTAGTGGTGACTCGTCTGTCTGTGAGCAGCCAGGTCACAGTATGCACCGTGTTCGTGACAGAGAACCAGCTTTGACACATCACATGCTTCCCTTTTAGCTTCGTAAAGGAGTGCGGATTAAATTTGACACAAAGTCTCACGTCCTCTTGTAGTACAAGGACGGTCTCTAGCAGAACAAATAAGAGCCTTCCTCTGTCTCTGCTGCTTTTGTCTGGCTGTGGATACACCTTTATAAAAGCCAGACAAAGTCAGGCTGGTTCATCCCTGTAAAGAACACTGTTACCACACTGTCTTCATTTCTCTACTTGTACAAAAAAAAACTGCCTCTTTAACAATAACTTTAAAAATTCATACGTATTTGCATTATTTTTTTATTGACGATGTTGTGCTGTTTGAAAAGACAAGTCAAATACTTGTTTTAAGTTGACTTTACCCAGAGGCATTGGTTGAGCTGCTAAATACATTTCCTAGAAAGACAGTGATTATACCAGCATTCCAGTCTAACACCCCCCACCCCCCACCTGCACCAAACAATGCTGCCTTCAGGAGAAATCAGAAAACAGCTGCTGAGTTTAGGGGTCGATGGACTGTCAGTGTGAGAACGTGTTTATGGACATGCACCTTGTTTTCCCTCTCTGCCACTCTGATTGGAACAATTGCTTTCCTGGGGACAGAATGTCTCACCTTTTTGGTGGGATTTCAGTTCTAAGACCCTGCTGGAGAATAACAACAAAAATAAACGGCACCAAACTGAGCATTTATTTTTCCAGAGAGGTCGGTATCAAAGTTATATTTATTTTAGTTTTTCTTTTTATAACCAGCACCTGCTGGACTGAAATGGTACTGCATTCATTTGTTTTGTTTTTTTACAACTGGTTTGAATAGTGGCTTTCTCCGTTTTAAAATACATTTTGGAAAAATTTTCTATTTATTAAAAATAAAGCATTCTTTTGTCTTCCTTCAAACTTTGTCGAGGCTGAGTTCAACCTATTTCCCCGGCTTCGATGACCTACATTTTGGCTAATTTTAACTTAAATTTTCTCTTTTTCCACTTAGTAACTGTTGGGTGGTTGGGTTTTGACCATGAAGTGTGACACTTCTTTGCAGTAAACAGCACTATATTTAAAACTATATTTTTGTATATTATCAGGAAAATATTCTGTGTTTTAACAGCATTGGACAATTGCAAAATGTGTCTATGACCTCCTATCAGTCTGATTTCCAATATAAAAGCTGATATTTCAGCAACTTTTGCCGGCCAGTAAATACTGCCTCTGCATTTTGATCAATCTTTAATATTTTTTACATCATTAAACGTACATTCTTGTTTGTTTGCTGTGTTACAGCAAACAAACAAAGTTACATTTCTTCTTGTATTGCTTTACTTATACTGAGAAAGAAAAACCTCTTCACAGTCTAACGACTGTGAGGTTTTATTGCAGAACTGCAATGATCTCCAAATATCAGCTCACAGAGATGTTTCCTAGCAGCAGAAGGCTAATATCTGTGATTCATATTGGAGTTTAATTCAGATGAGGATAAAGCAGAAGACAGAATCATTCATTTCCTCATTAAGAATTTTTTTTTTCTCTCTCCATGTGTGTTTTTTTCCCTGTGCTTTTCTGTGTAATCATGTTACTGCGTGAGAAAGAGTTTTTTATTGTGCATCTTTAGCAAACGTGATTAAATCATGAGTAGCTGGGATTTGTCTGGCAGCGATGTTGGGGCTAAATTAATGATGATGATGCCTTTACTACCGTGTTCTAACACAATGTTAAACAGAGTCTGATGCATCTTTTCCTTTGCACCGCTGAGGTTTAACCATGTACAGAGGCTTTTTTTTAAAACACAGCAGTGCTGCTCTGTTTCACTGGCCGACACATTCCTGTATCACTGCAGACAAACTGGAGCGTTTCTATTTACCAGAGTGAACAGCTCCTGGTTTCATCTGACAGGGAAAATGGTCAAACACAGAAAGAGTTCCTTTCTATAGCACAGAGCAGCTGATGTGAGGAAAACAGTTCAACATATTTACTAGTTACTGAAAGACGTAATACGCCAGAGGTGTCACCAAAGGAAATACTGGTATAAGCAAATAAAAATGATGAAGAAATATAATAATATAATTCTATAGTATGTACTGTAGTAGTGGCCATATAAGTACTTTAAAACTGAATCATATTCTACCATAGAGGTACATGCATTTAATCTGTACCTCAACATATAACATGTCTATAAAGTATGTTAGGGGGCAGTGGTGGCTTAGTGGTTAAGGAAGTGGACCTGGGCCCAGAAGGTTTGGTGATGGGTTAAAGCAGAGGTCACATTTGGTTGTGTGCAGTGGTGAGCTGTGTCACAATGACAAGTAGTTCACTTTCCTATACAGTATGAGTAGGTATATATTTAACTTTAGTCTGTTCATCTGAATAGTGGCTCCTGAGCCAAAAAAGCGTGGTCACCGTGTAGTAGATATAGAGTGTAATGAGATGAGACATGTGAAAGGGAAGAAGGTAGAACCACAGACAGGTTTTCACTGATCAAAAAGCAGCTTCTGATCAGAGACTAAATAAATCCTTTGGACTCAACGTGACTCACGGGCTGACTCAGGGTCTTACAGGTGGGAGAAGGAATTGTGGGTAAATTAGGAATCTCTGGAGAAACAGGTATCTACCTGCTGCTGCTGCAGCACTGAACTGAACTGACTGCAACAGAAACTAGATAAATTGACATTTAAACAGAAAATTCTTCACAGGGAAACTTTGGCTGAAAAGTGACCCAGCGCCACTTTGTCCCTCTGGTCTTTGTTCATTATGGGTGAGAGGAGTGGGATTCATGTGCAGGAATCAGACAGAGATGAAGTGGTAACTTTATCAAGGCAGGGACTGGAGGGATTTCAGTAGTTGGAGAGGAAGCGGTCCATTTGGAAGAGATTGGTGTCGATGAAAGCACAAAAAAAGAGTAGATGGAGAGTAGTGGGTTAGAGTAGAGTGTTAGACACCTGTCAACAGAAGCAGAAGTGATTCTTCAGTATTTTAATCAGTTAATATAATATACTAATATTATATACCGTAAGCTGAAAGTCAATACATTTTTACAGGCTTCACACAAGATCTATAATGCATCTACACCAGTCAATATGTATCTGGATAATTTGTGTTCAGTATACACGAGAATGAATAAGGAAATTCACAGAAAAATATGAAGCTGATCAATGAATCTGTTTTTTTTTTCTAGACCACCACAGTGTATGTGTATTGGTAATAAAAATAATGAATATCTATCTATCTATTTATCTATCTATCTATCTATCTATCTAACTATCTATCTATCTATCTATCTATCTGTCTGTCTATCTATCTATCTATCTATCTATCTATCTGTCTGTCTATCTATCTATCTATCTATCTATCTGTCTGTCTATCTATCTATCTATCTATCTATCTAACTATCTATCTATCTATCTATCTATCATCCATCCTCCATCCTCCATCCATCTATGCATCTATCCATCTGTTTATCTGTCTGTCAGTCTTACCTCAACCAGATGGGGGCAGTAGATCTTCCCTCACTCCCCTTCTCAGTTTGCTTTAATCACATCCACTCAGTATGATTTCCATCTCGTCCTTTCCACTCTGGTAAATCTGTCACTTTGTTGGCATTAACAGCTCTTTGTTAAAGAGGTCTGTGAGCGTTGCCCTCCTTTATCTCTCCATGTTTAAGTCTAAGTGAAGAATCCAGGTTTAATCAAACTAATTCCTCACTCCGTGACCTGAATCGTATGGAGCAGGGACTTTAGAGACTACACCCGTTGTGGTGATGCTGGAAAAACTTGAGAAGTGTTAGAATGTGTAGATCTGAGCAGATTAAGGAAGAAAAGGGTTGAGGAAAAATCCTTTTATTGTGTTTTTCTCGTCTCTCAGTGGTTTCTCTAAAGGAGCATTAAAACAGAGGGGAATTGGAAATGAAGTACCTGCTGGTGCAGAAGCTTTGCAGCAGGAAAGTGTAGCAGGCTTTTGCCAGGGGACTGAGAATAACAATGATGTGAGGACAACATTAGTTTGACTGCAGAAGGCTACGACACTACACCGGTCAGGGACGTTATAATTAGGCCCCACGTGTCTTCTACATATTCAAATACACAGGCAAATATGATATAAGTGTGCTGTGCTGTATGCATGTTTTTGAATGTATTCCAGTGAGGGAAACAAACACAGAATCCAGATCCTACTGAACAACAACAATTTGCATTTTATAAAAAAAAAAAAAGAAGAAGAAAAAAAGGAAGCATTGCCATCATGATGATGACATTGTTACAGCAGGGGCCACACATGCAGGAATGTGTGGCCCCTGCTGTTCATGTGAATATTGCATCTGCTGAAAATATTACATAAGGACACATTAGACTACAATGCATAGAAGAATTCCAATTATTAGTTTGATTAGTGATAGCTGAACATTCCTTTAGAAATACTGCTAGTTCAGGATAAAAAGCTAAATGATAGGAGAAAGAAAAGTTAGACATTGCTCAAATATAGCTAAGATGTAGCCAAAACAGTAGATCTGTCACATTTTCTTTCTAGAATGAATATTACAAATAACAATATTCCCACCAAACCTGTGGTCCTGGTCTATATATATATATATATATATATAAACATTTCCGTGCCAGGTTACAAATAAACATATAAACTGCAAGACAGAAATAATAGAGTTGGGTTTTTTTAGTTAGTTTGAACAACATCATTATGGTGCTTTAACTAAGGAGGTGGAAGTAATGTTGTTTTTTGACGATCGGTTCATTTGGCCGTGTAAATGTTCCAGGATAATAAATAAAATTTCCGTTTGTTTTGCATTATTATCAATGAAATGAATTAGTCTGCATGTTTTGATGCCTTTGCCTTTTATGACGTGTCTGCTTCCTACAGTACAGTACAGTACATCGTCACTGAAGCTGACACACTTGTTTGCATTGTAATCAACCAGCGCAGTTTCTATGTGAGACTTTATCAGACACAAACTTTATTTATTAACAGTGTGATTTGCACTCAGACAGATTTGTCCTTCTGACTCTCAGCTTGGCAGGAAACCCAAGAGATGTCACCTAAATACAACCAACAGGCAGACTGCTGCAGCGAAGGTGCTTCACTAGGACAGAATCAGTTACAGGCAGACAGATGGCGCAACAGCTGTGTGACATTGTCGGGAAAACGATAAATGAAACTACACAGATAAACTGGACATGAAATAGACGAATCAGTCTGAGGAAATCAGGTGAAGCTCAGGTGGCCTGGAGTAATAACAGGAGTACAGGTCTTTTACTGCCATGGCCAAGAAAACCATAGAACCATAGAAAATGTATTCACGTTTGTCAGTTATGGGAGAAATAGTCCAAACCGGGGGTGGGCAAATTTTGGGGAAAAATTAAGTTTAAAATCTGACAGTTGGGCTGGTTCAGTGTGGGTTGGATGAAAAATAAAACCTTAACTTTTAAATTAATTTGGTACCTTTAGTGGCATCAACAACAATGCCGAGCTCCTCACTGGTCACAGTTGATAGATGAGCTGATCCAAGAAAAAAAACAAAAAGTGTGAAGACAAATAAGACATGACGAAGCAGAAGGGAGCATGGACCAGCCGTTACAGACATTATTAGATTTTTTCTTCCTATAGAAAAAGAGTGTCCTGTCCTCAATCCCTGTTTAATTAAAGTAGCATTAATGAATAGATGTTTTTTTGTCTTTCTGACGTCTGTGTTCGACTTCACTGCCTCCTTTACTTTACATGAAGCTGTTGGTGTCAAACAAAGGACGCCTGCCTGCATTTCCTTGGAGTTCTTTTCAGCAGAATGTTGAGGGTCATCTCATCTACAGATGTAGGGTTTTCTGTACCACTTCCAAGGCTTTTAGCGACAATGATGATATGGGTTTGTGCTGTATGGTTTTTAGGAAATTGTGAAGTGTAATATTTTAAAAACAGAGAAGAAACACCTTTCCATAAGTACAGGCTTCCCTGTGGAATGTGTCAGTGCTGACTCTTTAATAATACATCCTGTGTCTGCATACATCCATACAGATTTTACTTGGAATGACAGAAATACATTGAGTATAAACAGAGCCAACTTACTTAATGAATTTATATATAGGTTGTGGCGACGTAACAGTGAAACACTGTAGGTCGAGGACCACCTCTATGTTTTTTATTACACATTTTCTCACGTGTCTCTTTTTCTAGGAATTGACTAATAATAATAATCATGGTAATGTACAACGTAGCTGAATGTGCTCATATCTGTGAGCTGTAGTTTATAGACTATAACACACAGTCTATGACAACATGTTATTGAAGATTGTCCTGAGCCAATATGATAATAGGAGGCCACTGCTACGAAACATTTGATACCTGGCCCCAACGGTGCTTCCTGTACACTCCCTGTCATTTTCCATCCAACATAATTAGCACCAATAGCAACTTTGGCTTATTTAGGCACAACTGCTGCCATTTACCATCTGTCACACGCTAGGCTAATGAATAATGAACAAACATAAAAGTGTGTGTGTGCGCGAGGATGTGTGAGCCGATAGAAATAATGAAGATGATATCATGCAATATTGAAGAGCGTGTTGAATGAGGTCGGGGCTGGAGGTGGTCAAAGCTGTGGGTACATGAATACCACATCAAAAGCTCCAGGGAACTCTCTTCACAGGGGTGTGGTAATTTGAAGATGTGCAGTACTGCTCTTCACAGTACTGGGATGTGAAGAGCAGTAATTATTAGGATTAACCTGGATTTAAAGCTACTCTATGCTATTATTCATTTATTCTAAAGCTGAACCCCAGCCATTCTGCACATAAAGACCATCATACTCACAGTAGGGAGTTTAGTCAGAGTCTTCTGAGACGATGATGTCAGTAGACTCAAGAGATCAAGAAAATCACGTGGGCCTCCTGAATATTTTAATGTTCTTCTGTAACTTGTGTAACATGTTATCTTTTTAAGGTTGATGCTGAATATGTAAGTTTAAAGAATCAATTACATGAACTTTATTCTAAGCTTTCCTGCACTATTTATGGTGTGCAAGAAATGCATGCTTTCAGCTATGATAAAACCTAGCTGTGTCACGGTCGTCCATTCCATGTCTTGGAAAGTTGTTTCTCTCCAGCCAAAGTAAAAGGTTACGACCTACAGAAGTGCTGGTGGGAGTCTTAGTGCCTATCCCTTAGTTCTTCAATCTGGTCCAGTCCTGTATCTGGATTTGAAACACTTCCTAGCTATCCAGGTCAGTCCTCTTTACAGCAAAGACACAGTAACCTTCATAATCTCACTGGAAATCTCTGGTGAACAGAGAAAACAGTCAGACTCAGCACGCTCTCCAGCCCCTAAATTTTGTGTGCACTGCCATCCTGACATCACACTCCTATCTTTCTCTTGCACCACCCTTGTGTTCTTTCCTGCCACTCCTCAAATCTAATCACAGTTTTGCACTTTCTCTGACTACATGAAGACACAAGGCAGCATTTTGAAAAACAATGTCTAAACTTTCTCATACATGTGATTCAAGTGCGTGTGGCCTTGTCGGTTCACCACTGTCACATGGTAACTAAGGGTGAGTTATTGTGTTGGTTGAATGGTATAATCTGTTCTTGTGGCAGGAAGATTCAGATCAAAACTTCACTGTTAACAGACTCAGTGCTGGAGCCCTTTAACTGTGCGAAATCAGACGATCTTAAATCAGACTTGAATGGCAGTGATTCTTTGATATGACTGGGTTAATAAAAGACCTGTGTCAGCCTTGACGGCAGAAGTCAATGTCATTTCCATTTTATTAGAATCAAAATGATTTTTCTCTCTTTAATTACTTGTCTCAAGGCCATAATTGTAATTTTATGAAACAGTTTTAATTTTGAACCACAAACAATGGCGGTCCATTCATAAAACTGAGCTGTTGCAAGAACACAAATATTCACATCTGTACACAACAGGGCAAACACCCTGAGGCCTTTTTATCACAACATATCGAGTTCTTTGTAACAGTATTTCTTTTAGTTCAGCCTAGTTTTTTTTTTTTGACAGCTTTATCTTGTTCTTTGCAGCCACAGTATGTGTGCAGTCCAGCTGTACCAGCTCTCAGCACCAATGGAACAGTTGTAGATGTTTAGTTTAGTTTCTGCAAAAACACACCTTTACAACAAAAGCAGAAGATTTACATTTTTATGGTAAATAACAAGTTTTCAGGAGAAACTTCTGTAAACTGGCTTCTCTCATCTGCTTTCTATTTCAGACTGAGGGAATCGAGACGTTTGTGGGAGTGAAATAAATGATCTCGAGCTTTAGCTGCAGAGCTAATGCAATTCACCATGTTATGAACCTAATGATCTTCCTATACAGCAGAATAAGAAACAGATGCCGCTACCTACATAATGCAGAGATATGTAAAAATAAACTATTATAACTACTATATAAAAATTCAAAACATAAAAATGAAAACATCGTCTGATGATGAGACATGTAGAAATTGCTTTAATAAGTTCACTGTTTACTTTTTTCTCTTCAACGTGCAATGAATTGATACAAATATTGGGCTAAATTGCTTAAATTGTAACTTACACAGGAGGTCAAGATACCGAGCAAAGACAAGCGTCCATCATAATCACCACCTGATAAAGATCAAGTTGACTGTTTCTTAAATCCACAGCAGTAAATCTAACAAACCTCAACTGCATTCATTACAGTAAACATTGTTTCCTTTAATAATGACCTGAGTGGAGCTCATTAAAGTAGACCTCAAGTAAAATGAGTTAAGAGAAGAAGAAGAAGAAGAAAAAAAGATCTCTAGTCCAATAAATATTTCAGAGGTTTGGCCTCACATGAGCAGAGATAATAAGGAGAGAGCTCTGTCTCTTCATTAAGAGAGCTGCTCTTTACTCTCCCGACGGAGTTTAAACACTGCCTTAAGTGAAGACATCATCGATGAAAATGAAATGATCACATATCAAGCTGCATCTGTGTTCTTTCCTGCAGGTGCGGGATGTTTTTGTTGGTATTTTATGTGCTACACCTCTGATAAGACTTTCCTGACAAGTTAATGTAAATTTGGAAAAATAGTTGTGAGATCTGCTATGACCTATTTGTAGACGAAGTAGAAGTAGAGGAGAAGGCATATAAGGTGAACCCAGAAGTGGAAGATGTAGAAATCCAGAGTCGTACATGACGCAATCAAACAGGATGTTTGATCCAGCCCTGTGAGTCTTTCTTTACCAGGCAGAACCAATCAGCTATTCAAATAGAGATGAAGGCACTTCACTTTCAAATGCTGATACACTCCTAGTTTTTGATAGTAAACCTGGTGACACTTTTTTTTCTCTCCACATCACCAGCACTCAGTTGCTGTCAGAACCATTTAATCGATAATTTGATGCTTCCTTTGTTGTCTTTATGGAGGTGCACTTTGTCCCAGAACAGTTGTTGGAAAGAAAGAATAAGGGAGGGAGAGAAAGACAGAAAGAAAGAAGCCACTTCAGCACAAGAAAGAACTGCTGTTCCAACATCACTAACACAGTTATTGCTTCTCTAAGGAATAATGAAGGTTCCTTCAGGCACATTTGTAAAGACCGGATTACTCGTTATCATCAGTGTGATGTCAAAAATACTGGGAAGATAAAAAGGAAGGCAGTTCCAATGAGAGTAGAAGTGAGGTTGCTGTGACAGATGGCAGAAACAGGAAAACAAGGACGTATATGAAATATGAAGCTGAGAATGGAGGAGAAGGAAGGCAGACAAGTCTCGGAGCAGGGGCGGAGGAGCATGTCTGCAGTGTTCTCTGAGCTGGAGGCCATCGGCATCTGCATCTGGAGTAGAGGGAAGAAATCTGTCCTGAGATGCTCCACAGCCTTCATCCACAGAACCAGGACACGTGGAGACATGCCTGTACTGAGGACATTACTTTTTCAGTATGTGTTGTTAGTCGAAAGATAGTTTGCTCTAAAAAAAGGAAAAATCACAAGAGTCTCTCATTTAATATGTATATGACTCTTGTTCCCACATCCTCACATTTATTCTGACACTTCTCAGCTTTTACACATCCGTAAATTGGGTCACTGTCAAGGAAGCTGTTCGTCTCCTTTGGGGAATGGATCCAGAGGTTGGAACAATGCATTTACAGTATCTCCTTTTTTTTCTGAAAGCTGCTTCTTTATGCCTCTGACACAAATGATCTACAGAAGTGGTCCAGATATGAGTCAGTTTTGAACACATCACCATCACAGTGCCCTGCAGTGTTTAGCTAGGTTGCTATATTTCTGACTTAGTTTTGTCAGGATTAGGCCAAAATATTAGCTGTCATAGATATGTTTGAACCATTTTGCTATTTGTCTAACAATTGTTTATTTATGTAATTCTATTTTATTTAGTTTTTTCTAGTTAAAGACTTAGAGGTTTTTGCCTTGGTCTCAATGTTCCTATTTAATGACCAAGCTTTTCAGTCAAAGCTCGACGAGGTAGAATTTCCCCCGTATAAAGTTTAGCCACTTTAGAAATAAATCTGTAAACTTAATTTGTATCTTTTTGTTTATTTTTAAGAGCTAAAACCATTACCGACTGGTGTAGTTGTTTGCTACAGCTGCTAAGCTGGACACTTTCATCTATTTCAATTTGTTTTTAGTTAAAATTCCTCATTATGACAATTAAAAAACTTTAGACATTAATTTGAAGCTTATTAATTATTAATAATTATTTACCTACATTTAAAGAACTTAAAAATACTTAATTATTTATTCCATTATTGTATGAGATAAGTAACATTGTACAACATACAGTATATGTTGTACTAAACAGGAATAATGTGAAGTCAACAGTGAATAACGATTATAGTAACCACATTGACTGACGTCTGGGTGGAAAATAGAAACGCTGCTTCATGATCAACAGCAGGTCAACGCACAAAATGAGGTCTTAGTTTTTTAAGCACACACAAGTATGGACCTGTTGACACAGAAAGGGACAGGTTGATATAAACACCCCCAACAATAATAATAATAATAACCTCATTTGTATTTTTGTGTTCATGCATGACAAGCAGCAGACGTCTGTCATCAATTTTCATTTCAGCTTATTTAAATCTATTTGGCAACAAGTCACTACTTGCGTCATGGAATTATTCCTGGTTCAGAGTCTGGTAGAGGCACAAATCAGAAGTGAATTCAAAGGGCATCATTTTCTGTGATCAGGAACAAAGGACTTCTGCTCTGACTTGACTCCTGGTAATCCTGGCTCATCGGGGCTGTTGCTGCAAAATTCCCGCTTTTAGGCTGTATTAATTGATTGTTATGCTCGGATCAGACTGCAGCGTGTGAAGAATTCTCACTAAGTGTGCAGTTGCCCCTAGAACTATGAGTGTTTTCGCTCATTGTTCTAGGTTTCAAAGCTGGGAACTGATCCAGTCTCATTACTCATCAGCCCTGTTTCCTGCAGCAGACTGCTGGTCAAGCATCAGGATACATCCACCGGCTGAAAAACACCAAAAGATATTTAAAACACAAAGAGTAACATTTTAGAAGACCCATCTTTAATATATGATGCATTATTTTATTTTTACTTATTTTATTTTTATGCAGTACAGTTGGGTTGTCCTTTGTTGTTGTTTTTTGAACTCATGTATAAGAGATTATACATGAGACACAGGACTGGTGCTCCTTGAAGATAAGAAGTCTTAAGAAACTTGTTTTAATCTGAAAACACAGGTAGAAGTACAACATTCAAAAATACCTTTAATGGAATTACAACAAACACAAGCAGCCAAACTCAGACAGCCTGACTTACAGGAGGTCAAACTTAGAGATTTGATCATTTCCATTTGGAAAACAACATTACATGTTGAAAACTAGTGCAAGTAATTGTTTTTGCTAAAAAAGCCAAAAAACAATTGGATTCAGACTCCTTCAGTGTGAACAGACAGATGGTTGAGGATCTCTGTGATGCTGCCTGCTCCACATATGCAGCACTAGAGGTAAATATCCTGCAGCGACAGCAGTGAGGAAGTAATGAGATTCTCAGCAGTTTTAATGATCTAGTTCTACCCGTGTCTCCGTTCTGCTCTGGTGTCCTGAACCATGCAAGGATACAGCCAGTGAAATGTTCTCGACGGTTGCATTGTAAGCGATGTTTACCCTGATACTGGTTCTTCGTCTTAGACAAACTTTAACCAAAGCTGACTGTCTCCTGGTTGTGTAGAAAAACACTACACTGGGTCCACTTCTGTGGCTCGGTTGGTTTATGTTGCGTGGGCCATCACTGGGCTGTTTAAATATCAACTTTGTGGTGTCACTGATGTTGAATAAAAGCTCATTAGTCAATAGTTTGATCTGTAATAATGTTGGGTGATACCAGAATATGAGACAATTACTTTTTTGTGGCAATTTTGTTCGATACAGATATCGATACTTTGCGTATTTTATTTTAATTCAATAAAACACATGACAAATACTGGCAATTTAACAACTTTTTAACTTAAAATAATGTCTTTTGACTTGGGTGGCAAATGTTTGTGACTTTTAAAATATGGCTCCCAGAAAAAAAGTTTGGCAACACTGGTCTAGTGGATTGGAGTCACTGCTCTGGTTTAGCCCATGGTCACATGACATGAATGGGTCAGTTCAATTTTACATCACTGGAGGGTGTTGCAGCACACACTCCTGTATGTTTGCATATAAAGTATTGATAACTCACGTGAGTATAGATATATTGATACCACAGAATGGATACTCCATCACTGATCTATACGCCATGGTAGAATAAATGTCAGGGGTCATTAGTGGCTCAGCATTGCTTCTCAGTTCTAGATCAACTGACTCTGGATCAGCACTAACACAGGTCAAGTGTTGTCTCACCACAGAAAACTGAAATTGATCTTGGATAGTAGATAAAACACACAACCTATAAATTAAGGAAGAGAACGTGACGACAGGGAACATGACAACATGAGCCCAACACGACACACAACACGGCCGACTACACTGGACGCACAAACAAAAGAACACCAGCACACATTAAGCCCCATCTGCTGCTGCAGATAAGCTCATGCCTTATGTATGTTCTGTTACACTGTGTTCACTGAACTACTTTCTTTGTATGTTATCAGCTGCAGCTCATGCAGATCAGACTGGAGGCGGACACTTAGAGCGGGTAAACTGAGGTGGACCAGGAAAAACGGCTTTAATTAGTGAATGTGCAACTTATTTTTCCAGTGGCTCTCGCGTCTCCAGAGGCCACTGGTTCTAACCTGGTTGTGGCTAATGCTGTCCAAGTGTCAGTGGGAGACACGATGGACCAGCATCAAGGACAGCAGCAACAATAGATACGATGGTAATACCACTGAAATGTAATAGAAAAACTATGTACTTATAAAAAATGAATGAAGTACAACACATATCCCACTAAGATGTTTGTTTACGGTGCTGCTGTGTATTTAATGGACGTTGTTGTAGACAATTCTATTCTCCTGCACACCTCCATAATTTACTCTCTTCCTCAGTACTACTCTCTGTGCAACAGTTCCACTGACACACATCCCTACTTTATTCATGTGCTGTTTTATTGACCTCCAGGACACTCCTGGGGTTAGGGGTCCTTCCTATGAACACATTGGCGTGCAGTTAAGTTAGGCCTCGTGTTGAACTATGTACAAGTAGTCATATTTTAATGACTGTGAGGCACTGAAAGTTAATACAATATTTAGTAAGCGTTAAAGAAAATGTAAAGGTTAAGGAACAATTTAATATTTCTTTATCCAAGAAACTAAGGAAAGGCCTTAAGAATGACTAAAATCAAAGTTCAAGTCATGGTTCGTGTCATATTCATACAGCGTAGAGGAGTTAACCCTGATGGTAAGATGGAAATCATTTCAACCAAGTTCTTTTGTGTCACGTTAAAATACATTTTTGGTAAAATTAAGGATATAATTTTCTGACCACTGACTGACAAAGTCTTTTTACCCTCTCCAAAAGTATGAACCTTTCCTCTGCAGAGCCTGGTGACTTAGTAGAAGATCTTCATGACATCACTTCTTGGTTTGTGCTTCACATAATTTGTCTATTTTCACATTGAATTACATGCATTTCACCTGATTTGCCCACTAATGGCCATTCAGATAATGCAGCTCACAGCCCCCTCCATTATTGGATTTCCAGTCTGAACCAAGCTCTACAATCACACAACAATTACCAGCTGTGTTCAGTTGTAGAAGCCAATGTTTGTTTGTTTTTTTGTTGTATGTAGTTTTTAGTTAGGTCAGAGATACTGCAGATACATAGTGGTGCTGCATCTGCTGCTGATGATTGCCTGCTTCTGAAATGTGGAAACAGACCTTGGACTCACTTTGTTCAGCTCTCATCTGTAACATGGTGCCAGACAAAGTCACGTTGTAAGGACACACTCTCCACCTGAGCCTCTTCTTACATATGCAACTGTGTCAAAGTCAGACTAGAAAGACAAACCAGGCAAAGTGACACCCACGGTGAAGAAAGGAGGAGACAGGAGGCTTGTTAAAGCTTTTCAACTTGCAAATATGCTGCAAAAAGCCTGAGTAAAAAAAACCCATCCCTCATTAGTCATCCCATTTGTGCAGTGTGATGTTTTTAATTGCAGAAGAGATGAAAGTAAAGCAACTCTAATGTCTTTGAAGGGGAGACACAGTTATTTACAATGAAAGTTCGGCTGCAGAAAATCATGTTTTAAAAGAGAACATCAATGGATGTCGATAAAGGTGACCTGGGTGTGCAGGCAAACAGCACTCTGCTGAATGACTCTGCACATGAACTGGTTATCAGGGACAATTTCTTTTTTTTTTACATCTTGGATTTTGTACTGCACCTGTTGGTTTAGGTTGAACTTGTGGCTCTCAATTAGTGGTTAGCATGCCTGCCTGGTAAGCAGAGAGTCCTGGGTTCGATTCCCAGAGGAACCACATTTCCAAACTGGCGCCTCCTGTGGGGCAGCCTGTGAGTTGCGACCAGTAGCAGTGGTGGCTTGGAGACTAGGGAAGCGGACTTAGTTCTGCAAAGTTTCAGGGTCGAGTCGACCAGCTGCCAACTGAGGTACTCTGACCATGACACCATCCCCACACAGTGAGTGGTAAAATGCAGTGGTCACGTCTCGTTGTTTGCAGTGCTGTGCTGTGTCACACTGACAAATAATTCATTTTCTTTCTTTCTCTCGTGTACTAAATGGCACCTTCTGTGTCAGACTGTGTTGATCGCAAATACTCCTGGGTTTAATTCCCAGAGGAGTTGCAAACACTCATATTGTAAATGTCCCTTTTGTGAGATGATTAAGGGACTCAATATCAATTTTACAATATTACTTTTGATTTTTCTTTTACTCAGACTAACAGAGATGAAAATACAGTTTAATTGCCGTGGTCAGGATACTGGCATTTATGTTGCTGTGAAAACATAAACCATGCACATTTATCCATATACACCTAAAAACCTATAGTATCCTTGTGTACTGGGGTATAGCTCACCCGCCCAAGACGCCCAATGCCACTGGTTCATATTTTCACCTTTAACAAATGACTGCTTCTGTCCAGAGGTAGATAGAAAAATCCAGAACATCAACTAAACCTCACAAAAGTCCCATTTGTGTTTCAGAGGTTAGCCTTTCCTGGGCTCAACACTCCGTGTTCTGCTGTAATGCACAACGAGCACAGGGAACACGGATGAGCCCCAGATTTCATTTAATCCAACAAACAAATCCTCGAATTGGCCTAGGGTGTCACTGCTGTCACCTGGAGTGGAACCGTTAAATTAAATTTGGCCAGTGTCACTTCTGAGCGGAATTGGTTTAAAGCAAGTGTGTACAGTGAAATGTGACAAAACAAAGACGAGGCGCGCTGCGTCTGTGATTCAAAGGCGCAGTAATGGCGGTATCTCAGCGGAGCATCTGAACCATTTGAACCGAAAGGATGAGAGTGGGGAGGCTGCTGAACGGGTGACTGGCTGCAGGTTGGGGTGGCTCAGATTAATAGATACACAGCACTGTGTCACAGGGACAGTGGATGTACTGTATGTGAGTGCTGCGTCTATCACAGCTGTTGGTTCACATTTCTGCGTATGGACAGATCTGCAGATGTTTAAAATTAAACGTTGATGTTTCATCAAACCTGGGGAATCAGACTGTTGAAAATGAGCTGAGATCTGCAGAGTAGGAAAAGACAACAGTTAAACAATAACATTAATGGGAATAAGTCAGGTTTAGAATATTGTCCCAATCATCAAGGGCAGCAAATAGTGTACACAAAAGTTAAGACAAAGGGCTGTCAAAATGAATGTGGTAAATGCATTCATTCATGAAGAATAATCAAATTTAGTATTTGAACACATTTTAACAAATGGGTACACTGATGCACCAACTCTATGAAGCTAAATTTTGAGTCAACGTACAGTTTTGATCATATTTGTGAATGTTGATTTAGTGGGATGAATGTTATTAATCGTGATTAAATGCAGTCACAATTAATCGTGATCAATCCACAGCTACCCTGTGATCAATCAAAAAACAAAAGGTTAAAACTTTAAGAAAACTTACCACAACATAAACAATGATTAACAGACAGCACTGCTAAAAGTTAGCCAATGCGGTTAGCATTAGTTCCAACAACATTTGACGATTGCTTTTAATACAGTTCTCCTGCCGATCTCTGCTCCACTGCTCCTGTGTCAGCAGTCTACTCTGGCAGCACTAGCATCACTCAGTGGTCGGCTGATGTAACTGGCCTAATTTGAGTTTGATGTGATCTTATCTTGCTAATTAACGCCCATTTGGGTAAATGATTCCCTACCATCAATAACTCAGTGTTGAGACACAGTAACAACCCAGTGAAGGCTCAGTGAAGGCTCACATACATTTGAATTATACCTACTATACACACCAACCACCGTTCCATGCTGTGTGGTAAAGTTTGATCCTTGATGGACCGTGACCTTCCTGACAGGGAGGCGTTCCCAGGGGAAGCATTAACACCTGACCAACTGAATGGTTCAGTTGCAAATCACAGATAGTCTATTTTATAGGTGGTTGAGGAGTTAATGACCCACATCAGACCAGCTTTAGTTTTCAGCCAATAACAGTTAACCTCCGCTCAGAGCAGAATGAGCGACGGATGACCTAACGCTCAGTGAGAACCTGTGAAGAAACACATGTAGCAAAGAGAAGTGACAAAGTCTATAGGTGACCAATGTGGCTTCTAGACCACGGTCAAAAAATTCTAGAGAAAGAAAAGTCTTTGTGTTATCAAAAAAATAAATAAAAAATAAAAACCTGGGGACAGGTTTACCACTGGGTCTCATCCTTGTGATTTTTAATGAAACATTTGATCTGTCGGGGAACTGAGGCCACGAGTGGTTGTCTGATCGCTGACGTATTCTCTCCAATTCTTTTTCAAACTCGATCTCTGCTATATGTGTTGCTTTCATTGTTCTCCATATGAGAAGGATGACTATTCTCATTGATTCTCGTGCTGATCACATGACAACGTGTATGTGTCACATTAAGAGTCTGCATGAACACAAGTCTGGAGTCGATCTGTGTTTAAATGTGAAAACGCCTCCTGTTTGTTTAACATCTGCAGGACAATTACAATGAAACGTGGACCAACCACTAATGACCTCAGGTGTGTTGTGGTTTGTAATCCCTTTTTCTCCAGGATTACAGCAGGACAACGTGGGGGTGCAGAATTGTTGCACCTTGAACACCTCATCCATGTGAAGTCTTTCATGATTGAGTCTTTTGTACCCAATCCTGCTCCTAAATCTGCCACACAGGCACCTGCTCTGTAATGAAGCCTGCTGGAATGTTCTTCGTATGTTCCTGTCAGTCTCACTTCGCCTTCGCTTTCAACTGTGGTTATATCAAAAAAGGCCGCAGGTATTTCTGTAATCAGGGCAGTTGCTCCTATGAGGACAATTTCCTGCTTTCTGCCCTAATTAATTTTCTCTGATACGGAGGAAAAACTGAGCCCGTGTTGAAATCAATAAGTCAGAGACATTAGCATACGGCCGCGGTGGACTGTTGTTTTTGGTTATTTCTGTGATCTGTGATGAACTCATACCTGTGGTTTTTGGTTGACCTTTGTGTGTCCTCTAAATTAGCTGTGATGCAGGTCAGCGGTCCGGAGGGTGAATTAAATCTTAGTTTTCTCCTGCTCTGACTGAGCAGCCAGATATAACCTGAGTGAGGAGGCATTGATTTATTCATTTAGGTGGAGAGGAGAGTTTTTTTTTCATCCTTTCTTTCCGACAGGTGCTCAGACACACACGGTCTTTGCGGCTGAAAAACTCATTTTCAGCTCCGCTCATTGAGATTCCATCAAGATCCTTCATTACCATTCATTTTTTAAATCATTTTCATTCATGTTTTCAATCAGATTTCTTATCAGATACACTCTGTCGGAGCAACTCACTTACTTTCTCTGCTCCCAAAGATTAGATCAGGCCGCAGGATAACCTTCAGTTCTCAGAGGGATTGTTTCTGCAACAACCTTATTGTCTCTTTTAGCCCACACCTCTCGGACGCTGTTTTCTTATCACCCGGTCTGGAAAGCAGGGCAGCTTTATTTCCTGTCTGAGAGGACGCTGCGTGGTCCCATCACCGTCCAGACTCATTTATGTCCATCCTGAAACTGACTGGTCACAGTCACAACCGTTTATGTAAAATGGAGAAGTTTGAATGTATGACTGGCAGAGAAGGAGGAAGATGAATGTCAAACACTGGTGCTGTGAGCAGAATTTAAGTTCTTTAAGTAAAAGGAGTTCGTACTCTGTTGTTAAAGAGGAGCTGGACTGGACAAAGCAGTTAATCAAAAAACAAGATAAGGAAATCTTAAAAATCATAAAAGGACGATCAACGCTCGCAGAAAACACAAGTCAATAGTTTACGTTCATCCTGCACACAGCTAAAAGATCAGAATTTACAAAATATATGCAAAAAAGATGAAAATATTTAAACTAGAGATCTTCTGTCAAACACAAAAGTTGCAATTGTTGCTTAAATATCAAATCCTTAAGACCACAAACATTCAAGACTGAAACGTCTGTATTTTAAAGGAAGAATAAATATCTGCTGATTGATGCCCTCACTTCATTATAGTTCACAAAAACAATAGGTTTTGTATCCATGCCACAGCAAAATGTAAATATTGCTGATGGATGACGATGTTTTTTATATTCATGGCTGCTGTAGACACATGCTAATGAAAAATGTTTACTTAATTTTGGTATTTATTATAAATGTATGTTCTTGTTTGTATCTGAAGTACTTAAAGCAAAAGTACTGTAATGAAGGAGTTTCCAGATAAAAGCAAAGATGAGTCTCAGCGCTCTGAGTTTAAACCCCAGTTCTCTCTCTCATGTCAGATATTTTGCAGCTTCTCAAACCAGTCCCACGCTGCTGGATGTGCTGTTTGATGAAGCGTTTTTGTAACTGTGTCAGGAGGAGCCACCGACAGATAAATCCCATCATGAAAACACGTGTGGTTCCAAAAATACATATGAGAAGTGACGCAGCGAGCGATGTGTAAACGCTGGTCTAATTTAGCTCAGTGTCAGGTCTACAGGTCGACTGCTGAACGCCATCTCTGCCTCATGTTTTCGTTTTCCTCTTTATCACCATTTACTGATCTCTGATTGGTTCCTAAACACTCTGGACCAAAGCCGTGTCTTCTCTTCTATCATCTTTAACTGACCAGCACCCAGTGATCCGTTTGTCCTCATGTCTCTAAGACACACGATTCACATGAAAGTTTTTTCGATGATTCTCGCTGAGTAAATATTTGACGGCTCTCCGTTGCCGTGTCTTAGCATATTTCACACTTAGCAACTGCAGATAAAAGATGACGATGAGACAGTGAGCTGCAAAACTCTGTGGTGACTGATACTGGGGAGTGAAGAAGAACCGGACGCTTTATCCTTAAAAAGAACGGACAAATGCATCCATCAAACAGGCTAATCGTGTATTTATATGGCGCCTGTGACGTGTCTAGAATCGATTGTTAACAGATGTCCAAATATTTGAACATGTACATTTTCTCCAAGTAAACAGACCTGAAGAAAAGATTATATAAGCTGACACCATGTAATCAGAAAAAAATCTGGATTCAC
>NC_024316.1:7710826-7711084 GCF_000523025.1 Cynoglossus semilaevis | reverse complement strand
GAAAGCTTTGCTGTGTTTGATGTGAGCGGAGCCCGAGGGGTGATTTCATGTTCTGCTGAACTTAAGAAAAGTCTGATATTGAGGTCTCAGGTGAATCACAATCACAGACACACCTGACACTCCGCGTACTGAACGGAGGGAGAATCCACAAAAAGACAACCCAGTAATCTGTCCACAGACGCCCTGAACACATGTAGTATGCGGTCCTTACACACAGCTGGTGCTCATGGCAACCAAGGCTGATAGAGAGAGAGAGGG
>NC_024316.1:7702832-7710787 GCF_000523025.1 Cynoglossus semilaevis | reverse complement strand
CAGAAGGTAGGTAGATATAGGTTAAATGAAGAGCAATGAGGAAAAGGAGAGGGAAGGGAGGAAATGAGGTTAAAACCACCGTGGAGAGAGGGAGAGAGAGAGAAGGAGAGAAAGTGAGAGGGAGAGAGACCTTGGCATCATATTACTCCCCTCTCCCTGTCTGTTTGGTGTCAGTTGCTTCAGCGACTCAGGAGCAGCAGCATGGAGCTGGAGCCTCAGCAGCGATTCAGTATGTAAATCCTTTTTTAACTTCTTCTGCCTTTTCATTTTCTGTTTGTTTTTTTTAACCTGTCAAGGATCACTTTTAATTCATTCAAAGTGTAAAAATACCGACATTTTTTTCACAATGCCGCTTCTTTCTCTTTCACTAAAATTGGTCATTTTATAAAAGTTAGATATTGTTGCGATCCGTCTGGGACATGATGTGTCATCACAGCCGGTTTATTTTAAACCAACTCATTAAAGTGATAGTTTTTTTGATCTTGTGATTTTTCTTTTTTGATTGACTTCATTCATGAATTTCCATTTTCATTCATATTCATGTTTTTCCATTTGAAGCTTTGGGAAAATGATTTTTTTCAAGTCAGGCTTAAAAGGCTTAATTTGCAATAAATCTCTTTATCTCTTTGTTTATGCACCGTCTTCAGCAGCACCTGAATTCAACATTGATGAAAGCTCTTTCAAACAGGTGCTGCAGTGATTGCCTCATTCCCAGGTCTCATTTGTGCTGCTGTAGGGCTTCTTTTTTCCCCTTCAGTGATGGGTGCAGCATGAAGTTGGGTTTTCAGTCTGCTGCTTTTACCGCTCGGATGAGTGGAAGTATGTGGCTGCCTGCAAGACACGCTGTGTGTTTTTTTTCACAGCAGACACGCTGATCAGTGGCATTTTGATGTTTGCGGTAAGTTTGACTCCAATTTGTACAAATTGGAGTCAAACATCTATGTAAAACTGAAACAGAGACGTTTGAGATGTTTTACAAGCCGAGTGCAGCAGGTGAAAACGTGGGGTTTAACAAACTGAGGTGTGGTGCAACAGATTTCCATCTTGTGAAGGCTGTGACACAGCATGACAGGATTATGACAAACAACCCCAAAGATGACTGATGTAACAACCCCGTCTAATGCCTTAGTGAGATATTGCGACACATTCAAGATAAATGTCAAATATCAGTCACATCTGGAACCACATTATATCAGCAGGCTGTAGGGAAGACATGTCCTAGTGATGATCGTTTATACAAAATGGTAAATGCATCTATTGATGCTTGGACTTTTGACCGTCTTGGGATAAAGAGATTTAGAATAAAACCTGAAGAACACACACACACACACACACAAAGAGGACAAGAGCGGGGAGAGAGAGGACCTGCCAGACTGATTTCAGCACCATGGTTAGTGGACAGCTCCTCAGGCTGTAAAATAGTGGACAGCTCGGTCAGCACTTAAAAACAGCAAGAGTCAATAAGAGACAGTAAAGAAGCCTGTTTGCTCGTCCTGCCTAAGTGATCCACTAATCCACATCATCAGGGTTAATCAGATTCAGGTACTTGGTTTTGAGAACTTCCACTTTCCATTATCCAGCTCTCATCCCTTCCTTTTTTTTTAATGTTGTTGTTGCTGATACTGGAGTAAATTAAAATGGATAAGAGAAACACTTTTGGCAGTTGAGAGGTTTGAAAAGTTTCAATCCCGTTGGAATTTGTGTGTTTGTACAGTTTAACTCTACATTGTGATGTACTTCTAAGGTAAAGTGAACGGTCAGACGTCTGAGTTGTATCTTCGCTCAGCCTCATCCGTTACATCTCTACTGCTGACTCATGAAGTCCTTTCTGGAGTTCATTGCTTTGACATTTTGGTTGTGTGTGGTGACCTTCTCTTCAACATTTTTTTGTATACTGTCTAATAACACTGGAGCCTGTGTGCTTTAACTTGTAAATATCAGACTGGCCCAGAAAGCTGCAGTGTAGTATAGTGGAAAATGATATTATATTATATTTATTTTACCTTTATACCCACTTCTCTTACAGGGACACAGTGAACTCTTCTTATAATAATGCTGTCAGAGTTTAAGCGTCTGATCAGACAACAAACGGACTAACTGACAACTAAGAGTGGACCCCCCACCCACCCCCACCCAAACTGTAATATCCAGATGTTTGATTTTTACAATAAATATGTACCATAGAAATGGCGGAGGCTTTGATCCCAGCTCTCAGCCTTACACAACCTCTGTTCCTGAGGTATTTTTCCAGGCTGTGATAAGCGCTGTGATTACATCAGCGACAGCATCCACCAAGAAGAAGGGAGAAGGTGAGAGCTGTTATTAATGAGGTCAAAGAGGATTGGGATCAACACCTTAACTACACTGGCTGCACCTTTCAATGTTTAGATACAGCTTTAAGCCAAAGATTTGAGATTAAAAGAACAAAGGAATCTATTTGGTATGAACAGCTTGAGTGTCTGGTTCTGCAGCGTACAGAGCAGCCAGAGAACACTGAAAAAGCACAGACCCAAATCAATAAATAAAATAAAGATCAATGATGCCAGGTGGAGAACATTTCAGTCACAGATACAGATAAAAATATGGAAATTTACTGGCAAAGTGAGAACAGAGAAATGAAGAGAGGAGGTTGGCAGATGGACAATCAGATTTAAAAAGAAAAAGATTCCCAGGCAGTAAAGTGAGTGTCTCATCAGTGAGTTCTTGCCGTTTTGCACCGTGGGTCCGAGAGGACTGCAGTTTCATAGTGTCATATATCCTGTGGCATATTTGATAAAAAAAGTTGACTTTGACTTTTGACTTTGAATTTATTAACTATGTTGTGATGTTCAGTTCAGTTGAAGCTGATGTGAACCTCGTTGCAGTTGTACTCTAAGGTTGGCCGTTGTTTAGGTCTAATATTTTGTCAACTAAACATGTGGATTTACTGTTTGTGTCTCATTAAAGTCAGTAAATTGTGGCATAATTGGACGAATTATTGTTGAAAATGTCTTGCCTAGTCACATCATCTGGAGAGCTGATGGGTGGAAACACATTCTTATAGTCATTTCTGGTAATGACTGACAGTCAAACAATCTTTGACCAAGTCCTCTATACACCTTAAACAGAGTAAAGACTGAACATCAGCCTGGTTCTGCAGGCTGGCCAGAGTTTTTATCTGACTAATTCTGAAGTTTAATTGAATTGCTATGAGAAAGATTTATTATTAGACCAGACGTCAGACGTTCTTTGATGAGATGATTGGAGAAACGGGCACTTCAGAAACTGATGAAGGTTCGTCTGTGGAGAGCGAACCGGCACAGAATTACTCTAATAATGGATAGATGAAACAGGAAACTTGCAGATGACAAAATTAATGCACAAATGGAAGAGCAAGTTGATTGGATATTATGGGATACGCTAAGCAGACACTGTATTTGAGATGCCAGGGGAAGGAGGTCAGGAAATGACCGCACGTGTTATTCTGACAGTGATTTATTATCACAGATCCGTGGGCTGGAAAAGTGAATGGAAGCTAAGTTTAGAGTAGATTTTGTAAAATGCACCAACACAGTCAGTGTTGCCACCCCCCCCCCCCCCCCCCCCCGCAGCCCATAATGGTATGTGTGAAAAGGAAACATCCTGGAGCAACGATGTCCCGCTGTGGGAATTCAGCTGAATCTTCTCTTCCACACTGAGGTCCACAAGGATCTGTGTCCTTTGTAAACATGCAGACAATCTGCAGTGTGTGACTAACTCTTCAGCTTATTTGCACATGCCCTGGAATTATTTCCAGCTTGGACTTTTTGCCAAGATGGAGTTTGATTGCCAAGATAGACAGAATGAGAAAGCTGGTGGAGAGAAAAAGAAAAAAAAACGTCAGAGGGATCTGCACGGTCTTCTAGTGTATGTGGAGAAACATGGAGCTACAGGGAGAAGAAGTATGCTAATGTACAAGAAGGTCGGGAGAGGCAGAGAAGTACATGAGGGTGGTGCGTGTATGACAGGGTGTCAAACTCATTTTCATCGGGGGCCACTTCAGCAATACAGTTGCACTTAATGGGCCAGTTGTAAATGGAACACTGTATAGATCAGGGGTCCCCAACCCCTGGTCTGTGGACCAGTACTGGTCCATAGGTCATTTGGTACCAGGCCACAGTGGGCAGTCATATCCATTTACTTCCTTACTCTTCTCCATAACTTACTAAATGCGTTTTAAGCTCCCGCAGGCCACACAAAACAGCTCGGCGTGCCGAATTTGGCCCCCGGGCCTTGAGTGTGACACATGTGGTGTGTGATGACAACCTGAGAGTGGTAAAATTTGTAAGCTGGGTGACAGATTGGTTTGGGTGACCTTATATGACTCCAGTTCTTTCCTATTCAATGAATTGTTGCAGTTGTTGTCGTTAGCTTTAGCTTGCTTGTCTGCTAACACCTCAGTGAGTGAGACTGTGAATGCTCTCCACCTGGTTCTCTTCTGTCCTTGGCATTTTGGTTGGACAACAAACACCTGCTGATTTGATTTGAAGTGTTGTAGAAGCCCAGCTGATGTTGTAAGAATGTATCATTTTCCTCTTGTCATCAAAAGTTCTTTCTGTTGTCTTTTTCTTCTACTCTGTGACAGAGAACACTTGCGAAACATACGGTTGTCATTTTTCAAAAATCACGTCACTGTAATATTGTTTCGGTACACACTGTTAACAAACACAAGATATTATCTCCCTGACATATTTCATATTCATATTAAAATATTCATGAATTTAATGCAGTCACAAAGATGCTACAGGGAGCCACCGTGGCACCGGCAGCCTTTCAATAAGTCAGCCAGAGCATTTGTCCTTCAGATCAGCTGGTGACAGTCTCGGGTGACTTCTACATTACACCCGCCCAGACTCAACACGCTGACAGAGACATCCATCAGACTAAACCTGGTAAAGACAAACGTGATTTTTCTGGACCTCGAGGAGACTGTGGTGCAGAGTGATGTGGAATTAGGTTTTCCTCCTTCCCTGCTGTGGCAGCGGTCTGAGCTCCTGAAGCAGTTCTCAGCGGTGTGTTAGTTGGTGTTTTGAGAAGATCATTTATACTCTGCAGTTGGTTTGATCACATGCTGTTAGATCTGGAATCATCTAGTTCTATTGACAAACTCATTCATTGACGTATTGTTACGAAAACATTTTTATCTTGCCTTGATCTTGATCTTTACGTTGACTTATCTGTTACAGTAATTTACCCAATACTTCATTAGGTACGTATTCCTGTTGTTGGGCCTTTTTGGTGACATATTTCCTGTGTGGAGTTGATGTAACAAAATGCAAAATATATTCATAAACTTGCAGCGAAAGTTCAAACACCAGGAAATCAGATTTGAGATGAGCTCTAGTCCACGCTTTAGCATTTCTACAAAACCTCTGCTTCTTATAGCCCATGTTATCCAGCTCTGTGTCTGGTATTAATAATATATCTGAGCCAAACCTTAAAAACAAGTCAAACCTCCCAGTGGATGAAAAGAATCTCATTTGAATCCTCAGCTGGTTCCTCACAGTAGCGACTTAAACCTCCAACCACGCAAGAAATACAATTTTGCCCTCAAAAAGACATCTGTGGAGAGTCTATCTTCTAAACAGAACAACGCGTCAAGTATCCCAAGCACCCAACTCCTGGCCCGGGGACCAATTTACACCCACAAACCTTCAGCATGTGGCACTTGACTACAGTAGATGCTTATAATTTAATTTAATTTAAATCAAATGATTCGTGCCAACTGTTTTCACTGTCAAATTATACCAAACTATTTTGAGCATATCATTAACCGCACTCAAAAAACAGGGCAGGGCATCAAAAAACACAGGTTTAGGTTCAAGTTTTGGTTTCCACAGGTCCTAATGGACAAATTAGAAATGAGTCAAAGACAGATCCATGTTTGTCATCATAAACAAACCACCACCTGTGTTGTGTATAACCCATTAGTCTACAGTGGACTCTCAGCAGTTCTTTTAGTGGACGTCTCCCGGGGCTGTAAAGTTACATTCAGCTCCTTCAGCACATAAAAGCAGCGGCAGTAAATAAGACCGTAAAGATCCTCATTTTACAGACTGATTCTTTAGGACAGTTGTAAAGACACATTATGTTTTTATTTGTCTTCTGTAAAAAAAAAAACAATGTGTTCGTCTAACAAAAATAAGGATTTTAAGTGGATTTTATTTTGTAATTACCTTAAGGTTTCTGGCATGCTACTGTAAATCACTAGTGATTATTTATTTATTTAGTTAATAGAAATTGAAAGTGTTAATAGAGAAAATCAAAATAATATTTAATGGCCATTGATCAATAAACTATAATGACGAACCAAAATAACATAATAATATTAATAATATAATTAATAACATTAGTGTGAGGTCGTTGTTGCAGGTGACATTTGTGGTGGATTCATGCTTCTGGTGATTAAGGTCAACGCTGTCAGACCTTCACGTTCATATACAGAAATGAAACACAACTACACACATACACACAATTCATTCTTTCTGTTGTACAATGACGAAAGCAAAACAAACAACAACGACAATTCAAATAGGTGATGGTGGCGCCCCCACTGGTAAGGAATTACGAATGACTAAAACCATAATTTTTATTTTATATTTTATATATTTTTAAGGAAACCCTCACCTTAAAGATACAAATATCTAAAAAAACCCTCCTGCTGTGGATCATTGGTTTAAAGTTGTTTCAATGAAAAGTCAGGTGTAAACATGCTCTTACTTTTTTGATCAGTGTAGAACCTAACATCTGTCTGAAAGTATTTTATAATGTAGAGTAGCCAGTTGGTGTTTATTGCTGTTCTGTTAACTTACCTTTTGTCAGCACTTTTTGCTAAGTGGGTTTTCTCCCACAGTCGGTTTTGCACACACACACAAACACACACTCTAACCACCCACACTGGACATAAAACTTTCTGCTGGGTATGGGAGAAAGTTCCGTTTCTCTTTTGTGTCTGTCTTCTCTGACATGGCCCCGTGGCAGAAATGGAGTGACAATGGAAATAAAACAACCAGAAAATCTTCACTTCAAAGGGATCATACAGGACCAAAACTCAGGAAAAAGTCCAGTCAGAAAAACACAATTTCCATGAAGCTCTTCAAATCGCAGAACTTCACATATTCTTTGCTGCAGGAGCAGTAAATATCTGCTGATACTGTGGTAAAAATGTGGCAAAAAGTACTGCAGCCAATATTCAGAAGTCTTCAGTCCCAAAATTAATTATAAATAATTAACTTAATGTTTTTATATACAATATTGAAGAGACCATTTTAATAATTACATTATACTCTAATGTAATATTACATCTGTGCTACTGATGAAATGTAATATTCACGACATTATTAATATTACATCTGTGCTACTGATGAAAGTTTAATGATGTCAACAAATGTCTTTGTGAGTTTGAAGGAGATTGGAGAAGAAAACTTTTAGTTCGTTTTCTAGACAAGTTCGTTTCTAACTGTCAGAATGTCAAGAACATCTTAATATAACTAATACATTTATAGTGAATATTAAAAAAATCAATTCTCATTAAGGAAACTAAGAGTTAACTAAGCAACGGGTGATTGTAGCACGACGAAGGTTAGCCTTTAAAACAGCATAAAACATTTTAAATTGATAGATAAAAAATATTTACTCATTATTGGAGTTCATTTTTTAAAATATTTTAATAGAAATACCTAAAGGATAAGAACGAAATGCAGACAGAGCTAGACTTTAGCTAAAAGTTAGCACCGATCTAGAGTCCTAGAGTCTTTTATCTTTCAGAACAGTTCAAAGAGGCCATCAAAGCCTCCATTGAAATCCTAACCTCCTTACCTGCTGTCAGGCCATTACAGAAATACAGAAGTGACGAGACACACAAACTTGTCTCAGTGCCACGGTTGCCCCCCCCCCCCCCCCCCCCCCCCCCCGCTCCCCGCCCTGCTTCGCGGCCA
>NC_024316.1:7686570-7702812 GCF_000523025.1 Cynoglossus semilaevis | reverse complement strand
AGAATAGAAACAGGGAAAACTCCAGCAGCGCTGCAGCTCCTGACGCTGTATCACAGTGTAAACACTAATCCACATCCCTTCACTGCCTCCTGCTCAGTTCTGTGTTCAGAGACTGCGTTCAGTTTGGTTTGGCCCAGTGAAACTCGTCTTTTTGGCAGCAGTGTGTGTTCCCTCAGCCAGACGTTGAGCAGACTCCTGAGAGAAATTAGTACATAAAGATGGTGGTTGTGTGTTCTGGCTGTGAGGCAGAAGAACTGGAGTCAGGACTGTGAGGCTGATGGCAGCTTTGTTGACGCAACCGACAAAATCCTTGACAGGTGGCTTCTCTTTAGCCGACTCATGGAGAGGCTGTTCAGCCTCCAACAGGAGGCATTTAACAAGCCTTACAGGAGGAATGGGTTCAGTGGGCAGAAGAAGATGAAGATGAAGGCTTTTGTAATATTTTGATGGGTGGGAAACAGTCGGCCTGGTGGGAGGGAGCTGCCACAGAGAGAAGAGCTGTGTGTTGACTGGCATTTGGCGACTGGAGGTATCGCTGCAGGGATGTTTGTAAATGTGCAGTGCCAGTGTGTCTGGGGAGACGGAGGCGCTGCTGGTTGTGAGGTTCATCTGAGATTATTTTATACTCTCATGGAAATGACTCCATAACTCATTCCCCGCTTCCTGCAGAGAGATTTTCAGAAAGCGAGTTGCGATGCTTCAGAAGCTCCCCTGAAAGAGCTCGGCTGCTGCCAAAATGCAGGAGCTGGGGGTCATTTTCCTCTCCCTCATGAATATTGTAAGACAGTGCAGAAGGAGCTCAGCTGGACAATAGCTGCTCAGCTCTGGCTCTTTGTTTCACGCTTCGTTCCTCTGTTTGCAGGGGACTGTGATGAAGCGGGAAAAGTAGAAGCCTCTGTCGGCGATTGAGCTGAACGCGGGACCACCCTCTTATATAATGACCACGTCTCCGTTGTAGCATCTGCACATGATCGCTGCACATGACACAGCTGGTAGTTTTACTTCTGCCAAAACGATTGGCAGAGAGACCATCAGAGATGATACGATCTTAACAAATAATATGACTTTATTTTCACACAATGAAACCTAAATAATTGAATTGCGATTCATTCCATTTTGGGACAGCACTGATATAGATCAGTGGTTCTCCAACTTGTTCTACTCTGTACCACCATGATGACCAACATTAGAATACAGCAGCATAGGCCTTCACTGTTAGCTTCCATTGTGCATGGTATGTTTCAGATTTATTCAATTGAAAATGTGAAAATATGAATTTTCCCCACGTACCACTAGAGAGCGCGTACCACAGTTTGAGAACCACTGGTCTAGTGGCTACTTGATCATATCGTAGGGTGTTGAGCTGTTTTTCATTCGTTAATTAGTATCGACACTTCATGAGTGTAATCGATACTCATGTGAGTATTGATACATTAATACCACAGAATCAATACACCTGTTACCACCGTACCGTCCCCTGCATGTTCACACATACACACACACACACAAACAGGTTATTTCCAGTGTTTTTTCAGTTTATATCTGCAATGGGAAAACAAAACAAAAACCGACTATTACAGTGATATTTCTAATTATTATAATATTTCTGAAGGCAGTACAGGATTCAATCCCTACCTTCCAGACTTCCATTCTTAAGAATTCACATTCAGTTTCCCTAATGGGATTTTCCACACTCTCACAGTTTGGTTGTTGTCATGTCTGATCTACTCTCAGGGACTCTGTATTATCCAGAGAAACGAATGCTTCTCCTCTGGCCCCACTGCTGTTACTGATAATCCTAAATGAAAGCCCAGCAGCGACACAGAGAACAGATCATCTCCAAACGTCAGACTCTATCATCACTGGAGCTCCGTCTCTGTTGGACTTGATTTATGAAGGAAACAGAAGCAAAAGATGCTGATTTTGGTGACACAGGAGGAGTGTAATTTGGGCTGCGGTACAGAATCTGTTTCATCAGTGCGGCGAATTACAACTCACAGTTCCTCATTCATTCAAAACTCTGCTTAAGCACAGTCCTTAACCTTACTACTCCATGGGTGATTTCACATGTATTGGATTTGTAAGTTAAAGTGTGACCATCTGCAAAACTCACTTAGGAGAACGTGTCAGAAAATATTCCAGGGGAACGATTTAGGACCATCTGCAAAACTCACTCAGAAAATATTCCAGGGGAACGATTTATTAACCGAGAAGTGGAATTTCCATTCCAGTTGATTTACTTCACGTCTGCAGCGAAGAGTAGTGTGGGAATGGTTTCCTACTTCAGAAGTCCTTTTAGTTTAAATTAAAATATCCTCCACGTGGTCTTTTTCCTTTTATATGCAGATTGGAATGATTACATTAACATTAGCCTTTGTTAAGGATCAGCATTGATTTATGGATGATGATAGATGTGGATACAGGAAGAGCTCACAGTGAAGAGGTGTAATAGCTATGAGTGGACACTAGGTGTGATGCAGACTGATGCAGCCAATGGTGTCATAGTCATGTCTCTGGACATTCACGGCCTACAGGGCAGCAGATGTCAATGTCCAGTTCTTGTATACTGTACTGTACCATGCTAGTAGAAACCTGGTGTATTAGCATGTACTGCGACTGCAGCTCGTTAGCATACTGCAAGATGGAGCTAAAGTCCTCCGCTAATCACACCACAGTACAACCGCTTATAATTTGTAAAACATAAATTTACAATATTAGCTGAAAAAGTGTTTATATCAGTGTTGTAGCCTGTTGAAAGTGTTAGCTGCATTAAGCTATATGCTAACTGCCTCCACGAACTGAAAGTAGTCTGCAGAGTAGCTAATGACTACAGAAGATATGCAACATTTGTTTTTTGGCAATTTACAATTTCTGACTATGTTTTTTTTTCCATATCCAATTTTCTCTAATTTACAACATAAATAAAAAGTAAGTTCTTCAGGACAACAATTTATTCTCATAACAAGTTATTATAAAACCTTCCCTATAAACTACACTCAGGTTCTCTCTTCAGTTCAACAACCTTCAAATTAATGTGACTGGAACCAGGCACTAAATGAATCTGGGTTCACTGTGCAAATACTGCTATTTCATAAAATCCTATTAAGTGCAATCACATTTAAAATAAATGTCTGAAACTGAAGTTTTCTGAACGATCTGCCAAATGAAGCAGCTAAAAATACACAATAATGAGCCCTAATGTGTCTGGATACAGACTAAAACCCCTTTTTCCAAATGAGAGATATTTTTTCTTGCAATTGTCTGTTTTTTTAATTGCCAACTTGTGAAGCGTGACCCGTGGAGTTTGCAAGGATCAAAAACCTCTCTGCAAATTGAAGAAACAAAATTCATGGCGGGTTCAGTCTGCACCCTGTGTCACAGCGCTAATTGCAGAAGCCTCGATCGAGCAGTGGTCTGGTAGATTTCTTTTTTTTATTTCTTTTTTATCACAGAGCAGACAGCTCTCATCATACAGTATCTTCACCCAGTGTCCTTCCTCTGCTCCAACCAACATCTCACTAAGGCCCCAAATGAATTCAGGAAGTGATGTGCTGCACACTGAAGCCTGCTCTCCTTGGGCGATTAGCAGAAAAACTTTAATTGGAAAGTCTGCATCATGCAGAGTTGTATCTGCTCTGACAGCAAAACAAATGATCCTGCAAGAAACTCAACTCAAAGAAGCTTTGTGAGAGCCTGCGTTCAAAGTCGAGGAATACTTCATGGATTCATGTGTGACATGATATAAAGTATGAAGATATAATCTGTAAGGTTATGTGGAGGGTTTGAGAATTTCTTCATATACGAATATTTTCTGTGTTTTCAGTTTTGAACTGTTTGGAGTGAGAGTCCATGAGCAGAAATTCTCTAGAGAATCTGATTTTCACAGTGTCTCGACTCTGCAGAAAAGCTGTCCGTGTACCTTTTTGTACTTATTTGAAAACAGCATTGAATGTCTGAGAGACGGCTCTGGAGTTTAGGAAACCCACTGGACTCAGGGATGAGGCAAAGGTCTTGAATGATGAATGTTCAGCGTCCTCTTCCTAACGCCTCCATCCATCTTCGTTACCATTTGCGGAAAACATCTCTCCACCCTGTCGTAGCAGAAAGTCCTCTGTGGAGGGAGTGTCCTCTGTCTTACCCCCTCTGAACCACCAAAAGGTCAGGACAGAGTCGCTGGAGGCAAATGTCACCAAACCCTTTGAGGAAAGTTAAATGAATCAAATATATATAGAACTGTAAAGGACGCGGCTGCAAAACGAATAAAAAGATATGTCTCCTAACGATCGCGCCTCATTTAGATCCGTATCCCTGTTTTGATTTTGTTTTTCTGACATGTCAACGTGTCACCCGACTGTGTCACACATCTGTCAGATCCTCGGTGGGTGATTTCTGTTCAGTGATGACAGGCAGAGCCACGAGGACTTACATGATGATGCATTAAAGAGTCTGTTGTCGAGGAGACTGACAGCTGAGACAGACTGCAGAGGACAAATGACTCTGGTACGGATGGACTTGGACCTCTCTTCTCGAGCAACACCTGTAGCACACTGTTATTTTTAGAAAGACAAGGTGAATCAATAAAAGAGAAATCACAGATTTTAAAAGGGTTGGTTTGAACTTAAACCGTGACCTCCAGTAGGGGTCAGCAGAGGTACTGTAGGGTACTTTTAGTTTATTAAACTAGACATTAAAATATATGAAGCCTGGTATTTCTTTGATAGGTTAGCATCGGAAGCAAAAAAATAATAAACCACTGTATTACCTCCCATGGTCCTCAGGTACCAAGTCAATATATTAGTCAATATTTTTCCTAGTTACTTTACCCTGGTCTTTAGTTACTTCACATGGTCCTGCGTTGACTTGTATCACCTCAGTTCAGGTCCAGAGACGCAGTAGCTCGTGTTGTTTCCCAGTTTCCCCCACGGTCATCAGTTCCTTCACATGGCCCTGCGTTAACTCCAAGTGCTGAGATGAAAGAAAGTGTGTGTTTGCCAAAGTGTCACCGTTCTCAGCGGGGAGAGGAGGACATGTGCCGTAGCAGAGGAAAAGTTGCCGCAGCTTCCTCACAAGGTTACACCGTGTTAACATCAGTGGAGGTGTCACGCTGTGGGGTTGACTTTAACGGTGAATCAGAGCTGTGACACACTTTGAACCACATCAGCCAGGCCCAGAGACACAGAGACAGTTTGGTGATTAGAATACTGAGGCCGCTGTGTGTATGTCAGACATCTGATTGGACAGTTCTGATGCACAAACCAAACCTAAAAAGAGATGCAGGAAAGAGGAACAGGAAGTGATCTGACTCTTTGATTGAATGAATATCAAACTCTTTTGCTCAGAACGTCTACAATATCCACAGGTGTGAGGATTGTTATCCTGCCTTAGAATAATAGGAATAATAAGCAGCATCCATTATGAACGAGGAAATGTTTTTTTAGTGTCAACAGAGTATGCATCAAAAAGATGTCCAATAAATTGGACAAAGAAAATAACTGAAAACATTTTGCTGCTGTTAAATAGTGAATCAGATTACACATAGAAAGTACGGCTGAGAAGTTTGAATGTGAAAATGGATTTCCACCTTCAGATGCTTAGTATAAATGAGTTGCAGGCTGACCTAACACAGCCAACACCTATACTAACTGTACTGTGATGCTGTACTGTCCCGTCGTCTAATATTCTTTCTAACTACATATTTAGTCTATATACGTGCAGTTGACTTTTGTCATTGTAATAGTCTCCTAGTCTTGAGAAACAGTGTTTAGAGAGAAATTGTCTGCTTTTATTATTTTATTTAATTTTTAATTTTTTCGTCTGGGCCATATAAAATGCATTCTAGTTATTACACTGCTGGCTCATTTGACGTTTATGCTGTTAATTACATTTTTAAATCTTTCAAAAAATCTAAATTGAAAATGATGGATGAATATTTACTGGCAAAAAAAAAATTCAAATGTTATGAAGGATTCAGCCAAGTCTTTAATAACAATAACATTTTATAAAAAACAGATGTGGCCTATCACTTCCTGTTGACTCCTGTGGCTTCACCGCCTCAGTGGGTGCTAACAAGTTCTAACGGTACAGTCTACAAAGTATTCCTGTGTCTTCTGTGTTTGTGGCTGTGACCCTCTGTTAATTGTACCGTGCTAATCTGTAATTCACTCCAATCCCACGCCTTTCATTAACACGTCGATGACAAAATGTTGAATGTTGTTTTGCAAACAGAAATACAGCTTGAAGTTATTGTTTTAAATCCCATGATTCTTTCATGTGGTGGCACGTTTTTAGGGAACAAACTGTCCGCAGCTGATGTTTGGAGGAAAAACAAAGCAGAACGCCACGACTTCATTGTAGAGCAAAAAGGAAGAGGTTCAGATGGGTAAACAGAAGCCTCTAATTATGTAGATCCAGGTTTAATTCATCTTTACAAATCAGTAATTATACGGCGTCCCTTTAAAGCAGCAGGTGATGATGAGGTGAATCCTGTCGTCGTCCTCACACAGGCGTCCTCTAAAGTGCTTCTCTGGCTTTGTTTGACTGCTCTCCCACCACTTTGGCTTTTTTTCATCTGCTGGTTTCATTTTGACTTTTGAACTGTGTGCTTGGCCTGGGAGTAATCCCACGGGTGGTGAAGGTGACGGACCTGATACATGCAGTGTCCTTCCCTAGCCTTGTTTAAAATATTTGTCTAATATTTCAGAGCAAGGTTTGAGAAGAAGATGGGAAAAGATTGAACACATCTGAATTTTAAATAGTCCATTTTGATAATATCAACGAGTGACTTTAGGGAGTAAAAGACTTCTGTAGTCTGAGCAAGAAGAAGCAGCTCCAGTTATCTATACTTCTACGACATCGTTTTTAATACACTACTCTCCTCCCAAAGGGTATTCTAAAAAAAAAAAAATTCAATATCAGCAGAGAGTTTTCAGTTTCACTTTTCAGTTTCAGAAAATTGCCTTTTGTCATATGAGTTCTTTTGTTTGTGTTCTTTTCTTTTTGATGAGAAAAGTTTGACAGATAGCCGGCATCCCATGGAAATATTTTAATAACCTGAAGGTGAAACGCAGCAATCAACTACTTTTCTGTAGTCAGCCTGGAGGCTGGAGGTGTTGGAAATGTTTGGGTTTTTTTACTTTTGAGATTATTCAAAGTGAAGTTGATGGAGCTTTGCTTTTATGGAAGGTGACTGTGAAGTGAAGTGTTTGGAAAAACACTGGTATTATATGTAAGTCAGACTTGTATTTACAATACAAGGACTTGTTGTCCTCAATATGAATAAATGTCAATGATTTGACTAAACAGAAACATAGTGGCGATGTGGAGTCAAATATTGGATTCACTGGACAGTCAGAATAGAGTCATTTGTTTATTTATGAACAGTTTTATTGAAGTATATTCAGTTCTCTTCAGTGTTTTTTTTTCCTTCTTCTTCTTCTTCGACTGACTCCTGTCTTATTTATCAGCCTGGTTTCTCCCTCTCTTCCTGAGCCTTAATTCTTGTCTTCTTCTTTTACCTGGGTTTTGTTTAGTTTTCCCACTTGTACTCTGAATCTCCGTGCCCCTGTCCAATCTGCCTAATTATTCCGTGGTTTGTCTCCTTCCACCCTGGTGGATGTGAGGTGATTTTCCTGACAACAGCATTAGCCTTGAATTTAAGCAGCTTTACAAACACTTTTGTTTTTTCTCTGTGCTAACACCAGCGTCACGTTCGTGTCCTCGTATCGACAAACCTGTACCACGGCATTTCACTGCTACTCATCACTGCAGTGAGTTACAAAGACATTGAAAATATTAGAGAGATAATTACAATTCTAGAGAGTAGCCGCCGCTAAGACAACTCGGTAGAAACTCAAATGCATCCTTCCAAAACACACCCCATACACAGGACATAGTATAACATATGCGATGGAGCCATGCACTTTCTAAGATAACTGCAATAGAATGTGAACGCAGTAGTGAATGAAGTATTTAATGTTTTGTACTAGATGACAGTTGACATTGACTTTATTTCATATTTGTTGTGATGACGTTAAAATCTGGAGTATAAAATTGTTTTTTTTTTTAAAGCCAATTTAATAACAGCATTTATTCTTTGAAGCAGGGGTCTCCAAATTCCGGTCTGCAGACTGCTAATGGTCCATAGATCATTTGGTACCGGGAAGCAGTAGGACACAGTAAAAAAAAATATATTTCCGTTTGATTAATTTACTAAATTAAAAAATCCAGTTATATCAATTTTTAATTTTTTTTTTAATATAATCTGACATTGTTTCGAAACCATCAGTCACTCAGACTAACAGAATAAAGTCCAAAAGTATTACAAGTCCGCAGTAATGGCTGATACCGTCCAGTCCAATGTACAAAAAAGTTTAATAACCTCAGCATTTACCTTACGACCAGGAAGTTAAAAAGACAAACGTGGTTTACTGTTTGGCCGATCTGGGTTAATGCTGGACCTGCGGGAAGACAATGTAATCCAATTAAAAACCGAGGCTGCGTTTGTCCATGGATGACTGAGTCCACACCACCAACATCTGCAGACACTTTGATGGCACCATGTTAATGAGCAGCCGTCCAGATATAGCCCAGTGAGAGAGCAATTAAATTCACACCACGCTCTATATGGCTCCGTCGCTCCGTTTAATGTATTGATAACGCTGTCAAACAACAAAAATGTTTATTCTGATTAATCGTTTGTGGATTGTTCACTATTAATCTAGATTATTTGAAATTATTTAGCATGCACTATGGTCAACATAAATCAAAATAATATCAATATAAATATATAAACCAATTATAAAATGTTGTTATCCAAATGGTATAAACCCTGATAATATTTTTTTTTTATTTTGTTCCCTGAACCTCCCTGTCCCAGACATGGGAAAAAAATAGATTATTATTGTGATACTGGGGGAAAAAATGACAACAAAACAAAAATACACACCTGATATTTCTCTGTGTGCAGTGGACTGCCTCGTGAGTGTGAAATTAGGAAGGTAAAAAATATGATATAGAGGTCTGAATAGATTTAGGTTTGGCTTGGAGTTGAGTTTGACTCCCTCTTCAAAGAAGTCAAGAAGACAAGTGTGTGGTCAAATAGGACAGAGCCGAGTGGTTGGGGAGACTGTGGGACTCTGTACCCACTGGGCTGCCTCATCAAAATTCAATGAGAAACTGTCCAACGGAGCACTGGTGCCACAGTGTGTGTGTGTGTGTGTGTGTTGTCTATCCATAGCTGTACTTCACAGGACAGTTTTTTTTTTTCCAAATGCTTGTTGTGGGGAACCTTAGTCATTCTGCTGCTCCTCACTCAGTTTGGAGAATTGATATAAGGTTCAGGTGAGGTTTCAGGGAATACAATTTGTCGATGTAAAGTTTCCACAACTCCAAAACCAGACTGTGTGTGTGTGTGTGTGTGTGCACGTGCATGAACAGTGCTGGGATCACCATAAATAATGCAGTGAATACTTGATCAGCCGAGATCTTTATTAGGTTAAAGCTACAGAGCAGACACTGAGCTCTGGACGGACTGGGCCAACAGACACTGACTGGACAGACAGACAGACAGATGGGCAGAGAGACAGACAGACAGACGGCCAGACTTCCTGCACATTGAAAGTCAGAGAAAGTTACAGAGAGACTTGGACAGAAACACAATAACACTGCACAGAAAAGAGGGAGTGAAAGCGAGAGTGTCCTCTCTCTCTCTCTCTCTCGCCATGGTCATTGTATGCAGTCACACTTTTTCTTCATCACCACCTGAAAGCTGAACATAAAGAAAAGAGCTGACACTGATGATTCTTTTAGCAGTCAGAACATTTCAGCCTGGATTTACAGATAAAATTATTTTTAAACCTGAAGAAATGTTAAAAAAAAAGAAAAAAGAAAAAAGAGACCATGTGGACATAAAAATTTAAAATTATTATTAGAACCATGTCTGGACCGTAGTTTATAGAACATTAACCTCCATTTGATGAGTTCAAATTGACACAGATTACAGCATTAGATGCTGTGTCATTTTATGCTGTCTATCAAACAGCTTTCTGGTGAACTATCCTGTATCGACAATCTCCTCGGTTTTTTAACCATTGTCAGTTTTGTTGCGGCACATCAGTGAATTCTTAAAGGGACTGACCGTAGACACTAAAATCTGGATCTGCTTCTTTTGACAGTCAGTGACGATCCTTTTACAGAGCGCACGTATGTTGATAAATGAAGGGAGAAGAAAGTTTGGGGACCTCTGGGAGGAGGTGCTGTCAGTCCCGGTCAAATCCAGATCAAATCCCTCAGTTTAGTCTAAGCGTACGTGTCGTCTCCGTGGCCACTGCTGCGGTGAGTGACTGCCTCAGCTGGCGAAGTGCAGCCGATGCCCCACATTTTGAAAACCTCATGAGACGTCACTTTTTCACGCTCGTTCACACCGTGGTTCTCTCAGTCCGCTAAACCAGCACTAATCTTACATAACAATGCTCTTACTGCATCACTATACACACTTTAAATGATGAATGAATGCACTCCCCGCCGTGGCAGCGTGACCACGGCTACATAACTCTCCCCGTGGATCAAATAATTACATTTTGTGTCATGTAATAATGCAGATCAGCGTCGGTCGGTTCTTCAATGAAGTCCCAAATCTAATTAGACAACAAGCCGTGTTGTCACATTAGCCTGTGTCTGTGGTTATGATGGAGTCATTTTCATCTCTCGGCCTTCTCTTCGTCATTTGTCTTCTTCAAGCTCCGCCGCTGCAGGTTTCAGCCAACGCCGACTGCAGGGTCTGACTGTGCTTCATTGAGGTGACAGTGACAAATAAGTGTCTGCTCTGACAGACTCAGTGTGGACAAACAACACATCACACTCCGGACATGTTAGAGGCTGGGAGAACATTCACGTTGTCCCATGACCATTTCACTTTGGTTCAGATTTCAACCACTTCATTTGGTCGTCAAAATTAGTTTAAATTGATAACACTGAAATCTTTCCCTTTTCCCTACTTCCCCCCTTTCTTTCTGTTTCCTGTATCCCAGATGAGCAAGAAAACGTGTCAATATACTTTTCATAATCCAGTTCAGGTCCATCTGTGGACTGAACTAGGTGACAGAGATGAGGTTTTGTGATGGCAGCGGAGTGAAAACTGCCTCAGATTAGGAAAGCGGTGTTCATTCAGCACAGCCTCCAGCCTTGGCCTCCTCCTGACTCTATAAACCTTTACATCATATTTTAAACAGCATTTGATGACAAACATAAAACCTTTCTCTTCCACACTGAGACACGGTGCTTTTTTTTTAAGTGACAGAAGTCTCTTTGTAGATTAGATAGTAGCTGTGGGCCGTGACTCTGGAGGATGCTCTTTAAAAAAAAAAAAAAAAAAAAATATTTACTCAGTTACTGTGAGAAAAAAAAAGTACAAATCTCCATCTCAATTACAGTGAGAAAAAAAAAGTACAAATCTCCATATCAATAACCCTGTTCAGAAGAGAAAAGGTCGAAGACAGAAGACATTAGTTTTAGTGCTACTGTGGACAAAGACGTTCCTGAAACATTTGAATAACTTCATTAGTGTGTACTTAATATTTCATAATATTCAGCATGACATAAAAAGAATAACTGCATGTTCACTAACAACGATAAAATCCAAAGTAATGATCACATTTCTGGATCTTTCTTGGTGATAAAGATCTGGTTAACTCTAGGATTTCATGCAGGTTTATGATAGGAAATAGAAAAGGATTTAATTTTATTTTAGTAAGTTCACCTGCAGTTTATTGTTCTGTAAAGCCGTGGCCAGAGCTGTTAGTGCTGCGCAGTGTTAATCAGCTCCTGATACAGTGACTGGAACAGGTTCAGCCTCAGGCTCAGGGTTTGATTAAAGCCTCAACTGCCTCAACCATCGATTTCCAGTTCAAAGCAGTTGAACCTCTGCTATAGAGAAAATAGGATCCACTTCTTACAACAGAAACAATTCCTAATACCATCTATAGAATAAAAAAGTGAACCCTTGTCTCTACATATTAGTGGAATGTCCCTTTAAGGCCAAAGAACTGTGGGTAATCTTAGTAAACCGCAGTGAAAAAGGGGAATAAATTCTTCATAGGATACGGAGGATGTGAAAAAGTGAGGAGTGTAAAAGCATCTTCTCTCATGTATAAAATAGTCATATTATCAATAAATATCACCGCAGCTCCAGTGAATCCATTATCATGAGTGTGAAGGAGTTATTTTCCAACCCAGTAGTTGAAACTAAAATATTCATTAGTTAAAAGTTGTTTTTTTATTTTTTATGTTATTTTTCATTTTGATTCCTGAGCCTTGTGATTACATGCTGTAGTCGCAGAAAAGAAAAGAAAAACGTTCACCTCACAACAACACAAAGAACAATATACGTACAATGTGAGGCTGAACAAAGAGAGTGAATGAGTGAATGATGACTACATACATAGGACAATTGATCAATCATCAATAAGTCAATAGGTTTCTATCAGCCAATAGACTTTAGAAGAGTGTCCAGTGAAAAACTACCAAATTTGTAAAATATATAATTTTTCGAAAATGTATTTTTTAAATGTACAACACAGACAAAACTTCCATATGTTATACTATTCAAAATGTTCAATACAAACATTCTAATCATGACATATTTGCAGATATAATGTTTTTCTTTTAAAAAAACCTGAGCTATTCTATTTTATTTTTCTGCTTCTATATTTTTCTTTTGAAAAATTCCTGCCCAGAGACAGACAGCCTCAAAGCACAGAGTCCTCTGGGCCGTTCTGTCTACAGACCGAATGGAATGTACAGCGTGACTTACTTCAATAGTCGCAGATTCTTCACGGATTATCACTTTCTTTGGAGTCTTCCACTGAGGTCTGCTGCAGTTACTCTTCACCGCAGGATTATTTGTATATTTCTGCCCGATTTACTGCTGTAGTAAATATATTTTTCTGCTGACAATGGCAGAATCACTTCATATGTGGCAGTATAATGATGATGAAGCCGTTCCTGCTGTGGGCCTCTGGGGTTTGGGCCTGGTGAACGATGCCTGTAGCGTACCCATTGATCTCATATATGGTGGAAAGTCAATAGCAAACACAATAGGACACACTGGTCGATGGTACATGAGAGTTAAGGAACGCTGCCAGAGAAGACTTGGACCGAGTTCTGGACCGTCCTCCTGTTTGCTAGATGATCAGTTTTTATTCAGATTCATTACAGGTCAGCTGTGGAATAATCTGGATATATATATATATATGTGTGTGTATATATGTATGTATATATATGTATACACACATATGTACATATAAATATACATATATACAAATATACACACATATACATATACATACAGTATATGCCTATGTATATGTATATAGCTATATATGTATATCAGCTGTGGAATAATCTGGATTAATAATGACATATATATATATATATGTATATATATACATATATATGTATGTATATATGGACCCACCACCCACAGGAAGGTTCACTGGGGTTGGTACGGTGCAGTGTGATTTGGGTGGCGGTCATGGAGACTGCTGCCCCTGTGACCCAGTAACAGATAAGTCGATGAAAATGGATGGATACATATATAAAACAATTTTGAGTGATTTAAATCATTACTTTTAACTTCAACTTTGGAGAAGCCTGAGATGTTATTTATTTATTTGTTTATTTCACCCATTTGTGTACCAGGCCCATAATTGAATGAACAGTGGAACTGCTGAATATACAGAGCACATTCTGCCCATGCATGAATGAATCCGATTCTTCTTCAAGGATTAATCAATATGAATGTAGGTATTGATTGCGTCAGCTCTGGTTATTATATTAATATATTATGTATGTGTATATGTAATATAATGTAATTATATTGGAAGTTGATTCTTCTGTGTTTTATCTTTCCGAGAAAAGAAATTCTAGAAAAAAAAAAAAAGTAAATTGAATGGAAATCTAACCTTCAGTAGCACAGAGGTCAGGATGTGACAACCTTAACATTTTTGGTCAGACGTGTAGAAGTTGAGGCAGTCGTTGTTCCAGACAAAGCTGTGCCACATCTGCAGAGGTCAGATGGAAGTGTCTGCTGTTTGTAGGAGTGACAGTTGTGAACACGGACCATAGGACTGTCTGTCTGGTTAATTTGGACCAGAGGTAAATAGAGTTGAGAGCTCACTGTGATTGGTTACAGCATGTAATCAAACATGGTCTAATAGAAGCCCGACCCGTAGTTAGTTGGACAGTTTAACTGTCAATCACTTGTGTCGGAGCGATATTCACCCTCCCATTCACACTTGTTTTTTCCTTCTTTATCCATTCAGTAAAGTTAATACTTATTTCAACAAAAGCACATTTTCAGACTTTTTCCTACCACCTCTCTCTGCAGGAAATCTGCAAACCAGACCAGTGACCAGTTCTGCCTCAGGCTGTGTCAGGTGTTCTGGCTTCACATCAGCTCCTTTTCATGTAATCCTTATACACGGAACCTTCTCTAATCACTGTTTTACCTAACATCCAATCATCAGGGAACCTTGGCGAAATTCAAACTTTATTAAATGAGGCAAACTTTTACAGCGGCCTTGGGAGGTTTTTGGTTTAATTTTTCAATAGCATAACTTGTGTGATTTCAATAATGAATGAGTGTTTTGTTATTTCAAGGATGCTCCGACTCTCACGGAGCAGAGTTAGACAAAAGCGGTGGGAAAAAACACATCATTGAATGGTTTTTTGATGAAGAGCTCAAAAAGCTGCAGCACTTGAATACAGTAACACCTGAAGTCATAACGGAAGGTTTATGGAAGGATGTTACATGTACTGTACATGGAAATAACTACAGACTATAATATTCAGAGTTTTTTGATTGACTTACTCCAATAAAACAATGAATAAACGGATAAAATATACAATATAATTCACATTTACAGAAACAGTGGCTTGTAAAGGGTATAAATATTACATAATGAAAAACAGAACATACCAAAAAAACACATAAAAATTTCGAATTTCAACAGGAACAGCTGGAAAATCTCAGTAAAGATGAGATGAACCTGGATTATGAAGTGTATTATAAAGATAGTATAAAATATTTATTTTCACCTGGATTATGAAGTGTATTATAAAGATAAGATAGTATAAAATATTTATTTTCACCCTGTTCTTGCTGATTAAATAAAGATGGTACCGCTGGGTTTTCAAGCAATTAGTACTGACAGACAGAGGGAGGTTTGACTGACGGGTGAAACCAGAGTGATTCAGGTCCGCTGTGAGCTCAGACTGTTGGTTGTTACCGCTACAGAACGCAGCGTGTCAAGATGTTCGTTTTCATTAACTCAGTATTCTTAAGGGTTTTATCAATTATATTCCTCAGCCAGTGTCTGTCAACAATAACATCGTTCAATAACTTCAGCTTAAAAAGTAAAATTGATGATTTTGTATCTATATAGTATTTTCTATTAGATATTAAAATCTGAATGTATTCTGCTCTACCATAGCCTAATTTCAGTGTCAGATTTCCAGATTATTAAGTCAGAGCCAAACGCAGACGATGCATCAGAAATAGATAAAGTCCCTGTGACGGAGGCTGCTGCTGAACTCAGATCAGTGGAGGCAGCTCATCTCTCCCTCCCGTTCCACCCTCATCAAATATGAATGAACGTGTCTTTGCTATTCCAAATAAACAGCATGATGCTTCACATGTAAAAGCCATGTTTCTTTTTAATAATTTATTTTGAAACTGCCCTTTAAATCGTCCGTATATTTTACCGTAATAAGAGCAAACGTTTGGATAATTACTGACTGTACATGATTCTTCCTATTGGTCATTTTCTCAGACAACATAAATAAGGTTATGGTCATTTTGGTCTTAAAGTTGAAGTGGAAATAACTTGAATACATTTGATGACATCATGGGATCCTGAGCTGATGTCCAGGCTTGTGTTTGTTTAATCACAGACTGATGTAGATGGTTTTGGCCCAACTTTATATATTTCCAGCCTCTCATGCAACTGTTGTTATCAATATTTTTAGGCAGTTTGTTTGGCTTTATTTTCAGTTAAACCTTGATGAGTTCTAAGGAACGCCGTTCATATACTGTTTCTCAGGAAGCCTTCATTTTAGACATACCTTCAGGATATTATGGGATGTAACCAGTGCATGTGGTCCAGAAATACTGCTGCTGCTGTCACACAGTACAAAAACATACACAGTGCTTCTGGTGACGGATGTGAGCATGTCCAAAGTGTTTAG
>NC_024316.1:7681318-7686534 GCF_000523025.1 Cynoglossus semilaevis | reverse complement strand
AACGTCTTTGGTGTCACCTCTCAGTCACTACGAGAAATTTAAAAATGTCAAAGGTGGAGAAGCAGCCCCGTCTCTGCTCTGTGGGATATTGGCTGTGATGGATGGACACAAATTTGTGGATTATTCCACTCTCTGCTGACACTCTCTCTCCTCCAGCGGAGGATTGATGATCCAAGGGTTTAATCAACACTGTCAATCCACTTCATCAGTGCATGATCCTGTGACGGGGGATTTATTGAATGACACATCTTTCAGGTAATTCTTTCCAAGCCACACGGGGATTGCATCACATAGCCTGGATCTATATGGTGCAAAAGGAAGAATGATGCATTTGTCAATGTCACGGTTTTGCTGGGAAACCACAAAGGAAGCCAGAATCGAAACCGAGCGAGACTTCTCAGTGTCACCGATAATCAATGCCATTTCTGCAGGCTTTTAATGTTGACACAGGTGTCGTGCAGTTATTAATGATTAACAGGCAGCGCAGGCCCTGCCTTAACGGCTAATTGAAAGTGACAACAGAAATTTACAGTTGGAGTTTGGTCTCTCATGTCAGCACTCGTTGGAAATGTGTTGAATAGTGTAACACAAAATTACACTTTAAATCCTTGTATCGTTGTAATATTTCTATCCGTGAAGATAGAAAAAAAGTTTGTCTAAAGATAACCCCAAATACCTGGAATACCAGACAGTCAGTGTTAGCATTAGATGTTAAAACTTTAACCCAGAGATAGCTTAGTTAGCAGTTCGATTTGTCAGAGCTACAGTTTAAAAACACCCAATGTTTAGCCAAAAAGTCAAATGTAGAATCTACAAAAACAGTCCAACTTTTTAAATTAAAAAGTTGGACAACATTAGCATAGAGATAAAAGATAAAAAAGTGACCCACAAAAAACAGCTAGTTCTGAAAATGCTTAATGCAAAATGAAAATAGATAAAAGTCAAAAGTGAACTATTATATAGTAGCGCCAGGTCAGTTACACATAATGTTTGGCAAGTGTTGACGCCAAAGAGCTAATGTTACCAAAAAGATAGTGTCAGCAGTTGATAACATAGTTCTGAAGCAATGTTTGCTAACTTTATTGCTAAGTTGTAGCCCTTGAAAATGAAGTCAGTTTGTACTTCACCCTGTAAACTTAACATAATTCTGTGTAAAGTTTGAATAGGTTTTTAGTTTCAGCCACAGCAGAACATTAGACTTCCTGGTTATGAATGTGGTGTGAAGCACAAATATAGTATTTTTCCATTAACTTTTTTTCGTGTTTTTATCTTCTGGGCACACCTTGAGATACAGTTAATGTCCCTGATATATTTTCTCCGACCCATCGCCTAATGTGTCTGTCTGCTAGTTCTGAGCCAAGACATCGGAGTAATTACACTCTGTAAATTATGGTCCTAACAATATTTTTTCAGGTAAATTTTCCCACGTGGAGTCTAACATTACCTTTCTGACTCTTAGCCTCCAAGTCCCAGCTGCACAGTTTCTAAAAACAGCAATGTTCTGCTGCAGGTGATTAATGACAGCAGTGGGACTGATTCAACAAAATGGAAGTTTGCCCAAATAAAAACTGTCGTAGCTTTTTACTGTCACCAGGGGTCATCACAGGGCAAAACCCCAACCCTTCTGGGGCAGGGTGAGGGCTGGATTTGAACTGGAGATCAATGTACGTCAGGTACACCATCAAACATCTAACATTAAATAATCTGTAAAAACTAAAACCCACAAAGAAGAAAATGAAACAGTAAAAGTATATTTTTGTGACAAACGTTTAGTCTGACTTGTGTTAACACGTCCAATCCTAATCTATACCAATGATTATAATCTATCTAATCCAATCTAACTTTAAGAACTACTGTTACTGCGTCTACCACTGCAGGTCTCAGGGTTGAATAAAATGAATGAATGAAAGCGTCTGAAAAGCTCGGTGTGTTTAAGGCTCACACCTTTAGACACTGAGATGAAAAACCAAATGTCCTTGAACACAAAGAGACGGAGCGGCCGAGGCTCTGGAGGAGAAGTTGTCTTCGACAGAGACGGGCGCACAATGAATGGAATAAACTCATGACTCCATCACTGCAGTCAGAGCCATGGAAACGGAGTCATTCAGCAGCTCCTTCTAAAGTCACAAGGTTAAGTGTTTTAAAGGTCTGTATAGAATCCATTAAAGCATTATTATATTAGCAAAGTTTGAACAGTCTGCTTGTGAATGCAGCACACTGGTGCACCACAGTCTGCCGCAGCTCAGAATTCATATACTCTATGAACCGTTTGGGCCTCAAAAAGAACTAAATACAGAAATTCAGGAGGGCTCACTGTCTGACTTAGTGCTAATAAATGTTCAAATCCATTCAGGAATTATACTAAATCAGCTCCTCTATTTCTGTTATATACATATATACGTATATATATATACATATATATATGTATATATACGTATATACATATATATACTGTATATATATGTGTGTAAATGATCCTGTTTGTGGAAAATATAGACAACTCAGGTCTTTTGAACTATTTATTCCATGTAAACATTATGTTTGTATCCAGCTGCCTGTGGTGGGTGTAATTCCTTTTTTGTAAAGGGATGTAATTTTTACCTATGACGCTGTAGGCTGTGATTTTCTCGAAGAAAGAACAAGCGTTTCTTATCAGCTCCTAATTCACTAACAGAGCATGAGCAGAAGACTCATTATCATCACTTCTCTTTTCTTCAAACAGTGGTTTATGTATTGCCATTATTCATCTTCTAAGTCTGAGTAATTAAGGGGCGGTCAAATCTGCATTTGTTTTACTCTGAAAACCTGAAGATGTGATGGGTTTTATGCAGCGATTAAGATAAAAGTGTAACTGCTATGAATCAGCCTCTGCACACACAAAAAAAAAATATGTAGAAGCAGCAGTACTATATATAAAGGCTAGAAAAAGCAGTTTGTAGCAGGAGAAATGTTCCTTTAGATCCTCCCTGGCCTTTGCTGAGTAATGTGGCCTGTCTCAGAGCTTCTGATGCTGCTATCATCTCATACACAGAACAGCAGAGGGCCAATTAATGGAGCCCTGGTGTGGCTACAGTTACAGAAGGGAATAATAAAAAAAAATATGAGCAAAGTAAATGTGACCTGGCCTATAAAACAGATTGTCAGCATTTGTTTGCCCCCTCACTGTTCACCGGGGATCATTAGGATAACGTAGCATGTTCCAACCTGTTAATAGGAACACGGAGTCTACTTAGTCATTGTTTTACGGCAGGTGGAATGTGCCGGGCCACAGCAGAAGGTGATAGACCAGATTTATCGGCTCGCTTCAAAAGCAGATTTGAAGCCCATTAGAATGAAGCAAAGCAGCGGGTTCTCCAGATGAAAATGAAAGTGAAACTTCTTCTCACTCAGCTCGTCTCTGAAGTGTAGCTGTTGTTTACGGCATGAAGGAAAGCGTAGAGTAAATGACCTCTGTGCTGGTGGCAGAGGTTGTTTAATCACCTCTGAGCTCAGGACCAATGAAAAAAACAAAACACAAAACAAAAACAAGGTTTGCAGGAGATTTGCGAACAACAAATAAAAGATGAACCGAAGATTGTTGTCATCGGCATCGTAGACACACAGACGACTGTGGTTTTGTTGATGGTCCCTCTGTGCAGCACGGCTGTAGCTCAGAGACACGACTCATCATTTTAGTGTGAGTGTGGTAACTCAGAGAAGTGCAGTAGTGATGGAGAAGTGATTTCCAGGAACACGAGCTCCTAGATATAGAGAAGAAGACTGTCTTCAACATTAGTTGCAGCAAAAGTATTAGACTAACTTATATGCTACGCCAACGATTTCTTATAAATAATATAAATATTGTGTAGCAAAAAATAACAAAATCAAGGTAAATAAAGGAATACTTTAATACGCAGCAGGTCACAGCAGAACAATAAAAAGTCTCCATCCCTGTCCGTCATTGAGAAGAAAAAAAGCAGCTGATAATGTGCTTTCATCATCTCCAGGATGTAGGTTTCTGCCGCACATCCCTTCTGCCTGTCTTCACTCTGCTGTTCAATTATACAAATCTATCGTCTCTTTTCTTCACAACAAACAAGAACATTTATTTGACTGGCAGAAGAAAAGGAGCGGAAACTATTAAGGAATAAAAAAGGATTTTAAAAATCTGTCATATTCAGCTAATCCTCTTTGATGTCGACTGCAGCACAGAGTGCATTGTTATTGTGTTTCTTCTCATTATTTTTTTATATATTTTTTTCTTACGGAAAGTTTTCAAGGTTCTTTGGAAATTCACCGACTTGTCCAACAGGAGGCAAAAGAAGCAGCACGAACAAACCAGATTTACAGAAGTGAATCATTTAGTATTAAGTCCAAACACTGGTGGGTGCTGTTGCTGACTACTACTCTGATGTCTCCTCATCTTAATCTAACAGTTAGCCAGTGTTGGTCAAGGTACTTTGAAATAGTAATTAGTTATTGGTGACTGATTACTTTGCCAAGAAAATAATCCAGTTACTGATTACTTATTTTCAAAAGTAATTAGTTACTGTAATAATTACTCAACATAGTTACATTTCAAAAACATGCACAACCTAAATACTCTCTCTATATAACTATAAATCAATTGACCTATAGGTGATGCTGCTTGTTTTTGAACACAGAGGATAGATCTGGCGGGCCATACAAAATGACTTAGTGGCCCACATTTGGCCCACAGACCTTGGGTTTGACACATATGTTTTAAATGTCAAACTTACAAAAACCAAATTGTGTTTTTCTCTCCATTCATAAACTGGCTTCATTAAGACAGAGTCTGGAAGGCTATCAAATTATTATAGGTTTAGATTCACAAAGAGACCAAAATACCATACTCTACCTCAACAACCAGGAGCTTCTCTTTACAGCCATGAACTCCAGTGTCATCTCTGTGGCCTTTGTTGCTCCCTAACAGAATCTCTTTTCACTGCTGATTCAAGGATTTTACACAATTGATTCATTATACATTACCTTTTAACCACTGATGATTGCTTGGTGAAAAAGTCCTCATTTGATTTATTGCAAGGCTGGGTTTATTTTTCTGTCCTGACACAGACTGTGGTCTGACTATTAAAACTAATGAGAGATTTTGTTATTTTCTGATTTAAACATGTTCCTTTATCCGATTGATAGAAAGCTAAAAAATCCTCTTATGAGGTGCAGCACCATCCATGTTGCAGTACAAGAACTTCAACACT
>NC_024316.1:7638127-7681289 GCF_000523025.1 Cynoglossus semilaevis | reverse complement strand
CTAAAGGGACGGTCCCAGCTGATTTTTAAATCAAGGTGGTTGTCCTTGATAAAACAGTTGGAAACCACACAGGAGCAGAGACTGAGTGGGAATCCAAGAAACTGAAAAGTGAACCTGACTGGAGGTTTGCTGCTGCTGGATGTTTTTACTCTCATAATCCGGTTAGGTCAAGTAACTTCACAGCTGCGTCCCGTGTTCGATGGATTGTTCGTTGTCAACACTTTTGTGTTCAACCGCAGCTGTAAAGCGACTCAGGTGACTCAGCATTGAAAGAATGAAAAAAAAAAAATTTTTCTTCATTTTTTTCTTTGTATATGGAAAAATGCTTGTTTCTCTTCTATGAAAATTCTTTAGAGTTTCATGGATCCATCATTCATACCCACTAAGACAAGCGAGAATGTTTTTGCATGCAGCCCGTCTGTAGAGCTGGGATCACTGATTGTCTTTGTGACAAACATGACAAATCACCATGAACGATGAAAGAAACTGTGCTCCAATAAGTGGATCATTGTTGTTGTTGTTTGTAATGCAGTGTATAAAAAAACATGGCGTCCTGTCATGCAGTGTATAAAAAAACATGGCGTCCCGTCTGTCACGGTGCAGCCCCTCATCTTCTGAAGGATTCAGTGAGTTGCGATGACTGGAACTGAAGCAGGTGGTAATCGATTGATGTGAAAAATGAATGAGACTCTTCTCCAGTGATTTTTCGTCTGTGCGACCACATCGGACCGTTGAGTTTTACCTTTTATTCCAAGGATTAAGAAAAACTGAGCTTATGTATATAATACGTGCATTCCAAGAAATCACAAAAAGAATCCTAGCTTCAAACTGTACACATTTGAAAACCACTAACACTGGAGCTGCTGTTTGGTGAGTTTGTGTCAATCAAACATAGACAAGTCAGATAGTGAAGGCACAGAAATCACACATTTCAACAGACAGACGGAGGAGGCAGTAACTCAAGAGGTTTTCTGAGCTTTACTTTAAAAAGAATCGTTTCTCCTCATGGACCGTGATAATATAGACTGAACAGTTGGAAATCACTTTCCAAACAACTGTATCAGTTCTTTATAGAACTCAAATTCTTACTTTGAGAAGTACCAAAATAGTGCTGTTGTTCTGATTTTGAGAAAGTATATGAAAAATCAGACAAACAAACAAAAAAACTAGATTAAAGTTGTAGAATTGAACGTGAATGAATTCATAGTATTACTATGAATGTGTATTTTTTACATTTATTACATTGATGCTGATTTGACGCTATTGAGCTACGATGATGATTTTTTAAAAATCCAATTTTTAAGTAAAACTTAAGTAAAAACCACAACATGCTACGTGTTTCTCAACCTTAGGCACTAATGGTTGATGCTGCTAGCTTTAAATTTTGGATTTGAATCTTATAAACTTCTGACTTTATCCTCAGGAACGTGTACCTTTATTCTCTTAAACATATACAGTATATTCTTTTACATTGATCCTTACACTCCTTATGACTTTATTCCCGTAATTAAAGATATTATATAATACCCTGTTGTATCTGACAGCAAATGGTTTTTCTGTGTATTGTTGTTTTAAAGAAATGTCACCCATTGGTGGGTGACAACAGTCCATTGTCAGGGAAGTGAAAGAGCTTCTCTTCTATGTCAAGAGTCCTTGAAGAGAGTGCAAATTGAATATTCCCCGCCGCTCTGGGCCGCGTCTCCTTTCCTCAACAGCATTAGCATTCAGCAGCAGCAGATTTGAACAGGTCTGTGACGTGAAGAGCTTTGCAAGGAATGATGAAGCAGCTCACGTTAAAATGAGAGTTTGACCTCATAATTGAATTGACCAGTGAAGATCTGGAAGCGCTCTCGAAGTCTAAGGACTCTCAGCAAGAGCACTGCGAAAGACAACATTTAGAGGGAATTAAAAAAAACAAAAACAAATGGTGTATTATTGTTTAGAAAAAAACATCATGTACTATAAATCGATCCTAACAGTAACTACTGTATGGGTCAACGTACAGTATTAATGTTAAATAGCAGTGTCAGTCTGAAGAGCCACTTGTCCTTGGCTTTAAAACCTGGCCATGATGTTGCTCGCTCTTTGAATTATTTGGGGTGAATTTCCATTTTCCGTGTTTTTGGTTTTTCTTATACCATTATCTTGCTTTGTTAGCCGTGGTTAGCCATCCTAGCTTGTTTAGCTATACTCTGCAAATAATCTGGTTATCTGGTTATTTGGTTGGAAACTCTGTTCAACTTTGTTATGAAGTTGTACAAGAGTTTCCACCAAAAGTTTTAACCCTGTTTTGGCCTTGAGGTTTTGACCTATTTCTTGGCAGCTGTATTTGGACTGACAGCAATCAGTTATATCCTCAAGTTATAGTTTCTACTAAGGTTTAATGACTGAATGCTTCATTTTAAGAACAGTGCATTTTTATGGCTTCATACAGTCACAGTCACACAGTGTCGAAGGAACAGCAACAAAAGGAAGTGTGATGCAAAAACCGTTCGTTGCTGAGACTTTAACCTTGTCCTGATGTTGTTTGGGAAATGAAGAGTGTCCCCTGCTGCAGACACACACTGACCCCAGGTCTGTCAGTTTTATGTCACTCGCTCCTCTTTGTTCGGATTGTGTCGTCAATAAATGAATATATCAATTAATGGAAAATAACGTAATAAAAATCACAGTAAAAAGAATTCGAGTTTAAATTTAGTTTAAACCAGTAAAACCGTCTGCTCTGCTTATTACATTCAACAAATATAATATCTTTGGCCATCAATTAGAACATTTAAATTCTTTTCTAGAACCATCCTAATTTTATTCACATAACCCGATGAGTGATGTTTCTACTGCTCCTTAGACCACCGTCACTGCTGCGCTGACACTTCAGTAACGACTGTTGTAGCAGTTGTTACTGAACAGGACTGCACACTAACCCACTGGCTCATTTCATCTTCCTCCAACCTCCTCGCCTAATTGAATTTGCCGCAACATTTAGGCTGCTCTGCAGAAACATTCATTTCTTCACTTGCTCTGAATGTCTTTGTTCCCACCTCTTACACACACACACACACACACACACACACAAACTCTCTGAGTGTGCTGTAGTTAATAATTAGCAGGACAGGACTGAAGCCTCTGGTGGAATCGGCTTCTAATCTGTTCCCATTGACTGAGCTGAGAAAAGCAAATTGAGCATCTAATGAGCATCATGACATCATTCTAATGGCTGTGATCAATCTCTACAGAACAACCACAGTCAGCACACACACGCACACACACACATTAGGCCAAAAGATATTGCGTAGAACAGCTCCAATAAAAAGATGAAAGAAAAAAAAAAGCTTTGAGAAATCCTGTCAGCCGTGTTTCTTTTCCTTCACTCTCCAGCTCTCAGCCTTCGTCAGAAAGACAACAGATGTGTTGTCAGGAAGGCTGTGACAGCCACCATGATGACTTACATTCGTTCATTATTTTCTGCTGCTAACTCGTTAAAATAGACACTTCTGTATTCTTGATGTATTCCTGATGTTAAATAATAATGATATAAAAAACATAATTAGAAATCCATTTTTGACTAAGAGCAAATTTCCCTTTAACATTTAAGATTATCGTCCACTAGGGAGCAGCAGAATAGATTTTAAAACATCAGTTGAGCATTTACTTTTTATTTGGGATAATTAGTTTCTTTGTTTTATTTTTCATTATCAAAAACACAGACATGTCTCTGTCTGTGTTACTCGACAGATACATTCATTTTGTTCGAATTCACTAATTTCTAAAGTCTGACGTTGAAGGCAGACTGAGATCGTGTTTACAAAAATTGAATTCTAGAGTTTCAGACACAGGAAAGGGAATTTTAATATTTATAATACTCTCATTTGAAATGGTAGAAAACAAAAAACTCTATCATTATGTCATAAAAATATAAATAATTTATAAATTATAAATCAGCTCTCTTTCAGACACACATGCATGTCCTCAAAGTTCATTTTATTTCCGTGCAAAAGAGGGAGCACTTGGCCAACCGAGCATAGCAGAGAGTGATTCTCTCTCCCCTTTCACTCGTCCCCCGTTCTCTCTCTCTCTCTCTCTCTCTCTCCTTTCACTTTTGTCTCTGAAAATGTATATATTTTCTTGATCTTACCTTTTATATTTCAACTTAAATAGCAGTTACTGCTGGGTTGTTATTTTACCCTCAGACTAACTTGATCACAGTGACATCTGTTTTATTAAACCATCAAAATAAATCTGTTTATTGTAGAATAGCAGTAAATCAATGAAATGCTGCCCAGACTGAATATGGAAGTCGTTGCTTTGAAGATGTCCAAGTAAATTAACCACGATCTAGACTGTGTACAAGTCCTGCGAAAAATGACTGTCGTGTGTTTTCCAGATGATTTTACTGTACATCCAGGTACTGCGTATGTACACGAAGCTCCTTTGGATACATTTTTTTTCACTCAAGTTTCTTTCCATCTAATTCCGACTGTCCCTTCTTGTTGTTTTTTTTTACACTTCAAGCAACAATTGCGAGGCAGACAGTGTCTTACTGTCAAAGTCATGAATGACTCACACTGTGATCCTGGGACTCACGACGTCTCTGTGACACTGAAGGTGATAAACTCTGATCCACGCCAACTGTGGCTAGACATAGGTCTGTGTCAGAGTTATATTTACGGCTGACAGCGTGTGTTCAAAAAACAACTAAAAGTTTCAAAAACTGTCTTTAATGACTCCGAATATTTCCCACAACGTCACCACCTTCAGTGACCCCACCTTGTTTGACCCCACCACCCCTCGTTGTCAACAGAGCTTGTAACCAGAACGGCAATGGTTAAAATTCGAACACTTCCGTCTCAGAATATCAGTTTTCCCTGTGCAGGCGTTTGGTTTGATGGTAAAGCCCTGAGTGTGAGTGTGCAGATAAGAGCTAATGTCTGGGGTTTTACAAACCTCCGTTATTTGGCTTAATGTCATAATTACACAGCGTAGACTGGAGTCTGTGATTCAGTGTGGAAGCCATGTGAGGTTAATGAGTGAAGAGAGCGTCCATCTGTCCTGGGTGAAGGCCCCTGCTGATGACATTGACATTTATAAAACGAACGTAGCCTGAACGAGTTTGTCTACTAAAAACCCACGGCCTCTTTGTTTTATTTAACTCCAGCTGTTCTTTATATACAGTACGCTCAGTTATAAAGGTGAATACGGGGAACTAAATTCACAGTTTGTCACATGGGGCCCATTGTCATATCCTTCCAGAATTCCCAGTCCTTTGAATCAGGTATCTGCAACCCCTGGTCCGGGGACTGGTGCCGGTCCCTAGGTCATTTGGTACCAGTGAAAAAATGTACTTCAGTATCAGGCTGATGCGTGGGTATTACCGCTCCTTGGTACATGACCCCTATGTTTGTTTTCCAAATTTTGAAGCTAACAATGTTCTAGCATCAGATCTGTATAAGTTCCTAGAATATTTGTCTCTCTTTGACTTTCCCTGGAGGAAGAGTGTGTGTATGGGCAGCCTTAATGACACAGTGAAGTCACAGTAATTTCCCCACAGTATCAGACCTAATGTTAAATCATCCATGTTGTCTCTCATGTTAGAGCCAGTGTTATCAAAGAGGAGGAAATCAAACAGTGACACCTCCACTGGGAAATAAACAGAGTTATTAATCCAGTAAACATGCTGAGGGAAATAACAGGCCTCACTTCAAAAGTTAATGAAGTTCTCACAACACATCAGCTCCAGGCAGTCAACTAATGACCACTGTGTTTAAAAGTGGATTCAAAATTAAAAGGAGAAACTAGAGCAAAATCCTGTCCTTAAAGTTGACTGGTATCTACAGTAATGGCTGTATTTTATCTTAGTGACAAAAATGGTTTTAACAAATATAGTTGGTGATCATCAGGGGATTAGGTTGATCTGACACTCATGTCCAACATGAGTATGAGTGTGAATGAGCTGTCCAGGTCCACCCTGCCTGTTAACAACTGGGATTGGCTGACCTGAATGACCTTTAGAATGACCCTTAGAAACTATCATTTTTATTTGTGATTATTTCATATTGTTGCATAAACAAGATACACATTTATGTAAAAAAACAATCATTTTTGACAATTATTGACAACTTGTGCGCTTGTACATTGAAATTTATTTTTTGTTGTTTTTGTTCTCTAACCATTTTTTTTGCTTCTTATTTCTTCAAGACTTTTCATGAAAATAGGACGTTGTGTTCCTTAAATTTATTTTAAGGCAAGTTTCTGTCCTCTCTAGACACTCAATTATTTTTTAAATATAGATTGTGATGCGTGCCTTAGCTCAGAATCCCTGGATAGCCCTAAAACAAAACTTACGTAATTTGCATAGCAGCATGATTTTATTTAAAAATGCCTGCAACGCCAGTGTTGTTCAGAAAAAAACAACCCTACAGAAACATGCTCCAGCCTTTCATGGACAGTCATATAATTTCTGCCCTGAAGAAAACCTATGCATTATTTCCTCTAGAATTACCTCCAGATTAAATCACATGCATCATAGAGATTCAGGGCCTCTAAGACTTGTAAGCTTTTTCTTTTTGGAAAACATGTTTTTGTCATATTTTTAAAGGATTATTTTAATAAGTATGCGACAAAACCGTCTGAATCTGGGAAAATCTCCATTACCTGTGTGTTCGCTGCGTTGACTCTGCATTGCATAATTCAGATTACTGTCAATTTTAGCTTTACAAAGTCCGCACCAGCAACTATAACTCAAAATGTCAGAGGTTTTAAATGAGCTCATCCTTATTCATTGGTTTTGTTCCCAGACAACTTGTTGTTGGCTTACAGAATTACAGCATAATAAATAGGAATAACAAACCGCTCTGTCCTGAGCTGCGTTCTGACAGGGTCTCACAGGTGCTGCTGTTAGGAAGTAGATAACAACTATTCTATCAAATAATAACACAGTTCAGGCAAGTCAGTGCTAAATATGAGCTGTCTGTCGTCCCATATAGAGCAGAGCTGAACTTATCTTTGTCTCATATAAAGAAGATGCAATTAAATAAGTTTAAATACATAAATGACATAATCTTCTTACTAACAGTTCCACAATGTCTTATATTAAGTCCACAATTAGAAAAAGGAATATTAAGTTCATTATAATTTCTCCCGTTAATCCTACCACTAGGACCAAGAGGCTTCTGTTATAGAGTGACAGGTTTCAGGTTTCAGTCCACTTTTTACAAGGACAGCGAGGACAGTGCCATCACTATGTTCATTTGTTTTGTTTTAACTTTAGGTCATATACCAAATGTGGCCAATGATGTAATTATATTTGGCTCGCGAGATCATATCAAATGTAAAATGTAGAGTTGGCCCGCCAGTATAGAGGGGTAATATACTGGTGGGCCAACTCTACATTTGTAGTATTAGCGGTGTATACATCATGTTATAGCGCATACATTTTCTTTTTTTGTTGTTGGCCTTTAAAAAAAAAAACATTTATATTAAAAAAGGCTACAGATAAAGAAACAAATACCACTGATGTGTGTTTTATATCAAATTTAAATTCTCATGTGTTTATGATATTAAGCTTTAGTTGTTCCAGATTCAATACTTACATAAAACTTAAGTTTGTTTCCACGTGAAAAAAATTCTACATAACATTTCTGGAGAGTAGGGAAAACCTGCACAATTGCTGTCAATTTTTCAATAAATATTTTAGTTTGGCCCACGACTTTGTCCCAGTTTTTAAATTTGTCCCACTGTGAATTTGAGTCTTTTTCATACGATGTTACAAAATGGACATTTTGGCCCCCGTTCCACCGTCCAGAACTAACCACTCCTGACTACGATGACGGTCTCCATTGTCTATACTTGGTACATTGATTAATAGGCCTGATCCACCCCTGGGACAGAGCTAACTAGTCATCTGATCACATCACCCTGCAGCCCTTCCACCAACCAGTCCAATTAGCTGCTGTGAGTCAGACGGTGTAGCTAAACCCTGCTGATGGTGCACACTTGTTCTCACTGAGGGAAAATAATGAGATGGTTCTCAGCTCGGGGTAAAACAAGATAATGGTCCCTTTTCAAAAATCTCCAATCACTGCTGCTTTCTTAACGGAGCGCCGTCGTTTGTGTGTTTTATCCTCTCCAGACTGCCTGTTAAAAGATGAGGGCATTAAATTAAAGTGTCTGAACCCATTCAGACCTGGATACGGAATACTACACCACTTAACACCGTTGGACACATTCACTGCCTAATGCACACCCGAGAGTTTCTTTAATCTTAACTGATGCTAATATATGGTAACAGCGCTAATGCATTAGCCAAGCTCTTCACTGCTGATTGTATTAAAGCAGTGTGAACGTAAAACTTTGTCACAACAATTTAATGAGTATTTTTTGTATCATTTACTACACATTTCAGATGACCCCCATGTAGATTCCAAGTGACCCCTCACGGGGTCGCAACTGCAAGGTTGAAAAACACTGCCTGCAGGACACAAAGAGGAACTACAGGTTTTGCGTTAACTTCCTGCCTATTCTTTCTGTAAACCAGTGGTCCGCCAACTTTTTTTTTTGCACCACAGACTGCTTTGAGATAAGGCCATTCTTGCATGAATCAGCAGCAGGGGTGTGTGAGGGAGTGGAGGTCATGCAAATATATCACACATATATAGGTGCATCATGTATAATATCATTATTAAATATATAATATAGATATTGTAGGCTTTCATTCACTATGAATATTAGATTCCATAACTCCGACTCCGACTCAGTGAGAGCCCTGAGCTTCCTTCCTTTCTTTCCTGTCCTTTGAACACAGCTTTTTTGGTGTCAGTTATGGATCCTTCTGCTGACTCATCATCAGGCCTTTCTCCATCTTTGAAGACATTCTCCGGCAAAGTTTGATTCTTACTAATTTTCCTGTCGTTAGTTTGAAGGCTGACAAGTGCATGAGAAGAATAAAATACCATGCAGGCTGACAATTTTTTTTTAAAAGATCTGAATACAACTTTAAACAGAACTGTCAGATCAAATTAAATGAACTAAGACCATCCCACATACAGTTACAATCTTATCCTGTCTCTTCATCATATCAAGGCATTAGAATCTAAACTAAATCAATTTTATATGTTATATGTAATATATGTAATTCTTAGTGGTGAAATGTGTTAAGTTCATATTCATAACCAGGTTTTTCTTCAGAAAAATCCATTATGGTGAGAGAGTTTGTCAGTGACAGACTGGAACACAGTGGACCTCTCCAGTGACCCTGTAGCTTCTCTGGTTTTAGGTCAGACTGGTGAGAGTGTGGTTCAGGAGGTTAACAGAGCTCTCCTGTAACCAGGTCAGCAATTTAAACCTCAACACCGAGGACAGAGTGGTTCTGAACAAGACACTCCAGAAATCTCCTCCAGGCTGTTCCAACAGAATGTGAATAATATTAATGATTTGGAACAGAGAATGGGGGGGTATAAAACATATGGATAAAATAGTATTTTAACCTTGAGATAAAATTATTTTAAGGTTGGGGTAAGAGGTAATTTTTAAAAAATAAAAACAGCTAAATGTTAACAAATACATACCTGAATGCTAACTAAAAGCTAACAGTTAGCTTTAGTTAGTTTTGACTTCAATAAAACCCACATGTAAATCAAACATTCTTAACATAGGATTGAATACATTTCTTGGATTTTTTTTCCCATTTGTCTACCATATATCTGTATATCTTTCATGTTTCTTTCCCAATTAAAAACACTTTTTATTAAATTGTTTTGCTGGTGTCCACCCCTGGTCTTATTGTACAGTACAGGTTAGGTGGACGCTCCAACACTCTGACTATATGATCTGTGTATGTGGGTGGTTGTCAGTCTCCATACTGGGCCCTGTGTTGGTTGGTTTAGTGAACTGTCCAGGGCGTGACCCGATTGCCTCCTCCAACTCAGTCTAATGAACAAAGCCACTTTCTCTAAATCATACATCATAGCAGATCTCACTGCTGTCACCTCGGCACTCGTCTTTATCCATTCCACCCTGCCTGCACCCTTTTCTTCACCACCTTTTTGCACTGTCCATTACTCTGGATGGTTTAAACTCAGCCTTTCCTTGGAGCTTTACGGAACACACATGTATTCCAGGAGCAGTAGAAGATCAATAAATGGGAATAGTAGGTTTAATGTTCCATTGGAGGATGAACCCTGTTAACCTACTGCCTGGTACCAGTCTGAAGCCAAGTGTTGGAGACTTCAGACTCCATTTGGAGAATGTTAGAGAAACTGAGGCCTTTTATTGAATTCTCTTTAAAATGGACTTCCACGATTATCCACCAAGGGCAAAACTATCATTTCCATTCCCCGATCTGCTGTGTCATCCCTCATCTAAAACTTTACTGAAGACTATGGCAAAGGTTTCATAAAATGTAACTCTTTAAACTTGAAGGTTTATACATAGAAACAAGGTCACCGCGACACACTGTGACAGGATGTGAGCCAAGAATCAGTAAATATTAAATGTCAGGGCTTTTTTTCACTGCTAATTCAGGAAATGCCTCTACATTAACCCTATTTTTTTTAATATATAAATAGAGGATATTTGGAAAATTGACACATTTCATAGTAATAATAAAAATAATGTGCTCTGCAAACATTGTCTCATTATTATGGGGTTTAGCCCAGGGCTGTGTGCACTTAGCTGAATAAGAGAAACAGTCGGCATCCTTAACCAACTGTCATCTGTGTGTTTCCACTGCAGCGTTATCAGTGCCGCCGCTTTATGATTGATGTGAGATTTTACAAACAGCGTCATTAAAACAGGAAATTAACCCATAATGTAAGAAAATAAAGCTTGATAGCGTGTCACGGGGCATCTGCTCAGCCAGCTGCCACTTCCTTCAGCTGTCATCTGCACAAACACTAACCTTTAATGAGAAGAGCTACAGTCTGCAGATTCATAAATAACCATCCAGCCTACTGTACTGTAGGAGGCTCTCATGCTGCTTTACATGCAGCAGCAGCAGCGGCAGCAGCAGCAGCAGCAGCAGCAGCAGCAGCACATAGTTAGGGGCACAATATGTTTAAGCTACCGTCCAAACATATTATAGGAAGAAAACACAGCTGTCAGGTTTGTGGCACAGCAGGCATGAAATTAATTTGACAGTTTGCTTATCAGATGGTTGTCAAGCCTAAATGGCTGCACAAACACACATACAACCACACACACACACACGACGGACATTTAAAGCTGGAAAAATGGTTTGTTGTCCAGAGCTCTGAGGTCATAATCCATCATACCTGGTGACTGCATTTCCAGGTTGTTCATATCCAGGCCAAGAGTAGCATTGATGGATTGGCTCACAATATTTATAGATTATGGCACTTGGAGTAATGTTGCCTAAATTAGCAACAAGACGGTTAGCAAGAAGATTGCAAGACAAGCGGAATGACCAAAACACGCCATGAATGTAGCTAGCATAAATATTACAATGGCTCCTCGGTTGACAACATCCTCGACCTTTGGCGTTTTGTGATTATGTTGCATAAATCCCGTAAATCTATTAGCAACAGACTTTAAATTTTGAATGGGAACTAGTTGGCGAGTGAACAAGTCATTGATTGCGCTACATTCTGATTTTTTCTTTCTTTGTCCTTTTTCACTCCACCCACCATTCACCCCCGTCGATCTCAACATCCTGCCATTAGGTCAGAGAAGAATTTCACCTCACATGTAGATGTGAGGTGAAATGTCTCCTACAAACCCAGACGGTCCAGTTGCCTTTTAGTTCACCTCTTCAGTTAGCCAATACGACGTGTTCAAAAGTCGAGGAGAGCTGTTTCTGTTGTTGACATTCGGTGTAAAGCCTCATGATAAACCTTCTTTTTTTTGCTTCTTGAATTCAGTTTTAAGCTTCATTGTCATTTCCTATAACACTTGAAGTAAAAACCCAGTCCTCTGATGTCGTTTCTCCACTCAAAGCAATTGTATTTGACCTCCATGACCCCCATCCCAAACCTGGATTAACTGGAAAATGCAGCTTTTTTCCATTATTTTCCATTTCCTTCGGGCCACCTGCTCACTCTCACACACACAAACAACACACACACACACACACCATCGCATTTAATGGGAAATCCAAGGAGGAGGCAGCTGACTTATCTAAGGTAAGCTAATTTTTTGGTTATCCCTCTTCCTTATTTTGGTCCACACTTCACAGAAAAACAAACACTTCAAAGGGTCGTCATCTTTCTGCTTTTGCCTGCGTTACAGGACAGGCTAAAAGTGAATGATTTGAATCAGTGATCCAGTGAGAATTACATGCTTTTAAAACAAAGCAGAAAATGTGATTTCAATGTTATATTTTATTACCATTCAGAGAACCCAGTGGAGTGTTGCCTTCAGAGTCTGTACTGGCCTGTGGGTTTTCTCCCCTCTCTCCTCCACTGGAGTGTGACTTCACTTGAGAGTCAATCAATCAATCAATACTTTGCTTGGTTTCACTTTGTTTCTGCTGAGCTCTCTGATGACCTCAGTGCCATGTCTGTGGTTTCACACACTGTGTCATTCACTTCCAACACATTACAGGAAACCAAGGGCCGGCCTGCGGGGCTATTGACTGCTGCTGTCCCTCAGCACGTCCCTTCTCCACAGCACACATTTTTACGGTCATCTTGCTTTTATAAAAGCTCAGTAGATAACCTGTCCAAGCCTGCGGGAAAATGGACAAAGAAGTGACCTATAGTGACTGAGACGCTGCACAGAATGCCACCATGAGGTGGCCTGCAATGTTCAGGCTGATGGAATCAGACATTTCTGACTTCCTTCACTGCTACAATTCTTAAGCCTGCTTCAAAAGAAGGAGTAAGTCTCATGCTGCTGCTGCTGCTGCTGCTGCGGTGGCTGCTGCTGCTGCTGCTGCTGCTGCGGGGGCCACTGCTGCTGATGCTGCTGCTGCTGCTGCTGCTGCTGCGGGGGCCACTGCTGCTGATGCTGCTGCTGCTGCTGCTGCGGTGGCTGCTGCTGCTGCTGCGGTGGCTGCTGCTGCTGCTGCGGTGGCTGCTGCTGCTGCTGCTGCGGTGGCTGCTGCTGCTGCTGCTGCTGCTGCGGCTGAAACATGAGCCAAACTGAAAGGTCAGCTTAATGATTGCCTTAACATCAGTACGACATGTTTTGGTCAGAGACTGATCTCTTGCTGTGGTTTCTGTGAAGATCCTGTCAGCGTTTAGTACAATATTGTAACACACACACAGCAATTTCTGCAAAAACTACGATCATGTAGAAGTTCCACTCGTTTGTTTAAAACTATTGTAACTAAATGGAGGATTGACCCTTTTTTTTAACTGTGTCAAAAACAAAAGCCCTGGTTGATTGTGTGAGCTGTGCTGAAGAATAGAAATGTTATTCTAGTTATGTGACAACAGAAGGCCTATGGATTGTGAGTGAACATATTTAAAAATGAGGAATGGAAAAATGTTGTTGTGCTTTTTCAGGAGTCGTCTGTAAAAGTGTCTCACAGACCTGACGTGCTGAACAGAAGGAGAAGCCAGTTATGTTGTGATGATAAAAGTCTGTGTTCAGAACACAAAGCACTTAAGATTTTTTTCCTTCTATATATAAATATCTATATATATCTGGTACAGAAAGACAAACAGCAGGTAGATGTTTTATTATTGACTAATGCAACTGATTAAAGTATTTAATACAGAAAGAAATATATACATAAGTACAGGTCTAACCATACACAATATGAAATAACTATATAAAATCTTTTCATAAAGGTAGTGGATTTTAGTCATCACTGTGCGCCTTGAAGTTGGCTTGTAGGAAGCGTCCAGGGTTTCTTTAAAAACTTCAGTGAAGTCGTTATTCTCATTAATATTCAGTGTAGACTGTCCTGTCACAGTCACTGAGTGAATTCACAAGAAGTGAATTCTAACCAGATTTGATCCAATCACGGTACAAGGTTTCGTACCAGGAATCAGCATTATATAAAAGTGTGAGTTTATTTGTAGATGCAGTTTCCAAGTGTGTACGGTACAACAATATTCAGACACTGATGCTCCATTCTTCAGCTGTGGTCATAGTTTCCCATAATCCCCGTGTCCTACTTACACTGCATGATAATAAAAAGTACATGGAAACGATGCCTCCACCCCCCACTACTGCAGAGCCCTTTAACATCCCTCGGGGGCCCCGATGCCCCCCCCCCCCCACTAGGACCTGAATACATGCATCCACACTAAAGAGACCATTACACTGGTCCTGGTGGATTGCTAGTAGGCTCTTAGCAAACTTCTGGCTGTGCTAGAGATGGCCTTAAGCCCCGGCTGTGAGAGATTGGGTTTCCTACTTTGTGATGCTGTAACTCAGTGGACAAGGACATTAGCACGCTTAGCTCATCCAAGCGTCAGGAGGGTTTGCACGCTAATGTTCCAGGAAGGCACCGGTAGATAAATGAAGCCTGACTTTGAGAGGAGCACAGGTGCAGGTGAAGTTCCCACAGAGGAGCTGGGGTTTGATTTTGGTGAGCGCAGAGCAGAGAAGAGCCTTTTAAAATCCATGTAACAGAAGAGCGGAGGTTGGCCGTCCCTGCTTCATGAAACATGCATGAGGAGAGACCACTAACAATTTGGTTTATTCATGCAACAGCTGAAAGTTGCTGAAAAGATTTGACCCTTTGTGTTTTGTGCTTGATGGTGAATTAGCATGACTTCACATGACTTCCATGATACAGTTAATACATGATATGAAGGACCAAGTGGAGCTGTTTGTGTACATTTAAATGAAGAAATCCCTTACTACAGAGTAGAATACAGAGTAGCCAGATCAGAGCAGTACTCAAAGGAACTCGAGTAACTGTCACTCGTGCAATCAAAACCTTCAAGGTGCGCCGGTTCACATACTTTTATTTGCTGCATTTTATTTGAACTTTGATTTATATTTATGAGATTAATTGTAAAAAATAATAATACTAAGTTAAAGATATTTTACTATTTACTTGGTATATTTATTTTTATTTTGAAATTAATTATTAACTTTATTTACTAACTTTCACTAATTTTTTGTATTAAATTCCACTGCGACCCCACTTAGGGTTGCGACCCCAAGGTTGAAAAACACAGGTGTCAAGCTGTCAACGTCACCAGCTGAAATGCAGCCCCAGTCTCAGACATAACTCCCAGACATCAGTTTCTTTTTTCTCTTAGCAGATGAGGAGATGAACTGACAAACAAACACATTAGAACATTATATTAATATGATATAATATATAAATACAAATATATGAATACACGTGTTCTCTGTCTGTGTTAAACACATTTTGCATAGAAATGATCTTAGGGTTTAGGGTCTGTTTCCAAAAAGAAAATATTAGGACATAATAATTCAAGCTTTACCCAGAGATCAGTTACACTTGAGGACATTATTTTAATAGCGCTCCCTCCAAGTCTTTCATTCTGCCACAGCATCAAACATCCCCCAACAGAAACATGTGCTAAACCATGAAAGTGGATTATCTTTTGTCAGGGACCCTGAGTGGACTCAGCGTGAACCAACGTCCTCCAGGACAGAAGTTGTCCTGTGAGCTCCCCTAATGGACACCGTGTTGATAATTCAATACTGGTTCTTTGTGCAAAGCAATAAAAACATAATTATAGGTGCTGTGAGACACATGACTCCACTGGAACATTTCACTGGTTAAAGACTGCTTTATTTTTGGAAAGACTATAATAATCTGACACAGAGCAGTGTGTGTGTGTGTGTGTGTGTGTGTGTGTGTGCTGTGGAAGACGTCTGTGATGGAAGTGATTCACCCTGTATTCTTTTGAATTCCACACGCACGCCTTTTGAACGCGTCTCCTCAGAAGACAGATTTTGGAAAAATGTGGCTTCAAAAAAAAAAAAAAACAACTCACTCTGCAGTTACTGTAATGTCAGACTTTCCTAGAAGTTGTGCCAAAGGCTTGGGCTTCTTGGCCGTCCTCAGTTTGAAATCAAAGACGTGGACAGTTGTTTTTGTTCTCCTCTCCTCTTTTCCTCTCACTCCTGTCGTTTTTCTCCTTCTCCAGGCCATGCATCCATCCATGCTTGGCTGCTCCTCTCCCTCAGAATCTCCATACTGAATAAAACATGCACGCTACACACTGGGGTTCTTCACTACTTGCAAATCACAGCCACCTTGCCTCCTTTACACTTTCTCTCTCCCCTCTTCCTCTTCGCACTCCTCCCCTTTATTTCAGCAGCTAAATCTCCGTTCCACATCCACTTTCTCTCTCTCTCTCTCTCTCTGATTTAGTTATCCCCGCTGCTCCTCCTCCTCTGTTTCTTTATCCACTTTTCCCTCCCTCCTCCACATCTTGTCTCTTCCACCTCTCCCTCCCTCTTCCATCTAACCATGGTGCTCCCAGGTGATCGGCACAGAGCGCAGCGCTTCCCCCCTCTCGCGCTTCCTGCAAGAGCTGTGAGTGGTTGACTGCGCCGAGTGCACTCCCAAAGCTCTCCAGGCAACACCCTCTCTCCCTCCAGTTTGTACAGTAGATGAGGAAGGAGAAGAAGAAGTGTGCAAGATCTGGAGATAGACATAGGGAGATAGTGAGGATGGGCTTGCGTGAAGACAGAGAGCGAGAAGAGAGGAAAAACTGTGGAGCAGATTTAGACTGAGGAGGGGGGGAGAGGAGACTGAACTTCCCTAAGCATCTTCTGTTGCACCTTGGATGATGACACCCCTGGGTTGAGGCGTGTCAGTGATGATGAACCAGATGTTAGTTGAGGTGAAGTCCTGATTTAGCAGCACATGGAGCTGTCTCTCTTGGAGATACACCAATGGAAATATCCAGCAATATTCGCAGTCTGAGTCCAGAACAAGGTAAGGTGAAACCAGGACTCTAGATTTCACACTTGTGTTTGTTTGCAGGTTTGGAGGAGTACTGTAAGAGCGGGGGAGCAGCTCCTGGAGCTCCTTACAGGAGGTGACCCACCTGTCAGTGGGACTTTTGGTTCTGTTCTCTGCTGCCTTTTCTCTAGATCCCAGTCTTTGTCAGGCCTGCGCTGCTTCCTCCTCCTCCTCCTCCTCCTCGGGTTTGTGCCTCCCTAAATGTTCTCCCACAATTATTCACGGCTCTCTGTGCCACTGGCAGAGGAATTGTTCAGAGGAGGCTCCTGCTGACTTGTGCAGGTGGCGTTAGACTGGATAGGAGTGTAAAATGAGATCTTCCTTTTTATTTCTTTGTAAAACTCAGGCTGTTAATAATTGAGCACTTGAAAGACATCACCAACCCGACCTGTTGTAAAAAAGAGCCCCCATCGGGAGGCAGCAAGCTAACAAGCTCCTGATGAAGTACCAAACTCTCGCCTCCTCTAGGGGGTCCATGAGCAGCGGTGACAGAGATGTCTTTGGAATAAAAGGGAGCGTAAAAAGAAAAGGCAGGCAGAAATGAAGTCATGACAACTCCCCATCAGGGCTCACCAACTCCTCCCCCTCCTCCAGTTTTACCAGCATTCCCACAAGCCCCAGTTACCATAGAGCGAGTCGTCAGTGTTGGATGATCAGTCAGTGTCGCAGTGCACAGCGCTACTATCAGACTTCCACAATGCCCACGTTGCTGCCGCTCCCGGCTGGAGCTTAACGTGTGCTTGTAGCTGGGTGGTCGTTCTGTCTGTCTGTCACTGCTGACCTCAGACTGACTCACCAACCTTTAATGTGTGAATAATCTCCATAGTTTTATGTAAAATTAATAACTGCTGAATGTTCTTCAGCCGGGAAAGTCCTCACGTGGACTGTTTCACAGCTGGACTTAAGGGTAAAAAGAAATACTTATCGCAGCCTGTCGATCGTGTGTTTTCGCCCACTTCCTGTCCACGCTACTGTGAGTTTACTTCACTGAACGAACTGAAAGATTTGGTTTGTTCCCAGTGGTTGCAGGATTATGAGGATTTAGGTGTGCTTTTATAGAGAGCAGGTCAGACTGTGACAAAATAAAGTGGTAGGTTCTTAACTACAGTTACACAACCACGGTCTGCTGGTTTTATCGACTTGTTTCGGAAGAGTTTGAACCACTTTCATTTCATGGTCCTTCAGGTCTGGTCTTGGTGCCTGGTGTTTTCTGGATTCAATATAGAGGAAAATAGTTAACAATCCACAAGGTTTTGGAGTAGACTGGACAAATGGCTCTTTGTGACACAGCATCCTTTGGTTATGTAAATCATCCAGTTGTCACTGAGGTGTTCATATCAGGTGCTCATTATCAACCACTGTGTCTAAATATATTTGGGGATTGTACAAATGGCAGAAGTCTCTTCTCTCCTCTGTATTCTCTGTTCAAACCAGGTGTTTTTGTGACAACATTTATTTAAAGCATTCATTTTATTTGTGCCAATTTTGAAATCATTTTTTATTTTTGTGAAGACACATAACTTCACACATCTCTGCAGTCGTGCAGACACATGCCCGTGAAGAATTCATCAGACGCAGGTCCAGGTAGAAGTGATATTGATCCGTAGCAGGTGGAATATGTTTTCAATGAATGGATTTCACACACCAGAGACTCATGGGACACCGTGCCTGTGCATGGCCGCTGCGTTTTGCTCGTGTGTATTTCATTTTACAGTGGTGGTGTGATCCGACACTGTCGCTGTGGTGTTTTTAAGTGTTGAGCGTTTGAAGGTAATGGGAGACATTTCTTCTTCTCTTGGTTTTTTCCTTGTTGGATTTATTTGAATCTCTGTTGTTCACATGCTGCAAAACCTTATCATATTTCTGTTTTTGGTAAATGTGTTTTATTGATTTGTGACAAAGAAAAGTAAAGCAGCAAAGTTGAAAAGGAAGGTTTATAAAAAAGTAGTGAGATCTGCTATGATTGAGGCCATAGTCCACTAAAAAATGATGAGGATCCAAGGTATAAAGACTTGGGGAAAACGCCCCCTGTGGCAACAATTGGAAGAAGAAGTCAATAAATAATCAGATCTATTATTCTTACACCATTTCCTCAATGGAAGAGCCAATACATTTAAAAAAGCATGAGCTTTATTTGAAATGAAATAGTCATAAAGAAGTGATCATTTACAAGTCTTCAGTGCTGTACATAAAATAATTTAGTTTTCCAATATCTCCAATCACAACACTGGTCATTGATCTGTTTCCCTGCAGAAATATTGATCATTTCTATGACCTTTGATCAGCTGCGGGTAATCAGTTCCCTTCAGTGTCATAACCAGTGCATTTATTGCTGAGGGCAGAGCAGCCTTTGCTGCATAATGTTAGTCTTTTTCATAAGTCGAAGATGGTTTGACAGATGAAGCTTTTATTGTTGGACAGGAATCATCTGAGCGACTGTTGAACACATCAGAGATATTTCATCAAAAGGCCCAGAGGCAGCAGTTGAATTAGCCACCGCTCCTCAGGACATTTGCTCTTGGTTGATATCAGGGTGCAGTGGATAATTCAAGAGTTACTGGAGGAAAATGTTCCATACTTTTTTAACACATTCCAGGGAACGTCTCTTGTATGATTCCTATAGGTGTGTAAAAATCAAGTTTTTATTATTTTAACAGTTGTTAACACTTGGCTGATTAACAGGCCTCATCCTTATCCTTATTTTGGTAAAAAAAAAGTGTAAAACTATAAATGTACCAGACAGCTCTGCTGCAGTGCTTGTCAGACTTCTCACTAAATTTGCTTCCTTGACGAGAGTTCTCCCCCGTTTGAAGACAACAAGATACACGGTTGTTACACAATATTAAAATATCTGTCTCAAAATACTGAGCTGTTAATCCGAGAATTTAATCCTCATGAAATATGGGATTGGCAAGATTTCAATAAACAGACTGAGATAATATAGAGAGTGCTCAGTGAAACAGAAGTCTCCAGTGCCTTTGTACCTGTACCTTGTACCTTTTATGTTGTCTGTGTAGTACCTGACTCTGACACCGAGAGTATAAAATGGGACCAATCAACTCCCCCTCAAAACTGTGCCATTAGTTCATGTTTCTGCAGAGAAGCTAAAAGAACACTGCCTCCCTCTTTGGACAGACGATGTGAGGCTTTCAGGTTTGTTTTCACTTCACTAACGTTAAAACGATCTTGATGTGAATTTTTAAACTTCTAACGGAGGCACTGGGTTCTTTTTGTTAATACATTTTGAATGATAAAATAAAGATATAAGAGACAGAGTAAAGAGACGTGTAGGACATTAAATCTAATGTTATGGTGGCTTTGGTCGTGGATGCTTTTTTCAAGCTAGGACCACAGTTTTTTTTACTTGTTTTTCAGTGTCTTCATCCTTGATGATTAAAAAAGACAATGTTTTACTCTTCATAATCAATAAAATACAGCCATGTTTTATAACATTTGTTATTGTCACATTTGTAACAATAACAAATGTATAATTGTTATTATACACTTTGTATCGCCGGTCCGCCTTAGTTAACATGATCTATTTGGCCCATTACGTGTGTGAACCTAAAGGTTTAAAGATAATAAGGAGTCTGTGTGTGTAAGGACGGGGAGCAAACACACTGTTAAGAAAAGCAGCAAGCAGCACAGTGTTTTCCAAAATTTCATCTCAGAACAAACTTTGCATGAGGACTCTGTGGACTTCCTGTAGAGAAGTCATAAGCAGGATGTCAGTGTGTTATGAATACTGTAGAGAGCTACAGTAGGGGCACAGCTAATTTAGGGTTATTCTGAGTGTGGGTGAGGATGACAATCAGAAATAACAGGACAGCGGTGTGTCGTCTCCTCTAGTCGCTCCATGGTGTTCATTTTGACTCATAGTCTCCTCACGTCTAAACTTGTGGTTATGGGAGAAATGTGGACATGGGTGTACCGTTGTTGGAGGTAAAGTAGAGAGTACAAACACTAGTACAGTTTTCTAGTGCAATTTTCAGCATAAATATAAATAATATACTGTAAATGCTATGCTAATGTCTTTCTGTTAGCTTTAGCGCTTATGATCACCGTTTCTCCTGATTATTGCCGTCGTGGTGATTCCATACTGTAGTGATTAGCATCCTTGGAAGCAGAGAGCAGAGAGAGTCCTGGGTTCGATTCCCAGAGGAACCGCATGCTTCATTTGCTAAAGCGTTGTAGAGAAATAATTAAGATGATGAACGCTGGCACGGAGTCTCAGACGTTAACATTACCATTCAACAGTGACATTCAGCGTCCCCTATAGGTCAAGTTTGACCTGATTTTGTCGTGTGCAATCACCCATGTGTTCTTTGTGTTGAATATGTATTTGTGTGTGTGTGTGTGTACTTTAAATTGCCATTGTGAAAATGTCACACAAGGCACTTCCCAAAGAGAAGCAAGGGAGCATTTTATCGACAAACGTCCTTTTGCTTTTGTGTCTTGTGTTCCTGAGAGTCACGATTTGACACTGGAAATATTAGTGCGGATATTTTTATACTCTTCTTTTATCTGTTTACCATATTTAGGCTCTAACCTAAATCTGTTTTAAGCTTCCGTCACACTGGGCTTTTTAATGTTTGTGATGAATTTTTGGAACTTGTGATTTCCTGAAAAAAACAAAGAAAAGGCTGGAATATGTGGTAAAATCATTCTTAAAAGTTGGCTTGGGTTAAATTAGCTGCAAATACACAAAAGTATTGCATAAAACAGATTAGTTCGTTCTTATCTACTTATTATTTTCCCCTTTCTTATGTTTGTCTCTTTCTTCCTCTCTCTCTCTCTCTCTCTCTCTCTCTCCCCCTCTCTCTCTCTTCTCTCCCAACTCCACACTTTCACCTCCCACTTGCTCGGAACCCGTCATCTGTCATGTGTCCTGCTGAGCTCCCACACGTCAACTCTACGGTGTGTGTGTGTGTGTGTAAACGACCCTGAACACGTGTGTTCGTCTGTTATCCACAATCGGTTTTGAATCAGAGCTATAAATATTTGATTTCAGGCTCTCAGAGTCCGGACTGAATGGGTGGAGAAATGAGTCCAGGTGGCAGCAGATGTGTCCCACCTCAGTGATCAGACTGGTCTGGGCTGCATCTTTAGCTAGAGCCACACATACACACACACACGCACACACACTGGTGTTTCATTAGCATCTGTGTGAGAAGAATGCCCCTGAAGAATATGAGACATCTTTTGTGGCCTGGTGCCCGGCCTCACTCGACCAGATTATAACCCAGCCACGGTTTGAGCTATTAATAAAACGGGGGCCTTTCAGAAGGCAGGGACGGACGGACGGACGGACGGTTGGACGGATTAACAAAGGCCCAGACTCCAAAGTCCAGATTGTTCCTTTATACGGTCTTGATCACAGATGTTGACCGCGAGGAGGAAGATCATCTAGTAGGGTTGAACTGCTGCTGTGAAGGTGTAGACCAGATGGCAGAGAGCTCTTGTTCAGGTACCTGTAAACTCTTTATTAGCTTGTCTGAGGAGATGATGCTGGTTTGACAGCCTGTTGATGATACTGTAGAATCAGGAAGCAGATGTTGTCGTTAATTCTTTTTCAAGTTTTCTTTAATCTGAACTAAAGCTGCATTTACTTGTCAGTAGATCAATAGTTACTGTTCAGAAACTGAATTAAATGACATTTTAACTGTATTTCTTGAACTTTTCCAGGAAAAAAAAAAATTGAAATATTTGAATTACGTTTTTTCATCCTCGGTCTGCAACTTATACTCAGGTGCAACTTATATATTAAAATATATTATAATATAATAATAATATAATATAACGTTTGTTATTTTTACACTGACAGCCACTAGACGGCACTCTAGACTTGTGTACCTGTATCTGCTACTCCTGTACCAATGAAAATTTACATGTTCGTTATTTTCACACTGACAGCAGCTAGAGGGCACTCTCTCTGGCTAATGCGACTTTTACTCCAGGGCGACTTATATATGTTTTTCTCTTCTTCATTATGATTTATTTTGGCTGGTGCGACTTAGAGTCAGAGCGGAGTCCCGATTTTTACTATTTTTTAACGTCACCTTTCAAGGTAAATTGTACTGCTCTTTATCTAAATGTTAGATTCACCTGCTCATATACAGTTATCCAATATGCAGGCACACACACATTGATGTAATAAGTGTACAGTATCACGCTTTCAAATGAGGATTTTGTCATTGTAATTAGTGTGTGTATTTGCATCCACTTTAATGGGAAGTGATCCCAATACAAGTGGTCACAGGAGACACATACAGGACACATGTTAATGCCTACTGTGGGCTTGTGCCTAACTATGTCCACTCATGGTGGAATCTCCTGGGACTGATTTAAATACCAGGACTGAACAGGGTCGTGAAGATGTCAGACCTTTCAGGAGGAGGGTGTGTTCAGAGAATCAATGGAAGGTTCCATCTCTCCGTAACCCTGGATTTTAGCTTCAGGTCAACAGTGTGAGCTGGAGACGAAGTGTCTGGATTGTCAAACCTTATCTTTCCAGGTGTGATGCGGGCTCTTCTGACAGAACCTTCAAACTCATTTACTGCAGTGACTGATCAAGTGTGCAGAGCCGACACAGGGCTTCAGGGCTGAAGGAAGTAGCCTTTTCCTCACACGTTGACTTTGGCCACTTTAAGATAGTATTTGAGATGCAGTAATACCATGAATTAATTATTTATAACGTACACAGTACCTTTATATACCTGGAAGAAAAAGGTTTGCTTTGTACTCAATCACATGCCATCCTTTAGCAAACTAAGATGGTCTTAACACAAAAGAATTTAATCAGACTCAACATGGGCTTTAGGCCAATGTGAAACCTGATATTTTTAATTGCTCATAGTCTGGAGTTATTCATGCCTTAAGGTTAAAGCTTTTTTTTGTATTTAGGCCTGTTGACTGATCCAAAAAAAAAAAAAAAAATCCAACCTTGTGTTGAGAGGTAATCCTAAATGACTATTGAAAACCTCAAATAAAATAATAAAATAATACAAATACACCGACTAAAATAGGAACTCAATCTACAAGACTCCAAAATCATAGGTTTCTATCATTTTACCTAAGGCTGTGGATTGTTTTGCCTGTGCATCTGCTGCGCTGCAGGAGCCCTGTAGAAGCTGCTCACTCACTCAGCAGGCACGAAAAGAAATGATTGGAGCTGGTTTAAGGGGAAAAAAGCAACATATGGATAATGAATATTAGGAACTCATGGTGTATGACCACTTTTTGGCGGCGCCCCCTTCAGCCCTGTACAATCTTGCAATTTGAACGGTTGATTATGTTCCTTGTGTTAAATTGTTACACGCTGCCGAGTGTGTGTGCAAACAGTTCCAGAATAATTTGTCACTCATGCGTGAAGAAAACATGTTTCGCAGTGTCAAGGCTTTGATGAAGCGCTGCCTAACGGCTGTGGTCATGTGACGGGGCTCCGCCCCTCTGTGTTCGTGTGAAATAACCACTGGGTTGTTATGTTAATAGATGTAATGAGCAGAGCACTGATGATGTGGGGGAGTTTTGTGAGGGCACCTTATCTGGATAATAAGAGCGTCCATAAGTGCAGCTGCCTACACTCTTCTAATCTGGAGAACTGCTCTAAAGATAGAAGAAGAGGAGCTGTCTACTGGTGGAGAGCTACACGGACGGAGAGTACTTCAGAACAAGGAGGAAATGATTTGCAGATTGTGTTGGAGTGCTTACGCTATCATAATGAAGTACTAAGTTGCTGAGAAAATATCATTTAGAGCTGACGCCAGAGAAGTACAAAAACAACACCTTTAGCCAAACTTTAATCATTCACTCCAAAAGAGAATCTCAGTCCGGCTTCTCACTTTGGTTCATTTGGTTGACTTTGTGTTATCAAACCAGTAGTTTAATCATTATATTGAAACTGAATTCAGCAGTTGTCTTCAGTTGTGGAGACAGCCAAATGGTATCATGTAAACAAGTTCATCTGCTTCACTGTGAATGAACTGCACACAATAGACTGCATGTTAGTGCATTTATTTATGGCATTGAAATATTTGGTACTTAAAGTATACTACACAGAGCTGTCCTGTTGAACTTAGTATCTGATATCTGCAAAACATTGAAGCCTGTATGTTGCTTAAACCAAATTAAAATTTGAAAATGTTTAAAGTTACCGTACTGATATATATTTGTAATAATGATAAACTAGCGTGCTACTTCATACCATGCGAAGAAAATCAACAACAATTTAGACAAAAATCATAATAAAAAATAAAACATAATAAGCCACAATAGTAGGAATTCCTAAATATAATAATACATTATAAAAATTAAATAAATAAAATTTAAAGGATATATTAAAATATAATTTTAAATTAGTTAAAGTGATCTAAGAGCATGTTATAATAAGCCTAAAGTTTGCAAAAATCAAAAGTAGAATTCTGGTCTGGTTGTTGGTAATAGAAATAACTGCATTATGGTTTGCAAAAAAGATGAAAAAATAGGGTTCTGCTATGAGTTAGCCAAAAGAGCTTAAAGGTAGCCATAAAACATAGATTCCAAATACTGTTGAAAGTTACCTCAAAAATAACCAAGAGTTATGCAACAATAGGTAAAGAAAATAACTACAAGTGTCACATCAGTGACAGCGACTCTCCCAGTGCTCGTCTCCAAATCCCTGCATGACTGGAACCGGGTATGTTTTTTTTTTTTTTGCAAATGCAGATAAGAACCCCCCACATCTGATGTCTGTGGTTGAGAGGCCGTTCTCTTTTTATCACAGGGCCTCCACTGAATATAATACCACCACATTTATTTTGCCATTAGGGGAAATGCCTTAAGGCAGCACTTCAGCGCTCGCTGGTGAGGAGCAGCAAATTGATTCATGCAGCAGTGAATTGAAATTGTCGAGGCACATCATTAGCCCTGCTAGGGCATGAAAACTATGATACCATAGGGACACTGCTCTGAAATGACAGACTGTCTGTACAGCGTCCTCCTGCCAGACCACAGCCTGGCCCTTTGTTCTTCTTAACCTTTTACTTCACACTGAGCCATATCTTTAGAAACCTAGAAAAACATCAATTGTTATGGGGGAAAAATGCAAAATCAGTCAAAGTCTTTTTAATTCCTCTTGACCTATGAAAACCAACACACCATTTTGAACATTTAGGAAAAGAAACAAAGCATCAATTTAAAAAAATCCAGAAATTTCCCCTTTGCTCCCTTAGGCTGTACAAAGAGCAAAAATATAAAATGTGAAATTCCTCAAAGCAGATGTCCTGAGTGGGCGAGTCTTTAAAAGGTTGTTGTTGAGTATTTGTTAAATGTCCTCCAGGGAGTGGAGACGAGAGCCGATGAGTTTGGGGGGGTGAGGAAACGGCTCTCTGGAGTGTCCTCCTGTGAGCTGAGGGGCAGCTGGCAAACCTCTCAGACGTGCAGTAACTCAGGACGCGTCCAAAGGTGCTGTGCGGTGATAAAGGGAAACAAGCACCTCTTTACAAACGCCCTCCCTCTGGAGAATCGTCTCGCAACAGCGGCAGCAGTGCTTGGTCTCGTGAAACTCGAAGGAGATGCTGAAAAAATACATGTATGAAGTAAATAAACAGAGACATGGGAATATATTTCTAATCTACAGTTAATCTGTATAATCTGTAGAAACCCTCAGAGACTCTACTGTATTTTATACTGATGTTGTTTTGCACTTAATGCCTTTCTAAACACAAACCTCACTCAGTGAATCCAGGCTTGGGACCAGCACACAGAATGTCTCCCTGGTCCTTCACTTACATTGGATTTCCATTACTAATGTGGGAAGTAGCCTGTTTCCTTGCCATTAGTCTGAACGTAATCTGGAACACCATCAGTCTTGCTTAAAACTTACTTTGAAGAAGAGGTCAAAATGTTCCTAAATAAAACAACTGAAATGAAACAAATGATAGAAAGCGAATGTAGCACGACTTTATGTCTGACATACAAACGGCGAATTTCCGGCGGCCAAATAGTTCCTGTGATAATTCAGTTTTAATGCTGTAAATCGTAATTTTCTAAAAATAATTACTGTGACGTTATCACGAAACGCCTTAAGACAAAGACTTTTCTCTCTGTAACAGTTCTGATGTGCTCCTCTCAAACCCAGTCTGCTTCCAAGCAGTGTTCACTGTCCGTGGTTCACCTTATGCCTTATCTTTTTTTTTTCTTGTAAATGGAATCTGTTGGAAAAAAAAAGATATCTATTTGGATTTAAAACAACCTTAACTCCACTGAGAGTAAAAACTGTTCAAGAAAAGTTTTATGGTGAGAAAAATTGACCTACTGACCCTGGGAATCCCATACACAGCACGATGTTTGCCTCATCCAGTTGAGTTTTCTGTTGGCTTAACAAAAGCCAATTTAGAAAATATGGCCACGTAAAAACCAGAAGGCTCATCACAGCACAGACAGTATAATCATCTAAACATTAGGACCAAATGAGAATTCAAAATGTTCTCTGTTTTGTTTTGCACAAAGTGTTCTTTGTGTGCATGCTCCTTCCTCACAGCCTGGAAGCTCATCATCCTCCAGGCAAATTGAATTTAAAAACTCCAGGTTGTCATAAACACGAGTGTCCTCTGGCTGTTAATGGACACTGATGTCATATCTTTGTAAACAAAAATAATAATAAAAGGCTTAAAAATAGCTTATTGCTTTTTTTTTCTTTTTTTTTCATCACCACACCCTCATTTATTTCATGGCAGTGTGCAGTGTTTCCAGCACGGCGTCAGTATGTTGGGTTGTGTGGGTTTTATACAGGCATTAAAAGTCGCACCGCTGTTCTTACACACTGAGCATTTGTGAGTTGAATAGTCTTGTTCCTTAATGTGTCAGTAATGAGATTGTCCCTATGTCCACACTGAAGTCCAGGCTGCCTCTGGCCAGTCTTTGGTTCGAATGAGAAGACGTCAGGAGCAGCCTAATGATGCGTTCAGTGTTTCTCGGTCAACAGAAGCTGTAGTAATTGGCCAAAGCGAAGAGTCAGACTTAGAGGTAGGTGGATTTGAATACAGTGGTGGACGGCGCCAGGCCAATGAGAGACAGAAGCGTCTAGAATGAAAGGGAGGGAGAGAGAAGACGGTCGATTGAAACAGATCCACTTCAAAGGCAGGTCTGTTGGACTGTACAGTAGGAGTCACTTGTTCCAGTGTCTCTTCCCTTTTTTGCTCCTTGCCTGACCACGTCCTCCTCCTCCTTTCACAGCGTTGTCCTCCATTGTCTCCTCCTGAGAAAATGATCTTTGGCTTTACACGACCTCCTCTCCAGGGGAATCTCTGATAAATCTTTTAAGTCCTGGCCGCTTTGATAACCCCGCTGCTCTCAGGTTCACCCCCTCCATTGATGCTGCACTCTCACTATCTCTGTTCTCTCTCTCTCTGTCTCTGTCTCTCCCCCACTCTCTCTCTCTGACTTACATTTCACTTCATCTCCACCTCTACGCACCGTGCTCTTTTACTAGAAATGTACTTTACCTTAAGTGAATAGGTTATAAGTAGAGGTTTGAGTATTTTCATCATCAAATGTTAGGTTATTTCCTCATCATTGTAATTCGACTTTTGACTTAAAGGAAAAAACATTTGGTAAAAACTATTTGTGTAACTACATGTACCTTCTTCTGCAGTTAAGTCCTGTACTTGAATCTTTAACAGGTAGAAGGACAAAGGAGTTTTTGTGTTTCAATCACATCACAGGTTCTACATTCTATTGGAGATGTAGTCTTGAACTGTACTACTGACCAAGAGCCACAGACAGAGAGTATTTGTTTATTTATAACAGGTACATCTATTGTACTTGGCAATGACTGAGGTGTGTATTTCAAAGCCCGACTACTCAGTGTTGGTCTGGACATATATAAGTAGGTATCACTGAGGGGCGGAGTTGTGCAGCAGCTAATCTGGTGTGTTTCCGACTCGGTAACACACACCAACACAGTATCGCACACATGCTGTGATGGTTGTTGTGTCCCTGCAGAGATTAGCAGCAGGACTCAGCTTCCTCTGTGCCTCTGAGCCATCTGGCATCTTCAGATGGTTCATTCGCTTCACACCACACCTTCATCAGATATTTAGCTTTCATCCAACCCAAAGTTAATTGGCTGCACCTGTAGCTCTTGAATTATTTAAAAATTGTCGAAGTAAATCATTTTGGTGAAGCGGATTTGTACCGTCTGCGATTGGCCCAGACAGAAATGACGAAGCGTGAAGGAGGAGCTTCTTTTATCCGGTTTCCTGTTTGTGTGTGGGCTGCAAAAGAACTGCAGCAGTTCGTGGAAAACGTTAATACACATGAAGTCGAGGTGAGGGGGAGGGAAACACACCAGACACCAGAGGTTGGATATGTAGTATTTTAATGAACATGTCAAATGTCACTCTGAATTGGGGGTGGGGAGGTAGAACATGACGCACATGGGTATATCATCAAGACAAATGCAATATGTTTGGGGAGAAGGTAATACCCAACATGCAGTGTGTCAATCAGGTTCCTCGTTCCTCCTCAAGAACTCTGCTAGAGGGACCGAGCATGTTCTGCCTGTGACCAGAAAATACATTTTGGATTCCGAGAATAGGTTTCCATTTCTTTAGAAATGAACAAGATAATATTTTATGGCTTGCATTAGAGCTTGCACTTTAATCAAAACTCCCTAATTTGTCACAGATCACCTCAACATGACAGCATTGATTTTTGGCATTCATGGGCATGTCACATAGCTCTAGAACAGTTGCCTTCTTGGTAAAAAGTTGTTACTATTGTCAAGATAACTGCCATAAAAAAGAATATTCTTCTTATTTTGTTTGAGCTCCACCACATATTTCACATACTGACTTTATACTGCTCATTACTTTAACTTTAAATGTAATAAACAGACCTGGTAAATGTCTAGGACTAAGAGAAATAAAATACCATTGATCCAGTTGTTCTTCCCTTACTATTTTCTGCTATTCTCACTTTGCAATGAACTCAGTAACGAGCCTGCAGAGTCTGTCTCTGTGTTACAGTGTGTAAAAAAAAAAAAAAAAAAAAAGATTTTGAAACTTCGAGTGTCAGTGTTAAATTTAGCTACAATCACATTCAAATATCACATCAGTGATTGCTGAAGTGCGCACTCTCTCTTCACTCTATGTGGCGAAGACTTTCAGACAATAAGCAGCAATAATGCTAAGTGCACATTATAAAGTGCACAGACAGAGCTGCTCTGGTCCTAATATGCCCCGCGCCCATGTAGGGGTTGATGCAACATCCTGTTCATGTTATTTATAGAAACCAGGAGGGAGTTGAATTCTCTCCATCTCTGTTTTTCCCTCTCCCCCTCTTACACATGGCAAACACAAACAAACAAACACACACACAAACAAACAAACAACCAAACACAATGCTTATTTTTTCTCTTTCCATTTTCATGTTTTGGGGCTAAATTTCATCAGACTGTTTCTTCTGTCTTCTGACACGCTTATGCCTTAAATTAGAATCACAGTTTGAAGTGGAGGTTTTTTTTTTGCCTTGTTTACCCTTATTATGTCCACAACATTGCCTTCTGGTATAACTCCTTAGAGAAACTGTCAAAAAAATGAAGCAGAAAAAGGGGCAGACTTTGACTCGTGCTGAATAAAAAGCATGGTTTTCTTGGGCCATGCTAATGATGCTCCTTTGTTACTGTGTATACCATTTTTTCAAAATATTTTACTGTTACAGGGACCTTTATTAAAACATTTTTTAAACTCAAAAAATGAATTATCCATGGCTTAAAATGTGTGCTTGTCTATTTATCAGCAAAACAAACAAACAAACAAACAAAACACTTGAAAATAAGTACTTTAGAATTTAACTATTAGGGGTAAGCGTAAATGTCATCTATTGTCCCCTGTGGTTAGCCATGTTTTTTGTAGGTCACTGTTTGTCCCTTGTTGCAGAATCTCCTACAAATTGCAGTATTGTAGTATTTCAGCACCTTGGACAGTGTCTTAGCTTTTAAAAACATTGGTCGGCTCACGGCTGTAGTCTCTGCCTTCCACCCAGAGGGAAATAGTAATTAGATGACAAACCAGTGAATCCCCCAGGGTACACATCCAAAGCCACTCAACAAAAATCTGTCCTAAAGGTCACATGTGTGTCTGCTATAATTGTCAAGTGTCTGTGTCCTGTCATGAGTGCCCAAACTCCAGAGTCAGTGATTGCTCTCACAAACAGACAACAGTGTGAGGAGGCCTTTCTTCCAGTAAAAATAGCCACGTGAGCTGTGACCTACTTTCTTCCACTTATACCTAATGGCTATACATCGTACTTTGTGGTGTGAAGTAAGGGATTGATTTATTGCCTCTACACAACTGCCATTGTTTACTATATAATTGTTTCAGGGTGTAAAAAATCAGTTACTTAATAGGATATGCTACATTGTGCAAGTGGTATAGTAGGTGCTATAAATTAGAATAATCCCTATATTGTGGTTGGTTTGATTTGTATGACAAAAACACTAGCTATATGTAAGACAAGTCTGTTATTTTTCTCTGTGGGCCTTACAGAATATATATATATATATATATAAAATTAATTACAGTTTCTTCAATTCAGTATTTTTTTCAAGTATTTTTCAGAAATTTTGATTTATATACTAACGATACTTCATACACTGTGGAAGTCCAAATTCGTAGCTGCTATATGTTGAGTCTAATATCCTTGTGTTATAAATGGTTCGAAATACACGACAGAAAAACATGCGTTGTGTGTTAAAGTGTTTTTGACTAGAACGCTAGAATTCCCCTTTTTTCAGGCAGTACCTAAATGCAACACAGGTGTATCTACGTGTGGACAACTTCCTGTCTAATTAGACAACATGTCTTTCGGCCATTTGGAGCTGGCTGCGATATTGAAAACAGTGTTTTAGAATTTTTAATTGTTTTTGGGGTTCTTTTTTTATGTGGCCCTACACCATTGAGTTGTTATGCCCCACAACACGATACCTTACGACTTCGCTCATCTTTGGAACCTCAATGAAAAGTCGTCGAAAATCCATATTTATGCCACCTGGTCCAAGGTGCGCAAACGACACAGTAAAGTCAACCTGCTGTTTGAAAACGGGTTTTCAAGATGTATGCCGTGTGTAACAGGAGGGAAAGACAGGCCACGGGGACACGGTGAGTTAAATACGTTTTAGTTATATATATTTTCATTGTTTCTATTTGAAACGATAGAAAGCAGTCGTCCTCTTGGTTATTATGTTTTTATGTAGTTCAAACCAATGCACACGTTTAGTCGTTCTATGTATTTCGATTAATTCGGTCGCTAAATGGATATTATTGAATCAAAATGGTCGCTTTTGGTTAAATTTTCATATTACGGTTTGTGTATAGAGATTTTGTGGATTTTTGGAGTTGATCGTCTTCTTTGTTGGTTTGTACAGGGGCGTTTTCAAGTATTTAGGGGACTCCAGGTAGAAGAAGACCAATAGAGTAGCGGAACATTGAACGATGAGTGGTTCCCTTTTTCTTAAGATGGAGCATTTATAGAAGCAAGATCATTTAAATACCTGGAGCAATGTTTTGTGAGCTGTGGCTCAGTGTTTACCACATAGACACCGCTATTGGTTGAAATACATGTTTCTTTTATTGTCATAGAGAAAAGGTTAACATTTTCTTGAGCTAAACCTGTGGTTGAAATTGCAGTTAGCAATGCACTTCAATAAGGTTTTAATTAAAATACTTTTCATGGGCTTATTTACCTTTGACCCAATCACTTTTCCCACTTAGTCTATATGTTGTTGCAGTGTCCTAGATTTGGAAACCCATCTCACAGCAAACTGGAATTCATAAGCTGCTCCGAGGTTTGCTGACACCTACATGGCCCACGTTTGCTCCGCTGTGGATCACTCTTCACCACTTTAGCTCACGCATTAATTATAGATAACAAAGTAGGGAGGTAAAGCCAGATTTAATAAGGTACTAAATTAGAAATGTGCTACGTTGCAGCAGTGAGCTGTGCAAATTTGTGTTGATTGGAGAAGTTTAGTTTAAAGACCTTTTTAGAAGCGTCAGTATAGCAGCGGTGAAATAAACCGATGTCATTCAGCTGAACTATTTGTTGACTGCAATGCAGTATCACGAGGTCTATTTGCTCTACCTGCTTAGTCATCATGTACAATAATATGGCTAATCCACTTGCGAATAAAAGTTTAAAGCCATTTAAAACCAAGTCATACCTTCTTTAGTAAGTATGTAGTTAGCTTTGCTTGTCATCAGAAATGCCTAGACGTTTTTGCTGATAACCATCCATAAGCATTGGCATGTCATGCTGCATATTTGAGTACTATTGACGACTTCAAATCTGATGAAACCTAATTAAAGATATTAAAGATATTATTGACATAGGGCCTTGGTGCAGTACTAGGTACTTTATGTTTTCTTGTTTTTTTGGTTGTTTTTGTTTTTTTTACATTTTTCTCAGTTCAATATCTTCTACATATTCAGTACTTGGCAGATGTTAGTCAAGCTGTCTGGATGGTGGCTGAATGATCTGACAACTTTGGACCCTGCTTGACTGCTTGGTGCTCGCTTTGCTGCATCCTGCTGTCAGAAGCCAGCCTCAAGCGCGACCTAGTTCAGTCTACAGTTGCAAATTGATTTATATGTGTTGCTGTGATGCGTTGAGATTTAGCAGCCAGAGAAAATGGAATGGTTGAAACAATCGGTGCAAACTCTGTTTGAGATCAAGGTAAACAAAATAAAGTAATTCAACACTCACAGACACCCCATACATACTGAACAAGTTGGTAGAAGGTCTGGTACGAATACACACATATACTGAACACATATTCAGAGCACTTTGTAACTTTATTTTTGAAATGTTTCAAGAGTAACGACGGTGATGCAGTGTGAAAAAAAAAAAATCTTCCGGTTCAAAGAGTTGAACCAAAATAATTTTTTAATTGGACCTTCAAATATTAAACCAGGAGATTTATAACATGTTTTCATTTTCTCAGAAATAGGACTGACCACTGGTCATTGTTATTGATGAAAGGCTTGTTTTACATGACGTTTGCAGACAGGTGTGGGAATGTCAAATGTCTGTCAATTTAAATGCTCAGAGAAAGACCTTCTGACATAAGACGGAGTCTTTAATTGGTCCCACAGCAGCAAAGATTTATTGTTATGAACGTTCTTTGGTTCTTTACTGTTCTTCTCTCAGCTTTTGATTCTGTGGGTCACTGCATTTTTACTCCTCACATTTAGCTAATCTCTTTGGCCTGGATTACTGCTTCCAAGGGATTTAGGATTTCCACCAGCCGCAGCACATGTTGCACACTTTCCGTTTGTGTGTTGTGCTTACGTTTCTTTTCTGCTTTCAGTCTCTCTTTTACGAGAATGCAGCCTTTTTCAGCGCTTTCGATATATTCTGGCAGAGGGATGAAATGGAGAAATGATGGCAAAGCATGAAGACAAATTGTAGCTTTTGGGAACGTACCGTAGCGCAGCTTTTCAGATGGAGAAATATTGAAGAGGCGGCGGGTACAATACCCTGGATTGCTGGAGCAATAACATCACAAGCTTATTGACCAACTGTTGAAATCATTCAGAGAGGAAATATTGCTCTTTTTTCTGAGAATCTGCTTGGCTCTGGGAAGTAAACTACCGCGACATTCTTCTGTCATCCCATGAGCCTCCAAGTGCTTGAATAGCCAAGTAAATAGAATAAGGGGTATAGTAGAAGGCAAAGACTGACATTTGCTCTCGCAATAAAATATCCAGTGGACCACCTCTTTTCTTTTCAACTGTTTTGAAAATGAGCACACACAAGAAGAAAAGCTTTTTTCCACTTGGTTCGGTGTCTCCGGGTCGGATGTGTTCCAGTGCCACAGCTGCAACAGCAGACAAGCCTGGACCTCAGGCCAAAGGTGCTTTCTGCTCAGAGGGAGACAAGGTCAAAAAGAAGAGCCGGAAGAGGCGGCAACAGGCTACTGTGTCCCATCTGGTGGAGGAGCTCTTTTGGATAGGCAACAGCATCGTGGCCTTCTCCAAGTGGAGGCTTGGATATATGGGTAAGCGTAGGAAGTAGTCGTGCTTCCCCACTTTTGTGGTCTAAAGAAGAAAAACGTTTTGGCATGGAACGATTAGGGTGAGGGTTCTGGGGTTTCTGTCAGCCAGCAGTGTAGGCAGAAGTGTTTCCACCAGATGGTTAAAGGTTTGATGAATGTGGATATTGCATCCATGGTCATGCAAAAACTTGGAGGGGACTGTGTGGTCAGTGATCGTTAGGAATTAATAAGCTCTGCAAAGTGTAGGTTATTTATCCAAAATAATCAACTTTTTTCAATCAATATAATTTTTTTTAGCCTGACTTCCTACAGTACAAGCACTTTGATTTTTCATGTCATATATATATATTGTGAAAACTTGCAATCAAGCTATATTTGTACAGGCTTTAATCTTTACATTTAGAATCCTATGGTCTAATAAATCAGCAAAGTAAGGTGTGTTTGTGCGATCATGACCTCCTGCCCCAAAGAATCCTCTGTCCACGTGTGAACAACATATGGCCACGAGACAATCCTCTCTGGGCTTAACCTGGAACCTGGAACTGTTTTGGCTTAAGCAGGACAGCAGCCAAACAGGTCACTGTGCCACTGGCCTGAGGTGATGATCTTTTTAGACTTAGCTCCTGCAATAATTTGACAGGAACCCAAACCATTGCCTCTAACCTGTGGTCCACTTTCTGCCTAATCACTATAAATGATTTGAGCAGATGCGGCGTTCAACTGAAATGCTAATCCCTGTTAAATGTGTTCAGTGTTTTTGGTGAAATGGCTTTAAAAACAGAATTGATCTGATGAGCACAGACAGACCACTGTCCGAATTCTGGACAGGACGATGAGTGGTGCCGAGCTGAGTGGTTAGCTGCAGTCATTACTACTTCTTTTGATTTCATGTAACGAGTTCCTATGTCAGAATGTTAAGACGTTGAAACTTTGGTGAAAATGGATATTCTAGTGATGTATTCTCCAGTTTTCTTCCATATGTAGCTATTTATAGCATCCGTCTATAAGGCCTACAATGTTACTAATACAGCGATAATACAGCCGGGAGGTGGAATTAATGTGTAGTTGTCACCCAGGCTAGACGTGTTCTTTGCTCATTAACCAAGTTTTTTAGGGACAAGTTTGGCTTGCTTCCAGCCTCTCCAACATAAAGTGAATGTGAAACTTCTATTCATCACCGCACATTCAATCTGATGTTGTAACCATGGCAACAGCCCCAGGTCCTTACTACAGTAGGGAGTGTTCTGCTTATCTGATTGTCTACTGCTCTACTTTTGCTGCTCTCTCTTTAGTGTTTACAAGGTGTCGTACATGTGTTAACTGCTGTTGTGAACTGCTGTTGTCTTTTTGTTGACAACGCTTCTTTTTACTGCCTCGCTTCCTTCTCAAGAATTGAGTTTCCTTTTCTAATAATATACTGTATAAACTTATATTTGAATAATTTACACATCAAACAAACCTGATACAGCAACTCTAAAATCCCTTGTAGAAAGAAATATTTTTGGGATTGTTTCTGATAAAAGTTACACTTCTGCTTTTACATTCTGGCAGGAGTAGCACAAGCCAAGCACGGACACCTTCTGTGCCTTCTCGGCTGTGACTAATTTAGTTCAGCACAGCTACAAACGAGAGTTACTTCCACGTGAGAGTGATTAACTTTTATTGCCGTTTGGAATGATTCTGTTTCAGTGCACTGTTGGAATCGAACACATAATGCTGCTCAACTGTAACAATCAATTAATCCATAATGGCCATTTCTAAATAAGATGAGGCTGTGTTGAGGCCAGGGCTGTCGGTCTTCATGGTCACCTGTTAGTGTTGGCCAGTCTGAGGCTGTGATGGCTGTTAGTGTGCACACGGCAGCTCAATCTTTGACAGGAAGAGGATGACGAGTCACTTAGATCCCTGTGAGGAGATAGTCTTCATCTGTGTGCCAGAACGGTGAGGCCTACAGAGTCTGTGTGCCCTCATTTGGACCAAACTCTGACAGCAGCTCATTTCATGGATTACTGCCTCCGCTGTGGCTGAGGAAGGGCACATACTCACCTCTATTACAGCCAGTAACATCAGGCAATACAATCAGCAAACAGCTTTAGCAACAACCTTTCACATGAAATCAATAAGTGGTTGCTGTGCAATTACTGTTAATCCAGTCTTTATTCACAAATTGTTAGTGACACAGGATACGGTAAAGGTAAAGGAGAAATTGGTCATATTGATTTTGAGTTGTTTTATAGATGTTTTATAATGTGCTAAAATCTGTAAATAGTCAAATTGCGCCAATCCTGTACTACTGCTCCTACTTGTGCAAGGATCTTTTTTGCTTTACTTGTACGTTTTCGTACACAACCTAAAGTCTAAGCACAGCTGCTCTTTAAGTACATCACTAAATGAACACAATATATGAATACATATATTATGTATACACATTCATGGCAGCATATGCGAGTCAATAGAAAATTGTCTTTAAGTTATCTTTAATAGCATGTGGCTGACAGCCAGTGAGGCCTGACAACTTTTGTGTGTCTTCATATCAACAAAGTAACAAACGTGATAAACCTAACTAGTAAACACTCAGGTACATCCTTGGCATTCAGGTTTTTCCTTTATGTTCAAGCATACGTGGTTGGACACTAGTTTATCGTCCGTTGTCCAGTCAGTTTTCCATACCATCCCTTCAGTATGTACCTGTCAGAATCTGCAGATATACTGTCAGCTATTTCTTTCCTCACTGCCCAGCTGTTGACAGCTATCCTCTGGTCTTCCCAGAATTTAAAGGTAAAGGCTCACAAAATAGAGAATCCAGCTCTGCTCAATCCTTCATTTTTGTTGTTTTGTTATATGTAAAAAAAAAATGCATGTGCATGTCTAAAATAAGAGCGAGAGTTTTTCTGACAGTTGTTTGGAACTCTTGTTCGTCTTTTTCTACTTCAGAACTTTGCAACCAGTCGTTTGAGTGATGCAGTGAAATACTTGACAACCATTCTGTTAAATATTTACATCCATAAATAGACAGGGTTTTATGGATAGAGCTGACACTTGAGTTGTTGGGAGCATATGCCTCTCTGTCTGTCATGGCAGTTGGTGTGTCATGTCTCAATGTTTTTTTTGTTTTGCTTTCTTTTTTGTTGTTCTCAGATTTTACATATTACATCTTGGGAGATGCAAATGACAAATCCTGTATGATAAAGCCATTCACTGTGAAAATATGCCAAATAAACCCTCAAGACCCAACAAGAGCTGCTAAATGACCAGCTGTTGTGTTGGGATGTTACAGGCCACACATTAGAAAGGGTTAGATTAAAAACAAAAAATTACTTTTTGTGTCAACACCTTCTGTGTGTCAACAGCTTTCACGCTGCCTAATACTGATTTTAAATAGTGACCGACATGTTGTTTGTGAAATCTCCAGAAGTTTAAAGTTTCATCTGTGTGGGTGTGGTTATCTTTTGTTTGTGAGCTTAAGGTTTGAGTTAACTATTCCGCAGTTTGAATTTAGGTTCATTGCTAGCTGATTCACTTCATGCATGTAACAAGCGTGCAGTTGTCAAACTCTCCTGGTCGAAAACATTTGGAATCACAATGATGCATTCACTGTTTCCTCCTTATATTATATGGTTTTCATTGTGACTAATTGCCCGGGGCTAATGCTAGAGCGCACCAATAGCCAGCGCTTGGTGTGACCAACAGCTTGAATGGATGCCACACGCACATACAAAGGTTTCTTTGCCCGCTCTCGTCCTGGTATTCATCATCTTAATGTGCTTCTTGTGCAATGTTCATGTCATACTGATGTTTTCTCCATCTGTACAGCTTTTATTGGAGCACATTACACTTTCCTTAAATTGTTTTGTCATGCATTGTAAAACCCTTGTACGCAATGCAGATCTCCATTCACTGAAGAGTGAGAAGGATGTTACTGCTGTTACTGTGTAACATGGACCAAACCTTACACTGGAGTTGTGCTCTTTGCTGATGTGGGTTTGAATTGGACAGCAGAGGTTAGCAGAAACAGGAGTGAACTACATTAACAATGCCCTGGGGCTGGGCTGTTTGTGAGACCACAGCAATGTCAAATCAATGCTCACTGAGAGCAATCCATCACTGCTGCTTTACATTGCTTACTCTGATGTTTTTGGTGTTGCTTGGCTTTCTTCCAGGTCAAAAAAGACAAAATGTGATCCAAGTTAAAACCCATGTTTTATCTTTTTTATTTTTTTATTTTTCAACACAAGTTTTGCCTTCTTTCTCCATATTTTTACTGATTATATGGTTCTTTTATACTAATTTTTATTATTATTTATTATTATTTAATAAACTAAAACAACACATGCCTTTCATTTACACTTCACATTTTAATGAGTAAAACATTTGTCTAAAAATACTTAGTTGAAGTAGTTGAAGAAAACTGTTCATATTTAGCTGACTTAATAATATTTGTACAGGTTAGGACTTAGACCCTAGCATGCTAGGTGTTTCTCCTACCATAGGAGATCGGAATTGAGTTGGCAAAAACTCAGTGACTATAGACCTGTGCAGAAATAATTTGGAGTTTGCTGAATGAGGTTTTAAAATAAATAGTTAGAACTTTGGCCATTTACAAAAATAACCAATATTAAACAAAATGAAAGCCACACACATAAACACACAAATACTCATTTGATTTTTCATTCCAAGATAATTAAGCTAATTTCTCACTGCACATTAACTTGGATGCAGTTCCTAGTAGTCTGTGGGTGCCTTTTGTCACCAGAACAGGAAGTAGGGAAATATATCCCACCACTAGGTTTATTTGAATCCTTGAGTTTTTAATGTAGCGTGAAGTAAAATGAAATGTGTCAAAGTGACACGTTTCTGCTCCCATGTTGCCGCTCCTCTTGTCTGCGGTGACAGGCCTGTCCAATGTGTTTGCCTTGCAGTGGATATGTTTATGTAATTGTACATAGTAATGCATACATACACACTCCCTTGCTTCAATGAGTGTATACACACTCCTAGGTGTTTGCATCTTGACAACTTCAGTATATAATTTTTTCTTTCTTTCTTTCTTTCTTTCTTCTTTTTATTGCCTCCAGTGGAGAAATGTATGAGCTCCATGCAGATGGGAACCCAGATGGTGAAACTGCGAGGTGGCTCCAAGGGGCTGGTGCGGTTCTTCTATCTGGATGAGCACAAGTCCTGCATCCGCTGGAGACCTTCACGCAAGAATGAAAAGGCTAAGAGTGAGTTTCTCTGTGTCTGTCACTGTCTCCAGAGAACAGAATATTCTCAGTTGTTGGGTTCTCATATGTAGTATAGACTCATGGAAAACATCCCTACCAAAGTTGTCAAAGTCCTCGAAGAGTCCTGAGAGACTCAAAGTCAGACTAACACTTCTATGACATAAAAGAACCTGACAGTACTGTTGTTGAAGGTTGCTCTATGATCTCTTTCAGTGGTTTCTTTAAATAAACATTTTTACAATTTAGTATTTAGGCAGGTACTATTTAGCAGTTTAGTTTCAGGCCCTTGTGTTTCTCGGTGAGCCTATTTATCTGATGCATTTTTTTCATTAGATGAATTAAACTCTGCTCCCACATGGGTTCTTGAAGCTGAAGACTTTGGTGTTTTAGGAGGAAACATTTATTTTCTGAACACAGTTAATGCCACTTAGTCAACAAGACACTTTCCTGTCATATGTTTCCAGGTAGCTAAAGAAAGCAGAAGGGCATTATTAGTGGCAGCTTCTAGAATGACCGGCTGTCTCACGGGGGAGCTTAGGTGCTCAGTTTCCTGTTCCACTCAGTGCCTCCGTAGCACTAGATTTAATAAGCTCTTTAAGTCAACTTAATTATTCATCAGAATTAATCTGCAGAAACCGTTGAAACGGCCAAATGAAAGTGATGCCAACACACTCAGCAACCTGATTGGAACATCTGCCCTTTCTTTTATTCATCTTGTGTCACTTACCCCGGGCTCTGAAGTCTTCAGTGCTGACTGTGCTCTGTACGCCCACTATATCCAGACGCTGCAGGAAAGTTGCTCTGTGTGAAAACATGGCTGCCAGACGGAAACAGAATTTAGGCACTTAACAGAAATCTGAGTGAGAAATAAAACAGACAAACCAAAACACCCTTGTTTTATTCAGAGCGGTGGGACAAAAAGCTGTTTTTTAATTTAGAGTTTTAGAAATTCAGTAAAGTGATAGAGCTTATCAGATTAAGACATACTTTTGGAGCATCTGTTTTATTTATTTTTACTAGATGAGTTCCTTCACGAATTTTTGCACAGCAGGTGGATAAATGCATTTAAAAAGCCCGGCGAGAAATGTACAATATAGTTGTCGCAGAACAACAATCACGTCTTTCAAATGGTTGATGTTGGTTGGTTTATAATGTAATGTTTTCAGTTAATATAGCTACATGTTGTCTATAGACAACCTGTAAGGTCACAAATATGGGAAAGTGTAACTTTCCATGTCTTTGAGCAGACATTTTATTCCTAATGGTTCTTTTCTAAAGGTGAATGAGCAGCAATGCCATTAACTTCCTCCTTGAAAATTCAGCTCTATAAAACAAACAGGGGTTTATAGTATACTTATTTCATATAATTTTTTTGTCTGTCATTACGTGTATGTACATATGTGTTACATTATTTATATATTAAAAATGAACATTTTATTATAAATAAGCACAAATTGTCATAAGGTTCAGGAAAACCACCCAGCTTCAGATGACATGACCTCTGACCTCAGCAGCTAATAATGGTTTTTGAAATATTCGTGACAATCCCAGGAATCCCAGATTTCAGGTGTACACTACTGCATGATTCAAGAAGTGCATCCAGGAAAAGAACACGTAGTCGATCACACGTGTCATCCGAGGCTGCAGGGGTTACACAGGATCACCCACAGCCACACGGGAACACAGGAGAAACACGGCACCAGCTCCTTAACTGTCATGTTAGATGCATCTCTGACATCCAAGAGTGTATTTATAAACACACACAGTATATAGAAATGCCACCAAACCGGGGCCTCAGTACTGAACGGCCTGGGAGCAGGTCTACGTGTTTGTTTGTGGTGATGTTTTATGAATGTGAATATGAATGTGAAAGTTTCATCCGTGAAGAGTAATGTATGACTAAATGACTTGGTGAGGATACAAACAGACCAATGTGTGTAGCGTGAAGTACCTATAACATAGGAACAAGTCCGAAGTAGCACAGCAGCTGCGGCGGAAAGGGAACAACTTACCGTCATGCTGCTGTCATGGAGAAAACTAATGAATATCTCCAGGCAGTGTCTTCCAGGAAGATGTGATTACCATCTCATAAATGTTGTATCTTCATAAACAAAGCTCTCTGGGTGCTCCTCATTGAGTGCAGTATTCTATAATCCTCTTTAAATGATGAAAAAATTAAAAAAGGAGCCATTACTTTTTTCCAAAGTTAAATAAAACAATCTTTCAAAATCAAGGTAAAACTAAAATTATTACATAAAAGGAAAGTTTTTAGTTTTTTAATGTAATGTTTTCCCCCACATTTTTATTTGATTCTTTTACTGTATTACACTTGTTTGCTACTATACTATCTACTAATATAGAATCTAAGAAAATGTAAATTTAATTTGAAAAACTTAATTTTTCATTTAATCTCATGAGTTGCAACTTATTTTCATGAAATGCATTTAAAAACTAAATGCACTCATTTTCAAAGTACACTTTCCTTTTTTATAAATCCATGCACATTCAGCACAAATCCTTCTTGAATGTATTTTAGTGTACAGTGTTTAAAACCCTAAAGTACTATAAGTTTATCATATATCCTAGGTATATTTTGAATATTATCACTAACTCTTCTTTTTCTCTCTGGTCCATTAGTTTCCATCGACTCCATCCGTGAGGTTTGTGAGGGGAAACAGTCAGAGATCTTCCAGCGATATGCAGAGGGGAGCTTCGACCCCAACTGTTGCTTCAGCCTCTACTATGGAGAACATGTGGAGTCTCTGGACCTGGTCTCTGGCACTGGAGAGGAGGCACGGACCTGGATCACAGGCCTCAAGTATTTGATGGCAGGAATCAGTGATGAGGACAGCCTGGCCAAGAGACAGCGCACACGTGACCAATATCCTTCACTCTAAATCCCATATTTCTCTGAAGTTTGTAGTCCCGACCACGTTGGGCTGAAACGACTCATTATTAGAGCAGATTTGGTAGAACCTAACAGAAATGACAGTAAGGCAATTTTTATTGATTTGACACTTGTGTCACCCACTAAGAGGCGCAGCAGCT
>NC_024316.1:7595304-7638102 GCF_000523025.1 Cynoglossus semilaevis | reverse complement strand
TTCACTTTTCTTAACCCTCTGGATTATCACATGGCTGAAGCAGACCTTCGCAGAGGCTGATAAGAACGGTGACGGCAGCCTGAGCATCAGTGAGGTCCTGCAGCTCCTGCACAAACTCAACGTCAACCTGCCACGACAGAAAGTCAAACAGATGTTTAAGGTGCAGTTAAAGGTTTTTAATCTGCAGTTTTGAAGCTTGTTCATTCTAAAAATGTGAGAGTTCATTTCCTGGGCCATTTGTCTTCCTTCCGTCAAGAAGTAACATGAAGTAGATGAGTTCATAAACCTGGAGTAGTTCTGTGCAAAAGAGAGGGGCAGGGACGGTGTAGGCATGGATGATTTAATGAGATATGATATGATGTAGCAGTTTACTGAGGTAAACGATCTGATGAGTAGGATAGGAAACACTGGAGAAAGGGATAAATAGAAGATCCTCAGAGAAGATTTGTTGAATTGTGGAGAAGGAACTGAAACAGTTGGAACACAGCAGCCGAGGAAGAAAGACCTGGGGTCTGCTGACGACAGATGTTCTTTGAAAGAAACTGCCCAGAGAAGAGTAGGAGGAACAACATACACCCCATTAAGTTACCTCACCCAGCAGTTACCTCACGGCCCTGCAACCTGTCTACTACGATTTCCATCATCTTTACATATAGGTTGAAGAGTTCTGTTAGGCTGCTCTCATCCAAAAAGCCTCTTGGATGGGAGCTGAAACATCTTTGGGAAAACAACTCTTCAACCTTTAATCTTGATAGACATCTTCACATATAGTTACATATATTATTGTAGGGGTTAACAACTGTCCAGTACATAGTGTGGTCCAGCTGTACTGTGTACTGGACAAAATGTAGAAAGTTGACAGAACAGACGAACAGATGTTTGTTATCAGTTCGACCACAAATGTTAGTAATCAGGACACTGTGGAACAGGCCGTGTTGTTGGAGTCCAAACCTGCAGTGAAGATGGTCTGGACTAAGTCCAGCAGCCTGTTGACTGTCACCCATATGGTCCAGCTGAGACACAGATGGTCTTTGCTGTAAAGCAGGATAAATACAACCTGCGTGTGTGTGTGTGTGTGTGCACACCTGCATGCACTGTGTGGACATTCATAAAGATAGGTGTTTCTTGGCTTAGCCTACTTGACTTGACCTCTTTCTTGTTGACATTAGTCTTAGTGGTTATTGTGACATGACTAATCTGTTCAACTTATTACTGCAGCAGGTTCAATACTGTCAGTATACAGCGGAGAAAAAGGTTGAACAGCCACACCACAGTCTAATCTAAGTCCATTTATTTGTTATTAATAAAGCACATTCATATTTAATGTAACAATGAATGAGCTTCAAGTGTTTTAACCTTGTTTAATAGACAGAATAAATCTATTCAATTATCCCTTTGTTTATGGATCAGTTAAACTCATGTACTAAATACAATTAGTTGTGTCATCAAGTGTTTTGAATTTTAATATAAGACATAGACCTTTATTTATTTAAAGTAGAAGAAGTTAATCTGCAGTTTTTAATTGGCTGCTCTAAAAGATCGCAAAAAGAAAACCAAAGGAGAAAACATTTGCTTTAACACGAGCAAAACAAAGGATCATACAAAAGGCGATAAAAGGACCCGCCAAAGTGGAAATGTGGACAGACAAAAAGATGGATTGGTTTATTAATCCCTGGGGGAAATTGTAGTGTCGCAGCAGCCGGGTCACATAAATCACAAACAAATGAGTTGGGAGGGAAGGAAATTGACTGTAAAACAGGGAAATGATGTAAAAATACACAAAGCCAGAGCTGACAACAGAGATTAGCAGTTAATTTAGCACCAATAGAAATAAAAATGTACTTATCACACTTATATAAATTACACTTTCATTTTTATTATCATCTTTTTTTTAAATGGTTGTCTGACAAAGTGTGTGTTTTATAACCTCGGACTTTGAATAAAATTAATTTAAAGGCAGCAGAAAATAAATGGACTAGACTGTGACAGTTAGGTTAATAAAATACAAACAAACCCTTCAAGTCATTTCAACTGTACGGTATATTAACACATAGCACTATAAGTGCATTTATTCTACAGTGAACTGGCATAAATCATTATAGATTTTACAAACTGTTCTGACCATGTTGAGGTTCACTCTGACAGAGACCGTTCTCAACACACTCTCAAAATGAAAATAGTATGACACACTGTATGAGCCTGCAGACTCATCATACAAGTCCTTCATGTAATACAATCTAAAGTTTTACCTTTAATTTGCACAAAATGTCAATATTGGCCCAATACAATCCTCAGTGCCGGATCAAGAAATCCCTTGTGCCTTGTTAGGCAGCAGGTTAGCATTTCTCCTGACATCCAACTACATTTAAACTCACCCTGACTCATTGGTGCTCCAGTGCTGTTTAAGTGCAGTTTAGTCATGTTGCTGAGTCATTTTTGTTCCCAGATTTCCTCACAGTCTTCAAAAAATCAACACTGTTCTTGGCTATCTTGTCATTTATCCATTTTCATTCATCCCTGTTTGTACACCAGTTTACAAAACCCTAACACGGTGTTGTCTAAACTGAATGAAAGTACAAGTCGAGACGAGAAGCAGAGCCTTTACTCACAGTAAATAATATTCTTTTCAAGAAGCAGAAAGTATCACATTGTCTATCTCTGTGATTAGACATCACTGTCTTCTACTAAAGACTTCCTCCAGTGTGTGAACCTGTTAATCCATGCAGCCCTGAATAAGTCTTGTCCAAATGATTAATGCGCTCTGTTTGCATCTCTGCATCAACGTGTCATTTGGTCACAGTTGCAGTGGAGAACGTGTGACATGTTCACACAGAAGCGACTGCTGAGCCCTGTGGTGTGATGTGTGTCAGCTTCGTGCATCTGAGTCACTAGGAATCTGTTGACTGTCCCGCTGTCAGAGATGACTGTGGGATCAACACTTGGGGAGTTCAAGTTCAAACTGTTTAAGTCATTGTTAACGGGTTTCATATTAAGGAAACTATTATGTGCTGGGCACATGATGTGTTTAAATCCTCAAGTTTTAAAGTACTTTTTTATATAGTTATATAGTTGGAATGACACTGTTTTTACATCTTGTGCATTGAATTCATTCTGGGGACGAGCTCTAAGTCGGACAGACGTCACAGCCCTGCAGTGATCGGCCTGGCATATGGACCTGGTCACAGTCTGTCTCTGTAAACAGAGGCTGGGATTACACTTGTCATCCTGTGACCTACTGTAGTGCTCTCATTAACCTTGTTAGGGTCCACATATTGTAGTCCATATTGTAGTCTCCTTGACCCAGTCTATATGTTGTAACTTCTTCTTTCAGATTATTTTATCTCAATTTATATCCTTAGTTTTGTTCAAATTGAGGGTTAAAAAACCTGTTATTTGATAGATGTGTTAAATCAAATTTAAAAAAATAATTTTATTAAACATAAATAATGGAATTTAATACAATGATAAAAAAACATGTAAACTGCAGAGACCAACAAGTCTCACTGCAGAGAAGCAATAACACTACAGCAGTAGCCACTAAAAATAGATTTCATAGATACAACTGAAGGAGAGACATTAATGGACAGACAGTTTGTATTCACAGAACAAAGTTAGAGTTATTAATTAAATTTAGAAATGCTATTTTTAATTGTATAAAAAAAAGTCATGTGCTTTTTGGAATTCTTATATTTAAAACTCCCTCTTAGATCTAAATACGCTTGAAAATTCCACCACTAAATCTCATTAACACACATCTGTACACAGGAGGCCGACACAGACGACAACCAGGGGACCCTGGGCTTCGAGGAGTTCTGTTACTTCTACAAGATGATGTCCACCCGCAGGGACCTGTACCTCCTTATGCTTACCTACAGCAACCACAAGGACCACCTGAACTCTGACGACTTGGCTCGGTTCCTGGAGACTGAACAGAAGGTACGCAGAGTTATGCACTGCAGTACAGTAATTATTCACTGACTGAAGAGCTGAGCAGTATCCTGACTGATGGGTCGTTCTTCTATCATTGTATCACTTATATAGTGTGTATGGGCCTCATGCATATACACCAAGCTGTAGTATTGTACAGGCTGCTGATAATTACAAACCCTATTTTCAGAAAAGTGCATAGTTCAGATGAAAATGCGATAACATCACTATAATCATCAATAATCAGAATCATTTCATTATTGTTGTTCTTGTTTTGTAACTTTTTTTGACCAGGGTGCACTTTATAATCAGAGATGAAGTGTTTTTGTAGTGTTATTTGGTCATGTAGAAAACTGATTAAAGCCTGCACAAACTGAAAGCTGATTGATCTATATAGCAACACCAGCCAATCAGCATGCTTTGACTGGCAATACTGTTACAAACACAATGGTCACATCCTATTTAAATGAGTCAAAGAAATTAGACTTGATTTGGATGTCAAAGGCAGCTACTGAACAAACAGCTTCAGCCACAGTGGCACTGCATGTGTTCTGCTGCTGAACTCTTTCCACAGAATACTCATATTCATGTTGTTTGACACAAATTTCAATGCTTTGTAGATGACCAAGGTGACAAAGGAGCACTGTCTGGAGATTATCAACAAGTTTGAGCCGTGCAGTGAAAACCAAAAGGAAGGAGTTCTGGGAATCGACGGTGGGTTTGTTTCATTTGATTTTTTTTCATCCAAATCCGTTGTGTTCTGAAATAAGAATTAATAAAAATGTATACTATAAAAGACAACAGATGTCACTGTGAATGTCTTAATATTATATTTGGAATTTTTTTCTTTAACGGCAGAAAAGAAATATAATAATTGTGTTAATGTGTTGTGTGTTAATACTTTTTTATAAATGTATCTTAATTAGCAGTGGCATTCCAGCTCCACTTAAAGCTCTATTAAAACCTGTGATGATAATTAGAAGTTAAGATAAAGTGGTTTACTACATTAAATCATTAGACAGAATATGATACAAAAAATAACAGGTTGAAACAAAGGGCACAATATTAACAAAAAATAGTCAAGATGAAAATGTAGACTTACAATCAAAACGAGACGGATGATTAAAACAATTTACAAAAGGGTAAAGCCAATTAACCCTTCCAAAGGTGAATATGGTTAATAGGAAGGCTGCTTTTTATTCAAAGGAAAAGTTTGTTTTACAAAGTGAGTTGTCAAGGTCAGTCAAATTAACTGTAGGGTGGAGGTGGTCGAACACAGACAACATAGGATTTAGTTTTTGGTTCCCTTGGAACTAGTTTAGCAATAAAAATTAAATTCCATTTTAACACTTTATAACGTCACAGTCCACCTGGTTCTCAGATTGGGTTTGTGATCTGGATCGCTGGTTACCATGTTATGACCTCATAGCATTATTTGTAAAAAGACAAACTATGCATTATTTGTACTTGTTTATTCATTAAAAACCTTGTTGTTTCAGGTTTCACAAACTACATGCGGAGCCCGGCCGGAGACATCTTCAACCCTGACCACTACGACATCAACCAGGACATGAACCAGCCGCTTTGTAACTACTTCATCGCCTCCTCACACAACACCTACCTGATGGGTGACCAGCTGATGTCCCAGTCCAGGGTGGACATGTACGCCTGGGTGCTGCAGGCCGGCTGTCGCTGTGTGGAAGGTTAGTGCACGGACACGTCTGCAAAGAACGAGCCGGTTTGGAACTAGACAAAGAATTGCTAAACAATACTTAAAACATTGACTTTGAATAATAGTTGCTGAGTAGTTGAGTGGTCAGTCCTACCATAGTCTAGTGGCAGCTCCAAGATAATTCACCACAACAATGAGAGTGCAGACTCCAATACCACCTGAGAGGAAACATAGCCTGTTTTTTTTTTTTACCAAGGTACATGAAAGGACATCAGGTCACATGATTACATGCCACTCAATCACAGTGTCATATTTTTGTGATAATATTTTTTTAATTGTTTTACCTACTTGACAGCGATAGTACATTTTCCCTGACATTCATTGAGGACAGTGAAGACTGAATGGTCCACAACAGTAGAGCGGTAGTGTTGCTTTTTATTTGTTGTTCCAATTTGAGCATTTATTATTAAGTGTAAATGAAATTAAACCAAAAAGACAAGATACTGTAGGTTAATGGTGGATTTAGATTTTTGTAGCCCAGTTCTTAATGACACTTGTCTCTCTGTGCTCACCTACGGAAAATACACAGAAAAAGGAATTGCCTTGAAAGGTTATTTTGTGAAACTGTTTGTCTTTATAGAACAACAGAGGATATTTCTGGGAGGCATTGATGACTTCATTTAAAAGGCTCGAAGATTAATACCTGTGTAATGCCCTGATTAATTTGACTTTATTTTCGACAGTGGACTGTTGGGATGGTCAGGACAATGAGCCCATCGTCCATCATGGCTATACGCTGACCTCCAAGATCCTCTTCAAAGACGTTATTGAGACCATCAACAAATACGCCTTCGTCAAGAACGAGTATGTACACACAGCCATGTAGACACGGTACTGGTATACTTCAACAGTTCTGTACTTTACCTGTTCTTTCTTTTCCATTCTGTCTCATGCACTTTGACACAAAGTGGGAAGAAAGTTTACAGCCGTTGGACTGTTTCTATTTACTTAATACTTTAATAATATCATCTGATCGAGGTGGACAGATTGATCACATAGAACTGTAGCCTTGATTATATGGCTGTACGTTCTTATTCAGACTAAGCAGTTACCTCTGGCTCTGTCAGCCTTTTCTGTATGTGTGAACAATCTATAACACATCATTCCCTGAGATCCAGTCACTGACAAAGCTACGCTATAACATGTCCTTTGTACAATACCAGTTGTTGTCCTTTAGACCCTTTCTGTTGTTTTAGATGTATTTAGCTGTAATTCACTCGCAGGAAGTGCACATGCTCACACACACACTCGGATTTTCATAATCCCATTGCCGCGCACACTCAGTCTAGAGGGAGTAGGGGGAAAAAAATCTCTATTTTTAGACTCTCACTAAAATGACTGGGTTCCTTCTCTCTGTGTGGTATAAAATAATGATTTAAGAATCAAGGTCACAGTATTCCACAGAAAAAAAAGCCTCAGAATAGAAGAGGTTGAGAAGCTGAGTTCAGCATCGAAGAGGAAAATATGCCCAGGACCTGGAATGTAGTCACCCTGTGTTCACAGCTGTGAGTGACTATGTTCAGACTAGGGCTTTTCTCTGACAGAGACTGGGATTGGACTGAGATCAGTGTGTGTGGCCAGGCCTGCTTTGTGCCATCGTAGCCTCAGTGGTTGAGCTATATTTCAGCCTATTGAACATTCTAGTTGAGAATGTTTGAAGTACATCATCTGTTCAAGAGATTTTTTTTGCTTTCCTTTTCCTTATTATTAGGGATACTTACAGCTGCTTAATCCTGAGATATCCAACGTTCCTCTGTGATTAATCAGATTTAAAATGCTTATCACTTGACTGCATTTACAATGAACAGATTTGCTCCTAAAACAGCATCATGGAGCGTGTTGAAAGAGAAGCTTTAATGTTCATGATTGTTTTTCTAACGGTGTCAAAATGGTTACATTTAAACTATCTATGACACCGGAGGTCCCTTCAGCTGATCATCACATCACTGTGATTTCTCCTCAGGGAATCATTAACGGCTGCACATACTGCCGATTTTATGGCCTTTCATTCCAATGGATTCTTAGTGAGATATTTCAGTCAGCACTAGAACGGTCAGTCAGTGAACATTAGACCAATAATCAAATCCTCCAGAGTCAGATTCAAGTTTTTTTTTCCTATTTTTCTCTCATTTGTTGGCTGTTTATTTTAGATTATTGATATTTTATAACCTGTCCACCTGCAAGCGTGCACACACTCACAATTTTTCAAATTTGATGTTATTTTCTGTATCTGTGCAGCAGATATGTTTGAGACTGAAGTGTCTAGTCACGAAGTGGTCGTACTCTGAATCCTAAAATCCTTTCAGGATCTTAAGTTCCTTCAAGGAGTGTCTCAGAGTGAGCTGCCTTACACACCTCTCATCGCTGTCACTCCCCTCTGTTTTGTTCTTTTCCTCTCAGCTACCCAGTCATCCTGTCCATCGAGAACCACTGCAGCGTCCCTCAGCAGAAGAAGATGGCCCAGTATCTTGTCGAGATCCTGGGCGACAAACTGGACCTGTCCAGTGTCAAAGCTGATGAGTCTGGATGGCTGCCGTCTCCGGAAGCACTCAAGGGCAAAATCCTTGTCAAGGTAAAGTCAAGAATGTTTGGAGGGCACTCGTGCAGTGGTCAATCCTAACTCTGTGATCCTATTGGCTAATGCATGTTGCTTCAAAGAGCGGACTTTAACTGAGTGACAGGAGAATAACAGATGAAATGTTCTTGAAAAAACATGACGGCTCTGAAGGTGCAGTAATATCTGACCGTTGGCCGCTTCATTATCTGAACTCTGGGCTGTGCTATTATCTAACAACAATATTTAGAGATGACTCTGTTCACACACACATTACAAGAGGAGCTGGGATTTGGCTCCCAGTAGAAAAAATTTAAAAAATCTTAAACACTAAAGATAACCAAAGAGTAATGCTTCCCTGATGAGTTTCAAAATGTTTTTTTTTTATTTTAGCAATTGTGTTTTCACAGAAAAAATCTTTGGCTAATAATTATTTATGTAATAAAATAACTATAAACTATTTTTTCGTTGACCCATAAAACTTTTATTTTTGTTTATTTTAGCATTTGTTTTAGCTTGTTACAGATCCTATGAACTGTTGCAGAACAGTAGGCTTTACACCTGGCTCTAACCAACAGCAGGTGACCATGTTGGAGAGCAGCATTAGCAGCATTAGCAGCATTAGCAGCATTAGCAGCATTAGCAGCATTAGCAGCATTAGCAGCATTAGCAGCATTAGCAGCATTAGCAGCATTAGCAGCATTAGCAGCATTAGCAGCATTAGCAGCATTAGCAGCATTAGCAGCATTAGCAGCATTAGCAGCAGCAGCAGGTCTCTGTTAGCAGGAGAAGGAACATTTTTCAGGTTAATTAGTCTGTATTGACACCAGATGCTTTAAGTAAAATGGGGGCACTGTGCCAGCTCCTGGCTCACTCACCGCGTCTCTGCCAGCTGTTCAGCTGGCACTGCTATATCTGCCCACTCTCAGCACAGTCACATGGTTGTCACCTAAGTATGGAACACTGTCAGGGAACACTTAAATGAAGCGCTCTGGCCCGCAGTACTCGTGCTGCACAACATCTCAGTGGGTTTTCAGGCTGTTATCACCCACTCAGTGATGCTGTGGGCATCCACATCTTCGACACCACAATGAACGATTACTAACCACAGGACAAATTGTCACACTTGATAATGAAAAATGTGTGGCTCAGGCAGTGAGAGTGGGGCCATCTGTTACCTGTACCCGTGGATCTGAACGTTCTTCACTGCTGAGTCTCTTAACTGCTTCCCCCGGAGGCCAGTGAGTAAACTCGATATCCACCTTAACTGGACTTTAAATCAGCCACTAAATCTTCTGTTTGACTGGATCCCACCTGCTCTCAGGAGTTGTTCTGTGTCAGAAATAACATCAAGAGAGATTAGGAAAAAAGAGGCCTTCAAGTGTTTGCAGTTTCAGTGAAAACACCTAGAGACTTGATAAACACGGAGGGATCTATCTGAGGAAGAAGAAGAAGAATTACAGATGAACTTTTTATTCATAAATGTGCATGTCTTTCACTCTCTCACTCAAAGGGCAATCTTTGTCTCTAACACCAAAAAGAATAATCCAGTTCCTTGTAACAAGTTGGCAACACTGAGATATTGGTATTACCAATGTGTGCCAGAGGATTCAAACCAAGGAACATCGTAAAATCCATAATTCAGCTAAAGGTACATTCTGAACACGTTTTCACTCGGCTCTCCTCACGGAGGTGTGAGGTTCAGGCTCAGAATAGAAAGTTAATGCGACTAGTTTTCTTGTGTTTAGACATAAGAAAATGGAAGCAACAGTTCAAATGAGTTTCTCTGACGATCAGACTTCTCTCCGTATCATACACTGATTTATCTTTAGTTTAAAACAATCCTTTTCAGTTTGTTCTGCTCCAACAACTTGTTACCGGGCTTTCACCAAAAGACTGAGCTGAGGTGACTACTTGTTTACGCACAGAACTTGAAGGATGATGCTCTGCTGGAATGAATGCTGCAGCTGTGTCTAATTTTCATGTGAGTGTCTAATTCTTCTCCGTCCCACCAGGGGAAGAAACTGCCTCCCAACATTGATGAGGACGCAGAGGAAGGAGACGTGTCGGACGAGGACAGCGCAGATGAGATGGAGGAAGACTGCAAGCTAATGAACGGAGATGTATGTTCCCTCTGACATTTCCCTCCACCTTAACACTTTTATCTTGCCCTAGCAGTTCCACGTGCTCTCGGCGGTGTCCAGCTGATGAAATGTGAACTGTTATTTCCTGTTCTTGATGGCTCTTGTTGAGACTAAGCAGTGATGATGTAGTGTTCTCCTGTCGTCGCTCCTGTACCTGTGTTGTTTGCTCCTGTCTCCTTCTTGCTCTGCGGCTATTTGTTCTCATCTCGTGCTCTTCTTCTGTCTCCTCTTCTTCTTTTTTCTTCTCTTCAACTGTTGCTTGCTTCTTTTAAAGTGGAAGGTACTGTATACAAACATTCTCCTCGAACATCTTAGTAATGTCACGCAGTCACATTAACTCATCCTGTGTCGTGTATGAATTCCATGTTGGATTCCAAATATGCACATGAACATGAGCCGATGCCCTGTTTATACCGATGTCTCAGAACACGTGGTCCATCGCGGTGCCACCTTGGAAAATTAGTAATCTGTCTTATAAATCTAATGTTAATCAAACTCAGGAATGCTTTGCACACAGCAAACCCTCGTAAAAATATATATTTATGTCTAAAAGTTTTGAAAATGTATTCCCCTCTGGGATATGGTTTGATTTCAAGAAACTTCTACATGTTGCATTACCTTCAAAACCCATGAATGTACTGCAAAAAGGAAAACAAACCAAAAAATGGGTATAAAACTACCATCCTTTAACACCAAGCTCTGAAGTGTCCACTCTAGGATTTGACAGTTGTTGTTTTTTCTCGTTGAATTTGAAATGAGTGTTGTTAATTAGGTGTGAAGCATCAACTATGTAGAGAATACAGACCAGATCCTTGAAAATGTCTTATTTCAAAATGTCTGGAAGTGCAATAAGTTCTTTTTCCTGACAGGGATTCTCTTCTAAATCCCATTCTAACACTTCATTTAGGATATACATTATATTTAATTGGATGTTAGAGATAAAACAGCTATATTTCAAAGCCTGGTTAGTGAAATCCCCAGAGAACTGCTAATATCCTGCACTGCAAACTCTGGGCTGTAGAACCAGAGCTGTGTAGACAGGGAGACCTGAGACCTGCAGGTTCGTGGATTCACACTGCCACGGTGTGGCTGAAATGAGCATGTGCATAGAGAAGTCTGTCGTTCCTCTCTGCTGTCAGGTTGATGAGTGGCTTGCATTCCAGAACATTCCATTTACCCATGGTTAAAGATCTACTTTCATTATCAGTGGCTTTAACCTGTTCTATTCCGGAGGGAACCTGCATGATGAGCACTCAGAGTCATAGTAGAACATGGACAATACATACAGAGATGTATGTATTATTGTCAGACACTTCTCCCTCTACTGTTTATTGGTCTTATCTGTGAAGCATGCTGGTAACGATTTCACCAAAACTACTGTTCATGAGTCAGTATCTTGAACAACATTATATTTCTCATTATGGCCAGGTGTACAGAGTCATGGAGTCTGCAAGACTGATGTCTGCAGGAATACACTTTCACACTGATGTGGTGACACAAGACTATAATACATCATTCACCTCCCTTTCTCTTCACTGACATAACAATCATCGTCAGTTTCTACAAATAAATAACTCCAAAGTAGCTTTATGAAATAATGTAAAATCTTTGCGTATAATGACTCAAAATAAACATAAAACCAACAGTTGAGCAGGTGGAATCCTCTTGTCTACTGTCCTTGTTGACACTCTCTTCTCTGTGTAACTGTTCCTCCAGACTTCTGCCAACAGAAAGCAGGTGGAGAACATGGCCAAGAAGAAGCTGGACAGCCTGATGAAGGAGTCCAAGATCCGAGACAGAGAAGACCCCGACAACTTCACCATCACCGCTCTCCCACCCAGCGGCAAGTCCACGGACAAAACCAGAAAACAGAAGGTAAAGAAAAGTACAGTGTCAGTGCACGCTCACGAGGTGAAGTCAAATACAAATACAGAAGTCAGGAGCAGTGAAATGAAAGGGCAGTGAATGGAACAAAGACTGTAGGTTTTCAACAACACAGGGTTTGAAACAATAAGGTGTGAGGTAAGGACTTAAGTAATAATCAACTATTATTGTTGTTGTTATTATTGTTATTGTAAATTAATGCCCAGTGTTAACCTTGTTGGTTCATATTTGTTAAATAATCGTTTATAGTTTATATAAATATTAGTATAAGATTTTATGACATGATTTTCACTACACTGCATTTTTCATTTGTCATTTTCCTTCGAAATTTACAAATCTGCCTGGCTCGTGCATCAGGGTAAAACTGAAGATGGCGCTGACACAGCAGACGAGGCCAATCCCAGCAACAAACACACAAGTCGCTCCTTCATTAACAGCTTCTCCAAACGCAAGGTTGGCCTCTTCACTCCTCCTCTGTCCATGAATACTTTGAACAGGGAACAGTGTTTGCAGCAGATGTAAAACAGATCTCACATAACAAAAAAAATAAAGGCCATAAGTGTACATTTCCGTTTGTGGTTTTTAATAAATTTAGTAAATGTTGTTTTAATGTCTTTTTCTGAATCTTAGAGAAGCTCTCATTTAACTGTTTATCACAACATTTTCTTTCCCTGATTTAAAATGTATGGTCTTTTTTTTCCATTAACCACAAATGATGGATTCTTATTTTAACAAAGGTTTCTTTGTTTTCATTCACTTCAAAACTTTCATTGTTACTGCTCCAGAAAAAGACAACCAAACTGAAGAAAACTTCAAGCTTCGAGGACACAGACACGGACCCGGAGAGCACCAGCAGTGCTTCAAGAGCTCCGTCACACCACAGCAAGTATGTGACCAGCAAATGCAGATTTTAGATACATAGATAGATAATGTATAGCCAAAAATGTAACACCGGGGATTGATTTTGTTGGACTCACAGAAAGAAGAAGACCATGAAGTTGTCCAGAGCTCTCTCTGATCTGGTCAAATACACTCGCTCTGTTGGTTTCTACGACATCGAGGCTCAAGGTATGGGGCATTACTCTCAGTGTGCGTGGTTTTCAGCATCACTTAGTCAAACAGAGGAGAACTAACTAGTCCAACTAGTCTAGAGGTCTCAGAGTAGGAGCAGCCAACCCCTGCAGTCAACAGGTAGGGTTGGGGTACACACTGAACAGTTTGCCAGTCCATTCACACCAGCATAAATAACAATAGTGGTTTTTTCGATTGTCCAGTCAACCTTAACACTAATCTGCACGGCGATGTTGCTGATTGAAAAGCTATTAAAGCTTTTTGTTGTACATAAACAATTCACAGTATATATATGTATATATAATATATATTTGTTTGTGTAAATGTATAAATACTGTATATACTAAAATATGAAACTAAAATATGTGGTGTTTGAAATGTATCACTACAACCATCTACAACCATATATATACACACAGTATACTGTGTATACTCTAAATACATGTAACTGAAATACAGATATTAGGTGTAGCTTTATTTCAGTTAATTTATGTGGTCTTTGAAATCCATCACTACAACACCATTTACAGCCATTCTAAATCAAACCACATGTAAGTAATTGTCCATCAATGTGCCATCTTTCATAGGCTGCGTTGTAATCACAGTGTAATCTAATATATTTTGGGGTGATGTTCAGCTCATACAGGTAATGTTTATCTTCCTGATGATGAGGATGAGTTTGCGGTTCCTCCAGACCAGTGTGTTAGTAAATCAGAGTCAACGTCAGATCCATTTTGACTTTTAATTCACTACTGCCAGAGAGTTCACGAGGTATTAAAGATATATAGATAGGAGCGTCTTCATCACCAACAACAACAAAAATAATTTGTAGCGTTGCTGAGTTCTTCCTTTGATGAAACATGTATCCACCTACTGCATCAAACAAAGTTGTTCCTGCGTCTTTTCCTGCAGCCAACTGCAGCTGGCAGGTGTCCTCACTCAGTGAGACCAAAGCCCATCAGCTGATGCAGCAGAAAGCCATGTCCTTCATCAAATTCAACCAGCGGCAGCTCTCGCGCATCTACCCTTCATCTTACCGTGTTGACTCCTCCAACTTCAACCCTCAGCCCTTCTGGAACGCTGGCTGTCAGCTGGGTATGAGTTCTGTCCATGTTTTCACTCTGTTATCATGCAGTCTGCAGTGGTGTCATCCCATAATTATCAAATTCACGAAACATTACAACTTTTATTCCAGTTGCACTCAACTACCAGTCTGATGGTCGAGTCCTGCAGCTCAACAGAGCCAAGTTCTACAGCAATGGCAACTGTGGCTACATCATAAAGCCTGCCTGCATGTGTGAAGGTCAGTGTAATAAAACACAAATGGAACGTTAACTACTTTCATATAAAAAAAATAAATAAATGATTGAAAAACCTGAAACTTGATTATATCAAGGTATCTTTAACCCCAACTTGGAGGATCCACTGCCAAATCAGATGAGGAAACAGTTGGTGTTGAAGATCATCAGTGGACAACAGCTGCCCAAACCCAAGGATTCTATGTTAGGAGACAGAGGAGAGGTGAGACACTGACACCACTGAAGTGTTAGTCAAACCTACAGTGGACACAGATACCTGTAGTACTGTATATTTACACAAAATATTTTTGTCCAATTAACTTTCATTAATCATGAATAATGATGATTTTATACATGGTTTTATTTAATATTTTATTTCTTTAAAACATTTTTAATGTCAACTACAAGCGTCACCTCACAGAAAAATAAATCCCTGCAACAGTAAACCGCTTCAACTTGACAGTGACTTTACACCAAGTGTCCTGCAAGACGTCTCTTTGACAAGTGTCAAAACAAAGCTGAAAAAAAAATGTTTGCCTCAGGCCCAGACTTTTCCTACATTTGAGTTTCTGTCTCAGTTTCTAGAACCTTCCCTGAGCCTTTTTGTCAAGAATCAGGAAAGAAACAAATACAACAAGTGGCATTTGATTTATTTAATATTCATTTTTTCAAATGTGAATTTTAAAGGTTGAATTTCATATGCAGTTTAATTTTCAATACTTTAACAAAAAAAAACCATCACTTTACACCATAGTTGTGTGTCACAGTTAAAGCAGATCATATAATAAGTCAAGGTCAAGTCAAGGTCAAGGTCAGCTTACCTTCACATGTACAGAACATACAGAGGTATCGAAATTACGTTCCTCGCCTTCCCGCGCGCTGACAGACATAGACAATACTGAACGAAAAACATTAAGGTGCAATAACAATAAGGTGCATGTGTAGATTTAAGGTGCTGTATGGTCTGTAAAAATATATACATGAGGTACATAATAAATATAGTAATAATATAATTAGCAGCAGATGAGGTGGTAATAGTGCAAGTCTGATGTCAAAAAGAAATCCTGAACTTGCTGCTCCCCGTCTGTCAGATCATTGATCCATTTGTAGAGGTGGAGATCATTGGCCTCCCAGTGGACTGCTGCAAGGAGCAGACCAGAGTGGTGGACGATAACGGTGAGTCAACAGAAAGTTACGGATGTCAGTTTGTCCAGCTGCAACATTTGATCCTAGTGCTGGTTCTCGGCAAGATTTCAGCCAATTATTTCTGGTTTGTAAAATAAATAACTTCTGCATACATTTATCGTTGTCATTTACAGTGACATTATAGGCATTTATGGAGGAAATCAATTCATTTTTAGTTCTCATAATATTCACTGTTTACTTTAGCCATCGTTGCCCTGTTGGTCGATTCTTTTATTTATATATATATATATATACAGTATATATATACAGTGTATATATATATTTAGTTTCATTCTTCTATAGTTAAAAACAATGACCAAAATAAATTGATCAAGTCCATGAAAATCCAAACTTTTTTTTTCCAACTAATTGTCTCTTCTTTTTTGCAGCAGCAGCAGCATTAGTCATTCTCTTTTCTGACTGTGCTAGTAGCACATCTATCAATTTCTTCAGTGTAATTTAGCCAGTATAGATAAAATGGAGGACATTTATAGAATGTTAATAAATCGTGTTAATCTGAATAACTGAATCAGTTCTAGACACGTTGAGTTTTCTTTCCGGATGTTGCTCTTTGTTCTAATCAGTTTTGACACCACGACTGAATGGAATTGATTTCTTGCTGCAGAGATAAATTACTGTGACTGCTGCAATGTTTTCTTTTCTATGATAAATAATTTTCCAGGAACTTATGGTTGATGCTATGACAAGACCCTTCCCATCTTTCTAATTAGTGTCTCTTCTGCAGTGCTTTCACACTAGTAATATCCAATAATAAAACCCAGCTTGGTTTATCTGGATATCTAGAGTACAAGGACGGTGATATTTTTTTCTAAGGTTTTTGTTGCAGAGTAATTTTCAGATCACTCATTGTGTCAGTCACTCTCACCCTGACCCTTTCATCATGTTTTGTTGTTGGCTTTAAGTAAACCAGAAGTTTGTTGTGGTTTACCTTAACATGCAGTGTGTGTGTGTGCCTGTGAGAATGAGAGTTGTCTGTTTGAATTTTGGTCCATAATTGATGAGTTCAGCTTGAGATTTGCGTGGCCAGCAACTGTCTCTGAACACACACACACACACACACACTTTGAATATCTCTTGAGTGCTGAGCTCAGTATCTAACTTTGTCCTGTCCTTTCTCTCTGTCCTCCTTCTCGGTTACACTCCCATTTCTTCTTTCTTTTCCTCATTCTATTATTTTCTGAATTCTTCACCTGGTCTCCTTCGGTTCTCCTCATCCACACCTGCTCCCTTTCGTCTTTTTTGGGATGAACGGCTCTAGGTTTCAACCCCATGTGGGAGGAGACTCTGGTGTTTACAGTACACATGCCTGAGCTGGCTCTGATACGGTTCCTCGTGTGGGATCATGACCCCATCGGCCAGGACTTTATCGGTCAGCGGACCATTGCTTTTAACAGCATGATGCCAGGTGAGAAATGAGGACTGAGTTCCTCTGAATTTTGATGTGATTGTATTGAAGTAGCTTTATTCGTGCATGTTTAGGTAAGATTTCAAACCATTGTTTAGTTCAACATGTTCATTCAAATGATTGAATGAATTCTAAAACCATAATGCACTGTTTCTAAAATTAAAACAATTTTTATTCCAAGTTAATTTTGCATGTCACCAACATTCAGTGAGTGCAGTTTTTGCAGTATAATACAACCATAAATTGAAAAAGCAGTAGTCCTAGTATAGTGCTCTGCGATGCATTATTCCCCAAATTGCTGTGTTGCATTGCCTCGTGATACTTTTACTATATAGAGTCAATACTGCTACTGTAATATTCACTATTATTATGAGAACTATTAAAGTATTTATTTTATTAGTATATGAATAAAGAAATCATTCTGAAATCCTGTGTTTTTTGTGTTTGTGTGTAGGTTATCGCCACGTGTACTTGGAAGGTATGGAGGAGGCCTCAATCTTTGTTCATGTAGCTGTGCATGACATCACTGGTAAGGTAGGTATCATAATGAAAATCAGCTTGAAACAGGTTATTTTATTCATGTGGATTCCCCCCAGAATAGGTGATTTTTGATTGATTAGTTATGTAATATGTATTTTTTTTAGAATGGACTTTTTACAAAGATTTATTGTTTATTAGCAGTCAAACATCACATACCACCAAAAACAAACCAGTCAAACATTATAATGAGTCATTGATGACTCATGGCCAACATCAACAGAACTATTTGGTGAATAACTGATCGTTGAATTTACATTTAGGCAAAATCATAAAGTTGACCTCAAGCTTATCCAATATACTGAGATGTGAAAAAAAAACTCTTCTCTATCAGTCCAAGATTCTATTGTATTTAATTCACTTGTCTCAGTTTAATACTACTCTTTCTGTAGATGAATATCAGATTCAACCATTCAGATCAGACCATGCATATACTGCCTCATATCGAATGTGTTTACCTGCTATGATTTCTGTCTCCAACTGTGTTTTTTGGACATGAATGATACATTTCTATCACTGTCTCTCTTTGAACCGTCCACTGTCCCCAGACGTCTTTCAAAAGACCACTCTGTTCGTCATTGTCTTTGCTCGACTTTCTCCGTGTCAGCTGTTCCTGCTGTGTTGCCTCCTGTCGTGTTTGTCTTTCTTTCATCCACTTCCCTTCTTGTTTTTCTTCTCCTCTCTCTTTCATCCTCTCTTTTTTCTGATATGTTTTTCTTCTTCTCTCCTCCTCTGTCTCTCTGTAATTCCAGTGGACCCCTCTTTTTCCAAACGCTCCATTTAGAGGCAAGAAATTTTTAGGAGTCCTGAAGCTGCCGATCAGAACTCAGGTGTAGTGAGACCCAGTCAGCATCTTGCATGAGCTACACACTCCACCTACGTGAACCCCCACTTCACGCACTCCCTGTTAACTGCCAACTGTAGAAAGACCAACTCATGTCTGACATGAGTTATTATGGCTTGACCTTCCTGCATCTCCATTGACCCCCAAGTAGATCCAACGTCATAACAGTAGATCAGTGAAAGACCTGGAGAAAACTGAAGAAAGCAGTAGTGTGTGTGTAATCTGTCAGACTGCAGTGACTTTACCTCTGCTGCTTTTATGCGCAGAGCTGTTTTATCCTCCTAACTCAGGAGTTTTGCTACTGCACTGCAGAAGGATTCAGTTCCACTGCCTCCAGGACACTGTGTTTTTTCTTCCTTTTTTTCTGCACCAGATTTCATCATGTCCTTTCTGTATTTTATGTTGAGACTGCTTATGTTCCCGGACATAGGGATGCTGTTTTTACGAAAAACAACAAACATCTGGACAATTTGATTATATATATATTTGTATAGCTTGCACGCTTGTTGAGCTATAGAACAGCAAAGATCCATGTTTCAGGTGTTCATTTCTAAACAAGTCGTGAATGAATGAATCATTAAGATGCAGAAAATCCCTGCAAATTTTACCTATATCAGTGAATATGTGTAATGAGTAAATGTGCAGGTCTTAGCAAATAAAAATGAATAAGTAAAATTTAATCCAGTGTAGAAAGAAAAGATTATAGTCTTCAATTGAAAGATTGCAAAAGGTCTGAATATTTTAAAGGAGTTGTTCTATGTTCGCTCTATTTTCTCTCTGTCTGGGTATTTGCTCCTCTCTCGCCCACTCTCTTTTTCTCACCCTCCCTTCCTCTCTCTCTGTCTCTGCCTCTCTCTCTTTCTCTGTCTCTCGCTCTCCTGGCTCTGTTTCAGTAGTGCAGCACTGCCATAAAGTATAGATTATTTTAGCCTTTTTAGTTTTTCAATGATCACATATCTTAAATGGATGAGTAGGTGGTCTGCCCCTGTGGACCGTTTACACCCGTGGAAACCGAATGCTGCTACTGCACCACTGAAATATGACATGACTGAACAACAAAGATTTCCTTGACAAATATAAATATTTAATTTATGCAGAACCTACCTCGTAGATTTTAAAGTGTGCAGCTAAAAACGGTGAGACCAGACTAACTGGAACTGATGATGATGGTGAGACTGACAACAGTTTACAGGTAACGCTGTAATTAATATATTTAGCCAATGTTTGAGCAGATTACTCTTCCGTTCTTGGGCTCCTGTCAAACAGATGTTCCAGGAATAAATAGACTGGTGCAACTTAGGGTTTTTTTTTTTCCCTATTCATACACGTTTTGACAGATGCCGCTTATACAGTGTGGTGTGAAGTCTAGATAATACAGCAAAATTTAACATTTTTTGTTGATTTAAAGTTTAGATAACAAAAAACCTAGAATATTGTTTGAGATTTTCTTCATCTTGGTCTTAGAACATTATCTACAATAATGGAGGCTGAGGGGTTCAACACCAGACTAGACTTATTGTCCAATAGTAAGAGAATGGTTACCTTGTTTTTAACACTAGAATTTACAACAAATGTTCCTTGTTACCAAAAAGTATTTTTACAAAATGTAAATGTAATCCAAACCTATTGTTTTGACCATGACTGGTACCAGACTTACTTCTGAAAGACAATTTGAAAAACAGACATTTCAATTGTGTGAGAAATTACTCACAGTCTGGTTCCTCTTCTCCAAACGTCACTCAGCCACTGTATCCTTTCTTTAGCGTGTCATTTTTCCCCCTGCGTGTCTGTGCTGTCACTTTCTTTTTGATGGCTCAGTGAACCATTAACTGCAGTAAACCATTCACCACAGTCGTACTTGGATCTACTTCTGTCATATTTCCAGCTTGTTGGTGTGTCAGATTTTTGTTTCAGGCTTTATATAACGCTTATTATGCCTAATATAAAAACTAATTTTTCCAGAAAAGTAAGTGTAAGCTTTCAAAAATGCTGAGAAAATGAAATACTGAATGTGCTTTGGTAATGTATGGGATGCTCTTTTGAAAAGCAAGAGACTACTGTGTTTTACTGAGCTTAAATTTCAATTTAACGTAAACCTGTCGGGATATGAATTCCTGATATGGACCTACACTATTTATTGATATAATAAAAATAAAAATATAATGATTAGATATTTGTTTTTACGTGTGAGGAAAACACAATAGGTACCAGCTTCCATTCACTGCAGGTTTTAGTTATGACAGTTTAATTGACAGTTCCATATATGAGCATGTGCAACTTCATCCTAAGGATAGTTTGTTGTTCATTCTTAACTCTACACTTGATTTGTGTTTCAGAAAACTATCAAATTCACAGTCTGTTTGAGAGTCCCTAAACAGCTGGCTCTTGTATGTACACCAATACCAGATCATTGTGATATGGCAGCAGCTGCAACCGTACAGACAATCTCCACACACTCATTTCCTGTAAAAGGAAATGAAAACAAAATCAGTGATTGCCTCATCTCTGTCTACCCAGTCTTTATATGAGATCAAATGTACCCCTAACCTGAAGCATGACTTTTTTTTAAATGTACTGTATGTTTCACCTCAGGACCAGACACTACAGGCCTACAATGTTCTTCAAATTAACAGGTTACCACTTTGAATCCTAATGGAATTCAAAGCTTTTCAGCATGGATTACAACAGAATGATCACATTACTGTGAAGGCTACAGGTGATCATTCAAACATGTTCTCACCGGATCGATTTTTTTTTTCACTTACTAAAGCATGCTTTACCTACAATAATGCAGCATGGACCAACTCCAGCTGCATTATGGCCGGGATTGTTCTTTGTCTGAGTTACGTCGTGTTTCGAATTATGTGGTGCATGTGTGTTTGACTGCGGTGTTCTGTTCTGTCTTTGTCAGGCCAGAGCAGCCAGCGGCATAAAAGGGCTGTTTCACAGAAACCCAAAGCAGGCTTCCCTGGACAGCCATGCTGCTGCACAGCAAGGCCGTAAGCATCCGTTCGGTGCCCACCTTCTGCGCCGCACTGCCAGTGCGCCCACCAAGGGTCAGCCCAAAGTCAAGAAGGGCTTCCCAGAAATCACCATTGACACCAAAGAATACAGTTCAGAAGGCGCAAGTGAGGAGCGAGAGTCGGATGACCGGGACAAGGCCTCAGCCGCCGCCTCTCACCAGCCAACCCCACCACAGCACCACGCTGGGGATTCACTAGCTTCCCATCCAGACAAGGGGCCCAGGGATCATCCTGACACCAATGGGGCTTTTCATCCTGAGGAGGCTAAAGGTAAGAGTCCTCATTTCACTAACAGACGACCCATGAGTGAGCCTCTGAAACGAGCCGCTCGGCTCCATCTGAATGAACCAGCGGAGATGAAACCTGGGGTTTTCGCACGTGTTGCTCTTAAAAGCTCAGGCAAGGTTGGGGTGTCTTCCAACTGTATTACATGTGTGGTCAGTTCCAAAGAGAGTCCAGAGACTGAAAGAAAAGTTGCAGAGGAGAGAGGGAAAAGAAGTAACGGCCATTCCTCCAGCAAGAGACACGTTCAGCCAGAGTCTGTAGCCCAAGTCCAGAAGTCAGCTCCTCAACCGGAGCTGCAACAGTCTCCCCTTAAACTCACAACCAGCATGGAAGCCAAATTTCAGTACGTCACCAGATCCAAAACCAGACAGACCCTGGGCGTCCAGCACGTCCGACCTCAGCACGTGGCGTCACAGAGAAACGCCCGGTCCTGCAGTGTTCCCCGCCGACGCACTCCCACCTCTTTAAAACCAGCACTGAGCGTCAGACCAGACTGCAGCACCCACCTCAGTTGGCAGCAGTCGACACCACCTAAATATGGCACCTTCTATGGCTCGATGCTCGCCTCGTCCCCTAGAAGTATCCTTATCGGAGAGTATGAAGCCGTCTCACTCAGCGACAGCAGCAGCTGCGACAGTCTGAGCAGCCTGGAGTTGCCTCCTGTGCTTCAGTCTCGCTCTGCTCTGGATGGTCGTAAGAGGGCCGTCGGAACCCTGCAGAGAGAGATGAACGCACTCTTTTCTCAGAAAATGGAAGAGTTGCACCACAGGTCCCCTATGTTCTTTGCTGGTAAGATGGCATCAAAGGTAGAGATAACCAGGTAGCCAGAGTAGAACGTTCCAAAACAGATACGTCTGTTGTGGTCATCCCGTGTGGGTTGCTGTCAGTCCTTAGATGATTTCCTGTAGGATACTAGCTGCTTTCAGATTGCACTGAAAACCCAGACAAAAGTGCAAATGTCAGCTTCCATCATTCCCCAAAACTTTCCTGCCAAATCCCTGATTAGATCTCTAGGTGATTCCCTGTTCTCTTAGTGATATTCCATATTCCCCTTTTTTTCAAATCAACGTGCAAAAGCTTTTCAATGTCCTTATTTTTCATGTTTCCCTTCTAGATATAGTTTAACATCCTGGATTTGTTTTTCTCATGTCTGTTTTTGAGTCTTGTTATAGATTTTCTCAGCTAATTGATTTTTTCTTATTTGCCTCAAAATGTTAACCACGTGCTCAGCAGATGAAAAAAGTGGTAAGTTTCTACCTTTAGAATTTTCTTTTTGACAGTTGAGCCTAATTTAGCCCAGAGGCTAATCCAGAATTTTGCCTTTATTTCCAATGTAGGTTCAGAAAGTCATGACTATATTTTTTATTATCATAAATGTGGAGCAGGGGTCACAGATACGTGAGAACCGGACCACGTCCACAACCACCCCCCAACCCCCCCTCCTCCTCTTCAGCTTTACTTCCTGCAGCTGTTCAGTTCAAACCCACTTCTCTGGGAGTTAACTCGATCTTTTCTGGCTTACAATGGCTGAGTTGTGCTGACATCTGTTCCTCATGATGCTGACAGATAATGTTAATACCGTCTAATAAATTGTTCTCCGAGCGGGGAGGGGCCGAAATGATGCTGCTTCTTATTCTACAGACTGATTGCAGTAATGTCTGTGGTTCAGATGCTGCGTCTGTGAACTGTTCCCTGGCCTCTGTTTCCTCTTCGCTCTGATTTTGCTTAACTCCTCTGTTTCCTCTCTGTCCCTTTTGCACGCTCTCTCTGTTCCTAGTGCAGAATTGAAGGGATGACCAGAGACAGGTAAAGTGCTGAATGCATGCTGTCCTTTTAGTCTTTCGTTATTTTCCCTGTTTTCCATAATTTCCCTTCACTTCACCCACTAGTCTCCTTGTCCTATCACCCTGCACTGTCACTGTAGTGGAGGTGGTTAAAGTAAAAATAAACCATCATTCCTAGTCATTCACACAATCTTGGTATGCACTAAGTAACTGTCTCACAGTTTGACACACATGGGCAGTTGATCTGGAATTTGGGAAACAAAATGCATTCTGCTATTTGATGGCCTTTCTCTTTGACTTCAGTGTTTTTTATTTGACAAGGACAGACACATTGGGGTTTTTTTTTTTTTTTTTGCCACTTTTGGACATACAGTAGCGTAAATTATGTCAATCTCAACCAAGTCTCAGTGTGAGACGGTGCTCACACTTTTTTAGGGTTGGGAGCTGCTGTTCAAATGACCAGGTGTGACTCAAGGAATCTACCTATGTTAAAAACATTAAATATACAGTATATTTACACATATAAACTGACTTCATACCAACTATGTATAGAGGTACTGATTGAAAATGCACATTTATGGCACAGTATGATTTAATTCTTACAGTATATGGATAATTTTTTGTTAAACTTTTTTTCTGGGGACCCGTATTTTGAAAGTCACAAACCTTTGCGACCCAAGTTAATAGACATTATTCGTAAACCCCTGGGAAACACGATGCAAAATGACCCAAAAAAAACCTCTTGCAACCCACCTCAGGGTCGCGACCCAGTCTTTGGGAAACAATGCATTATGTCATACCCATTGATCATGAATTTTACGCATAAGCTAAGAGTTACAGAATGAGTTCTGTGGGCAAAATCTGCACAGATCCAAACCTGAAAATTATTATTATCCCTCCTCAGTGTGAGGATTCTTCAGCGACCACATTGGTGATGACAGCCATGTGATTGACATTTTTATTTCTGTTTTCCTCTCCATAGTCTGTTCATCAGTGCAAAGACCCCTACCTCCACCTCCACCATCTTTTGTGCTGAAATCTGAAGACCCCAAGAACACAGATTTCATCAGGTCTGTCTCCCCTCCAAAAGGAAGCCCTTTTTCACACCATGCTTCGACCACACCACTGCCTTTGCCATCCACAGCAATAACCACAGATTCCCCAGTACCTGCTCCTCCAACTGGAGCAGTGGACAGCCCTGTCAAGATGAATATGGAATCTTCAAAACCTGGAACTTTCTGCAGAACGCCGCCAGTCCAAATTGAGCAGAATAGTCGAGACACACCCAACAAAAGAAATACTCTTCCTTTCACGGAGAACACACAAACGCAGATAGAAAATCAAGAAACTCTGCCAGAGAAGAAAATTGAAGCGTCCTCTACCCTCACTGCATGTTCTTCAGTCCAGGCCAGGAGAGCACTTTTTACAAATCCGACATCACGCACACCAGTCAGGAGAACAAAAAGCGAAGGTCATGTCAGAGTAGCCGTGACCCCTCCTGACCATAGACAGTCAGCCATACCAGAGGTCTGCACAGACGCTACCATGAACGACCGCCTTTGGAGAAAGCTAGAACCAAGTAGCCACAGAGACAGCATGTCCTCATCTTCTAGCATCTCCTCCAGCGACACCGTCATTGACCTGTCCCTGCCAAACCTCGCCAGGAAGAGTCTCACCAGTTTGCCCGCAGCGAACAGCTCTCCCTGGGTCAACTGCCGTCACTCGGGGCTGCTCTCCTACGATACCCTGCTGGTTGGCAAGAGTAAATCAAATCCAAATCTTCAGCAAAGTCAGAACCAAGACGATGAGCTCAAACCACGACCACTGCAGCCGTCCCAGGAGGCTTCTTTTGACTCGCCCAACAGGCTGACTCAAAGAAGACACACCTGGAGCAGGCTCTACATGGAAGGACTGAAGCAGTCGTCAGGATCCAAGCCTCTCTCTGCCGCTACGACCCCAACAGCTACGTCCTCCATGTCCAAAAGTCTGGGGGATCTGACTTCTGATGACATTTCCTGTAACTTTGACAGCAAATACCGCAGCATCAGCCGCAGCTTCATCGTCAGGCCAAACAGAGAGCAGCTCCGCAGGGCCAGCCCTCATAAGTCTCGGCCAACCAGTGACCTGACGGAGCAACTGCGAAAGCTAACCGATGTGGAGCCCCTGACTCCTAACGACTTCTCCCCAGTAAACAGGCCAAAAGATTCCCAGGAGGAGGAGGTGGACGAGACCATGGTGCGAAGGACCTCCTCCAGGAGCCAGAGCAGAGTGCGGTACATTGCGAACAGGGCCAAGAAGGCCCAGGAGAGGCTGAGGCTCCAGGGCCTGACCCAGGGCAGGAGTGCAAGCTTCAGCCTTTCTAGTAGCGTTGGCAGCAGTAGCAGTGCTAGTCCCATTGAGGAGCGGGGGAACCCAGAGGGGGCATGTTGCGTGGCCCGCAGTCCCTGCAGCAGCCTAGACCAGCTGAGTCAGCTCGCCCCACTGGGATCCCCCTCTCCCAGACTGTCTCAGTCTCCCCCAGACCCTGAAAACAGTGAAGTCTTTTTTATGCTTAAACTCTAAGAACTGGCTGAGTTGGAACTGAGTGTGAGAGACACAGCGAGAACCTTTTTGGGGTACTGTCTAATTTTTGTCTTTTTTTTTTATTTTACATACTTTTCAGAATGTCTCATGAACATAGATCATTCAAAACCTTTGCACCATCAGTAAACCTTCAGTCCTTCATCTGGAGTTTGTGCAAATTCCATTTTTATATTGTACATTGTCTTGAACAAAAAAAAGGAGTTGCTTGAGCAGCTGCAGCTACAACATCTCTTTGCACCAAATATTAAATAACTGTCTGAATGTATTTAGACATTTTTGTAATGGCTGTCCATGCTGACTGTGATCCAAACGCAAGTTTAGTTTTTTTATATTTAACTTAACGTGAACATAAAGACCCAGTAGAGAGCATTTAGAAGACTATTTTAAAATATATAATAGATATATTATTTTTGTCTAGTCTAATTGTGACTATGTACTTTAGGTTCAAAAGATATTTACTATCAGCCCATTTATCCACTGGGAATATTTTAAAAATGATGGCATGGTGTCATGTTTTAACAAAAATGTACAGTTTGATTTATCTTACATCTTTTAAAAATGGGAAAGTATGTTTGTTTTTTTTCCTACAATGCAGGAGAACAATAGTTTTTTTTTTCTCATCCCTTCTGCAGTGGGTTTGTTGTAATTCGACTGAGCTGCCAATATATTCCTTATCATTTTTGACCTGTGGCATGTCACAACACTGTACTCTAAAGAAGATGCTGACTTAAACCCCTCCTTAAGTTGACTGCATGTATTTTCTGCACTGCAATATTTATCTCAAGGCTGTGCTTTATTTGACGACAGTTTTTAAAGAAGATTTGTTAATATTCTAAACGTTTTTCACGAGCGTCTCGTCCAAATGTTCTCATCCTTCAGTAGCACTAAAGCACCACAGCATTGATCTGTATCCAAGCACGTTTACTCGTTGACCTGCTGTATCGTTTGCACTGCCATGCCAGTTCTTTGTGCGAAAAACCCTAGGGATAATATTTAATTCACACAGTGTATAATTATGATCTTAATAAATCTCAAATATATGAATATACTTTTTAGTTTTACAGCTCATTACTTCCATTCAGGGCTAATGTGTCAGCAGCTCATGTCTCAGCTCACAGACAAAGCCCAGTCATTAACAGAGCAGTTAAACCAAGCTGACATTAAAAAGCCTCTGGCCTTGGTTTTGGCAGAGTTTACTTTCAGTCCTCTAATTATGGACTCTGCTTGAGTCTGTGTTTACCAGCCATCACCTCTCTCAACCTCGGGCAAAAAAAAAGACCCCCTGAGGGAAGAGAGAATGTTCAGGAACAAAGACTCGAGTTTGAGTACAAGCTGCAGTGAAGTGGTCACTGAAGAAGAAAAAAACAGCCTTTCTGTACCACTCGCCACCCAAGATCACATTTTCAGGCTATAGAACCATTTGTTTTGACTCGAATCTAAAATGTGCCGATGTGTATTGAAGGCAAATTTGCTATAATGTAATAGAATGTATCAATGCTTGAGATAACGCTAACAGAAATGTAGCCTTTTTCACCAGAATTAGACTGAAGTGACAGGATCATGATGTCACTTCTGCTACATGTGGTCCATAAAATGTGCCGGACTTAAACAGATCTTTTAGGGATTTGGGTGAGACGGCATCACATCAGCCCTAACATTGCGTTCCATCCATCCATCCATCTTCATCCGCATATCCATTACTGGTTTGCAATCACACTGCACCGTACCAACCCCCCTGAACCTTCCTGCGGGTGGTGAGTCCACTGGAAGGTACTAACCGCACTACCCGGGATTCGATCTCGCCCAGGAGGTGAACCCTGGGGTTCCACACCAATGACAGAGACACCATTGCGTTCCCCTTTAAGAATCTGAGACATGGCTTCTTTATCTGCTGCAGTAATGACATTAAAGGTTACATGTAATTTTAGAGACCAATAGTTTTGGAATGGACCGTCCATGAATCTGACAGCATTATGAGGTCAAATTTGTCCAAACTGGATTTTCCCAGGTCTTTGACCCCAAACCACCAATGTGAGAATCTTTGCATCTTTTCCGTCACGGACACTGATCTGTCAGTCAAGGGTTTGTCCAGCGTCTGCTCTGTGATTTACAGAGCTGACAGCCACCTGAGGCGATCTGTCAGACACTTCCAGGCTTCTTCCTCAACTCTGCGAGACTTTGTGAAGCATGACATGGTGGTTTTAGTGCCACAGACTCGGCCTCAGCCAGCACACAAACACAAAAGACGACTTCATTAGGATTCTGAGGACACCACCAAGCCCCCTCCCCTCCCACCCCCCCTCCCCTAAAGCTTTATTTATCTGGACAATCTGGCACTGCTTGGCCTCTCGAAAGAAACCCCTGAGCTCGGTTTAGTCCTTTTGGTCATGAGAGAATGTTTTTGTCTCACAATGGTTCAGTCCCTCCTTTCAAGATGAAGCCATTGCCTTTTTTTTTATTGTGCAAATGGAGCAGTTAAACTTGTTTTTATCATAACTCAGATGGGAATAGAAGACAGAGAAAGAGATTTGGGAGGAACTTTATTTCAATTACGTGGAGTCTTCATTGGACTTAACGGTATAGGAGTTTAAAAGGATGTCTCTGTCTTTTCTGTCCATGTGTCCACAGTGTAGATGTAGATTTAAAGGAATATTCATTTGATTCAACCATTGGAAAAAGTGTAATTTATTTCATTAGAACAGCGCCTCCCAAACTTTTTTGGCTACACACCCTTTACTATATCCCAACTGGGCTGACAAACCCCCAATTCCACACATTTTCAGGAAAACAAAACACAACAAGCGCTGTTATAGAGTAACAATATAAGTTAAGTCTCATTGAGCAGTTTGTTCCAAAAAACGTATTTTTCCTTTTTTTTTAATCAAAGGAAAAACAGATATAGTGTATTTACTGTGAAATATGTATACACATACATCATGAACTGAATCATTATGTTAAAACAATTGTCTATTTTAACTTTTTTTTTTTAGCTATTCTGGCCCAACCTTTATGTACCTTCCCACCTAATCTAATTTCTTTCTTTCAGCAAATGCCTGGCTAACTGTTTCGCTAACACTAAACTTTTAACCATGTTCTCGCTGCTAGTGTTCTACAGCAGTGTTTCCTGAACTTTTTTCAAATGTTTTGTATAAAAAAGACAAAAAGCTCTTCCTCTGGCTCCAGTCGACCTTGGGGTCACCAACGCCCACTCTCCCTCGTGCACCGCCACCTCCCTTTCTCAAACCTCCTGTTATGTAACCTTCCAAAAAATGTTGACGGTAACTCCATAGTGTTGACTCCACACTCGTAGTACTCTGAATAAGAACAATCGTACTGTACATGTTAGAGACCCCCTCAGTGAAATACTGCAGCGTGGCTTCACCACTGTTAGGACTCATGTACGCAATACTTCAACACATCTGGCTCCTGTCTGTTCATATCATCCCTCAACTGCACCACAATCCAGTGTTTTTATTTCTCCTCTGTGCTTGTGTCTCCTCCTCCTCCTCGCTGAACTCCCCTTTATAAACCCCCCCATACTACACTCTGCTGCACACAATCTGTGGGCTGTTCAAAAGTTGAAACATATTTTTGGAGTTGATGCTGGTTCTGAAGAAGCAGTGACGTCTACTCTGGCTGAATCTTTAAAACAAGGTAAGGATTGAATTTGGTTTTTTATTTTAATTATTTGTAAAGTATTTCTCATCATAATCCAGCGTGAGTCTTTATCAAGTGTTTTTGATTTGCAGCAACATGAAAGGCTGCATTTCATTGGTGTTCTGTCTAGCAGCCATCACTGCATGGACAGGTAAGAGGACAACAACACAGAATATACACACTATTTACAAGAGATATTGGCTACCTTTGTTACAGTACTGTGAAAATATATAAACATTTTAAAGTAGTGTTTCTCCAATAGTGGGTTGTGATCTGAAAATGGGACAGGGCAATATATTTAATATCATTTTAAAAGTAAAGTGGATCGCTCCGTATTTTATCTTCATCTTTTGTAAATATTTCACTGAAAAATTAATTCTGTTTTTCAAACATTTGTCACCTTTTGAGTAAACTACAAATAACAGTCTAAGTAAACACACCAAGATCAAATGGAATAATATCTCATTAATTAATTGGAATAACTGACTCATTTTATACTATAAATACTTTACAGAATACTTTGCAAAATGTTTAGTTGAATCAGATGAAGCATTTGGTACCAAGCCGCAGAGAAGGATCACATATATATTAACAAAACACTTTTTTCTCATGCAAAGCTTCAATTGCTGCAGTTTATTAATACTGTGTTGTACTAATACAGTAATTGTTACATAATCCTTAAACCAGTGATTCCTAAAAGTTGTGCTGCTGCTCTGTGTTTTTACAAATGTGACCGGCAGAACAATCAATACTCATCCACTTGGTGGCAGCAGATGGCTATAAAACTAAACAAAAAAGATTTAAAAAGACTTAACTGTTAAAGAAAATTTGTTGTGTGACTTTCATTGATCCCTGCGAGTATGTCAGTGTTGTGTTCAACTAAACAGGCCCAGGTTTTACACTGAGTAACTGAACTGAGCATAAATTGAAAATATAAGCTCACTATATTTCAGTAATATATAATATCATTTTTGTGACAATTTTGTTTGGCGGCTTCAGGTTATTTCTAATGTAAACACTGTTATGTAAACACTGAGGTTATACACACACTACAATCCCTTTTCCAGAGTCGTCCATCCCCTGAACCTCAGCTCCTCTGACCTTTGAGTCAGGGGTTCACACTCCCAGGTCATCCTTTACACTTGACTTCAATCCCCTCTCAAGCCTCACGCCCCTACAGGAGGCCTTATAAAGAACAGACAGGGGGAGGGTGTTCATTCTCTCTCTGTTTTCACTAACACAGAGGGTTCCTGCCGTGGTCCAAAAGCCACTGCGATAAATAAGTAAACCATGTTTGGATTGAAGGCCATGAACTGACAATCATCTCCACACATCCTAGGTCCTACCATCTTCTCTGGAGGAGGTTGAAATGATGCCCCGGGCTTTTGATGGTCAGACTCGAGCCTGCATTGTAGTTTAGAAAGTTCTTTTCTGACTGATGCTGACATGAGAGGCCCTGCTGGACACGCTGCAAATCCCATTGGTCACAGTTTTAGCCTGTGCTTTACACAATGTTGGAGAGTGGCAGTGAGGTGGGGGTAAATGTGGTTGGGGGGATACCAAATCAACAGTAAAAAGGTCTTGGGCCAGGCTTTGATCGCCCCTTTCCTAACCCCCGCTCTACTGTGTGCACCTTGTAACTCTCAGTACTGCAGAAAAAAACAGCCGACAACAAGCCTGTCATTGTGTCGCTGCGGCTCTTTGGCTTATTCACTGCTGTTTGAGTGAGAAAAAACCCATGGAGGAGAGTCAGTGCAACAATACGGCTCATTAACAAACAGGAGCTGCTCTGCACGTCTGCCTGTAAACACAGAGCCCTGGCTGTAATCTGTGGCTCAGACTCAGTGTCTCATCTTTGTACCACTGATGCTTGACAATGTAGACTTTATGTAGCTTTTATTACATTCCAGGATTCGTTAAAGTTTTTATGTTGTTTTTTTTCCCATTTCAGATGCAAAGCAGTTATCCATCACCACTATAAAGGTACTGAGTCTTTGGCTTAAAATGTTAGCACAGTCCTGTGAAAAACTGTTGATACGCCTTTATTTTGTCAGTTAAACCAAAACTCCATAAACATTGCTAGAGTTTCTTTAAAAAAAAAAAACGTAATAAAACAAAAATGTTTTAAAAACTGTACCAACTTAAACAAAAACTAAAACAGAACCTGGCCTTCCTGTCATTTCCACAGGCTGAGCCTTTCACCATGAGCAAAGGGTCTGAGTTGGAGGGCTACTGCATGGACCTGATTACTGAACTGTCAAAGCGGGTGGGCTTCACCTACGATGTTCACATCGTGAAGGACAACCGCTACGGAAGTATGGATGCCAGTGGGACCTGGCATGGTATGGTTGGTGAGGTCATCAGAGGGGTACGTCAGGTTTAAGTCTCAACACATTAAAAAAACAGGATTTGTTTAGCCATTTAACCTGGAGTTTCCTCTACTGTAGACCAAAAGTGAAGCTCTTTAACGCAGACCTGTGTGACCACATGTACTGTACCTTTACGTTTCTGTCCACCAGGAGGCTGACCTGGCCGTGGCCCCTCTGACCATGACTGCAGTCAGAGAACAGTACGTGGACATGACCACGCCCTTCTTGCAAACAGGACTGGGCTTCATTCTGCGTAAAGACCTGGCCAATGAGGAGTCTACCTTCAGTCTGCTCTCACCGTTCACCACGGAAATGTGGGTCGGCATCCTGGTTTCCTTCCTGCTCACTGGTTTGGCCATATTCTTGGTGGGAAGGTAAGTGGACACTCCGGACCTAGAAACAGTTGACCCAAGCATATCTTTGGTTATTGCAAAACTATAAATTGACAATAAGAACGTTTTATATCAAGAAATCAACACTTTTGTCATCTTGGCAAAAATGCAATGTTACTGTACAAGACACAAAGATTATCAGTACATGTTTTAGTACACCGTACCAACCTTCCTGCGGGTGGTGAGTCCACTGGAAGGTAGCAACCGCCCTAACTGGGATTCGAGCTTGTCCAGGAGGTGAACCCTGGGGTTCCACACTAATGACAGAGACATTGTCTCTGGGCCAAAACGCCACTGCTTGGTCATGACCATTCATCCAGTATCTACTACTTAGTAGTCACACCTATGGTCGATGGCCAGTAGTTACCAAATATAATAAAACTGCCATTAAATTACAAATTAGCCTGATATAAATCCATAGGGTAAATGTCACAACATGGCCTAAAACGGTGTAATAATACAACTCCTCTAGACGCTGCACATCACTACTGATGTCATTACTGATGTCAACAATTAAACAGTGTAATGTTGGGTTTACTCTACAGTGAAGGTCAACATCTGCTGTGTCATGTTATTATGATTCTGTAGGATCAGTCCCACTGAATGGGCTGAACCAGGGAAGGAGGAACACAGCTTCACTCTGCTGCACAGCTTCTGGTACATCACAGGAGCTCTCACCCTGCAAGGTAACACAACGGGCAGCAGAGTACAGATGCGCTGAAAAATGTCTCATGAATTATCAAAAACGCCTCAAAAACGCGCTAAATGTATCTTCTGACCTATGCTATAGGCGCTGGTCCTCACCCTAAAGCCCTGTCTGGACGCGTAGTCAGCGCCATCTGGTGGCTGTTTGCTGTACTGCTGCTGGCCTGCTACTTCGGCAACTTGAACTCCGTGTTGCACTCCAACACCAAACAGCTGTCCATCAGCACCTTCGAAGACCTGGCCAATCAGGACGTGATCGACTATGGCACGTTGGAGGGCGGATCCACCATGTTGTTCTTTAAGGTACATGGAGGAGCTGGAACTGTTCTGTGTGCATATATTCCAGATATATCAATGTTGGACCAAAATTTTAGCCTGCACTGACACTAGAGGTAACTGACCCAGTACTGTTTTATATACCAAGTTGGAGTGAATTTACATTAACAATTTTGAAACATCTAAATATATTATACTACATTTAAGCAACTAAAGGATGTATCACTGGATTACTGGTGCTATGATATAAACTCTAATTTATAATTTTCTCCATAGTCCTCGGTGACCACCTGTACATTCAGAATATCTTTGTAGACCTTGATTGTGTTTCCTCTCATTTCCCAGAATTCCAAGATCTCTCTGTTCCAACGTATCTATGACCACATGGAGCGTAAGAAGAGCTTTGTGCCCAGTATGGAAGAAGGTATCCGTCGGGCCCAGAATGGAAACTTTGCCTTTATCGGTGAGGAAGCTTCTCTAGACCTGGCCGTGGCCCGTCACTGTAATCTGGTCAGATCACAGGAAGTCGTCAGTATGAGAGGGTACGCCATTGCAGCAAAGTTGGGTAAGAAAAAAATATGTAGAAAAGCTGAAGAAATAGGTGTAATCCCAAGACATTTATTTTCTAATGGAACATGCTGTTAGTCCACCTATCAGTATTGTAAGTGTTGAAGTCTTTCAACATAGTTTTTTCCCTTCTGCTCCAACAGGTTCCCCACTGATCAAAAACCTTACCGTGGCTATCCTGGAGCTCAGTGAGTCTGGTTTCCTGATTCATCTATGGCAGAAGTGGTGGGCCAGCAGCTGTTTGGGAGGCAACAACACACACTCCTCTGAGGCTCTGCAGCCTGGGGACCTGAGGGCCCTCTTCCTTCTTCTGGGCCTGGGTCTGGGTGTGGGCTTGCTGCTGGCTCTGCTGGAGCTCATGTCCAAGGCACGCAGCAAAGCAAAGGATGGAAAGGTGGGGGAGCAGAATTTATTGCTAAAAGATATTCGAAAGTAAATCTAGAAAAAACTAGATGGCTCAAACATATTGAACTTATTTAACAGAGAAAGCATTGAAACTCAACTGAAAAATCAAACAGTGTGGGCAGGGAGTAGTTAACAGTCACTAAATATATGACAAAAAGCTAAAGAAAATAAATGCTACCCCAGGAAAACTAAAAACAGCTAACAGGTCCTTACCTCAAAGTAGAAGAGACTATTGATTGAGCTGGGAATTAATGCTAAAGGTTTTGCTACTGTTATTTACAATTTGTCCCAAACCTCACATTAAAAGCATTTAAAAATACATTAAAAGTTAGCCTAAGAGCTAAAAGTATTTAACAACTTCTTAGCTGAAAGGGTAAATGTTAAATAAATGCTTGAAGTAAAATAAAGGTAACATAAAGTCAGGTTTGATAAGCTAAAAAATACCAAAAAATGCCGTGTAGCATATGTAGGTAAAAGTATTAGCTCAGAGTTTAACTATTTGTTAGCGGATAAAAAGGAGATTGTGAGCTAGTGGAAATCCTTCCAAGGCAAGACTGATTGTTTTTTGGTTTGAATTTATTATATTTTGTTTTTTCATTCTTTTTTCCTCTGTTTTGACAGAAGTCCTGCTGCTCCGTGCTGACAGCAGAGCTGAACCAGAGGTTTGGGAACAGAGGAGAGAGCACGGAGGAGGAGAACGCAGACAAAAGCAAAGCCTGAAGGAAAGTTCACAATTCATCTTTGATGTAGTAGCTACAGTATGAGAAACATCTCTGAGCTTCAGTTCGGCACATCACACACATTGGCTGTGTATGTAGTGACAGCCACACGCTGAGTGTTGTTGTTTCAGTAGAACCAAATATTAGCTAACCTTTTCACGAGCAAACAACATACAGTAGAACTCCCTGTCAGACACACAGGACCTACATTAAAGTAATACATACAGTATTTGTCTTTTAAGGTTTTCTCCGTGTAACTGTTTTTATATTTTCTTTCATATCCTAAATACATTTTCCAAAAACTCGTGACTCGTATTTCACTGTAAAAATTGTCTTAGTCAATTATTTGTATATATGCACACACACATATACATATATAAACATATACGTATATATGTGTGTATATGTTTGCGTGTGCGTACAACGAGAGAGAATGATGATGACGTCATTACGTACGGTAACTTGTCAACTAACCATAACAATGTGTAAAGCCTGTACAACACAACACAGTTTTTAGTACAGTGAGTGTTGCTGTTTTTCGCATGTATGACCACTTGGAGGTGCTGTCGGCTTTGTTTTAGTATGAACCTTGTCTTTGTCGCTGTCCTTTCTTCGATAGAGAACTGTAGTCGAAGTTTCAACAAAATGAATTATTAAAGCCATAATTTGATGAACAATGAAGTTAGAACAAGACTGAGGAACTCGGCACTTCAGAGTTATCTAACACTGGCGGCTAACAGGTACGTAATTAAGATTAAATGACTTGTAAAGAATTGTTTTTGAGATGCATTTTAATTAGCCAACGAAAGCTAATGTGTAAAATGCAATATATATTCGTAGTGCTATAATGACTACACTGATATAAACATTGTTTATTTGTTTTTGCCTCAAGCAAACATATCTACTATCAAGCATTAGCCTTCGCGCGCTAACGTGTTGTGTGTTTAGCTACGTTCTTGGGAAGCTACAGATTCCCTCCCTCCCCGTTTGACCAAAATTTGACCACTAAACATTTTAAATATGAACTGCTTTGTCTGGCATAAATGTAGTCCTGAGTCTCACAGGAAGTTGTCCCTAATTCTGATTCTGGTCTTCAACCTGAATCTGTACTTGACAGCTGGCATTATGTCCTGACCAATCAAGTTTTAACTCCACAACTTTCCTGACCACAGCTCTGTTTGCAGAGGGCACGATACAGCAGGGAGTGTGTTTTCAAATAGACATGTGAAATCCTTTTGTTTCATTACTGTACCTCTGACTTCATTCATTTGACTGTAAAGAAGTGAAAATAATGTGTGAAACGACCTGTACTTGAACCTGTTAATCAGCTTCAGGAGTCATTGATTTGGCACTGGCAGGAGAAGCTGACAGCAGAGGCAGAGGTAGGGGCAGCAGTGGGGCGTGGGGGTGGGAGTGGCAGGGGAGAGACAGCGAGGTACAGCGTAGTAAAAGAGCAGTATTGATCTGATGGCAGGCAGCCCCTGACAGCTGCACTAAGCCAGCACGTATTCCTCTCTGCCGGTCTGCAGCTCGGTCGACAGGGAAGTGCCTAAGCAGATTAGACTTTATATCCCACAGATTTCCTGAAGCCTCTCCCCCCGCCCCCAGCCCCGTTGCCCCTACTGTCCCATCTGCACACAAGCAAAAACAATTAAAAGCCTATTTCTGTAACTGGAGTCACACAGAAGGATGTGGCTAAAATGAACCAAGTCAACGTTTCAGTATTTAGGTCTGAGTCATAAGATTAAAGCAGAAGGAGATGTTTCTTTTTCCACATCATGTGGGCAACATGTTTCCTAGTACCCAGAGATAGTTTCCATGTCCTGTACTAGACGTTGTCCACATTTAGCTGCTAATTTAATATAGCCTCTGTATCAGGATGAATCCATTTAACAGAGTAATATTTGGTTTAAATTGGTTTTGTTTATGAAGATAATTTCTGATACATTTTCAGCCTGAATTCTATCAGACAGACCTCACAAAAAACATTAAGACTCAAACATTGTGTTAGAGATAATTGAACAACATGACAGTATACAAAACCTCATTTGTAGATACAGTTGTCAACTACAAACACAAGGCTCAAATACACAATTGTCTGAACTTATCTCTTTCAACCAAAAATGCATTCTCCTACACCTGAACCCATAAGTCAGTCTGACTGCACCCTTTTTTTAATACTGGACATATTTTTCATTACTCCTTGGACTTTTTCGTCCCACTCCAGATAAGTGTTGGTGTAGATACATGTCCCTGGAGTACATTTTTAACATTGTACTAGTTATTGTAATGTAATTGTTAAATATGACACCAGTTCCCCCCGTTATTGTTGTTTGACATGGCTTGGCCTTGATATCGTCACTTTGCCAAGTTTTCTACCATCCAAGCTTAAATGACAGCATTTTGTTAAAAAAATCTTGTAATTTTAGGATGCTTTTATATTTTAACAGTGATTTTTAAAAAAAGAATTTAAATAACATACATAACTGTAACCAAGAGGCCTAAAAACAGCTTTCAGATAAAAAATACAAGTGTTCATTGTTGAAAAGATTTGAAGGAATTAAGAGTACAGTAGTCAACTAGGAGGAGAGGGAGTTTCAACAATTCTGGGTAGGACTGAACTTTTTAGGACTCTTGTGCAAAGGGTACAGTATGCAGATTTTTGAATAATAAAAGAATAAAAAGAACAGTATATAGTAATCTCTCTCTCTCCCTCTCCCTTCCTTCTGTGTTCTCGCCATCTCTCTTTCTGTGTGAGCAGTGGCCTAGATTCCTTTCAGCACGTCCTCTCTCTGTGTTGTAGCCGTGGGCCTGTCGATGCGATCAGAATTAGAAATTCTAATGGACGTGTCACCACTTTGAACTGCAGCCTTGAAGAGCTTTGAGTCTGGCGCTCCCTTGGATATGCCGGCTGAAGTCTGCTCATTGATCCCTGTGAATTTGTGTGTCTTTGACAGTCTCTTTTCTTTCTTTTCGACCCACCTCCCCCTCCACCAACCAGCACCACCCTCCTCCAGCCTCCACACCTACCGCTTCATTCAATTTCTCTCATGTTGTCTCGTTGCCTTTCTTCTCCTCCTTTCTGCATCGCTCAGTTTTTACTGCACGCAGGAGCAGTCAAAGACGTGTGCACACACACACACCCACGCGCATACACACACATGTGCCTTAAGTAGAAATGATATGCAGACTACAGCAGTTTTCCAGTAGTACAGTACTGTCATTCAGTAACCGAGCTTCCAGCTCCAGACAAACTTCTCAATGAAGATACACCTAGTTTCTTTTTGCTTTGTAAGTCCTATAAAATCTCATTTCAATTTTGAATATTTCATCTTAAAATCATCTGATCCAATAATTTGGATCTGTCTAATTTGCTCAGTGATGGTGATATTAAATAGACAAATGGGTCTGAGAGCTGTCGGGGCCGCCATTTGCACAGTAAACTAGAAATCTGCTCAAGGACGTGTGCTTTCTTCTTCCACAACAAGGAGCCAAAAGACAAAGAGTGACGAGTGAAGACTACAGGAAACCAACCCACTACATCTGACATTGTTTCAGAAACTCAGAATGAACCATATCAATATGACTAATGCCTCAAAGCTTGGGAAATTATTCCCTGAAAAGATTCAAGGACTTTTTGCACATTTTTCTTTCAGTGCTCACTCGTCCTATCCTTTATTTTATTTACCTGAATTTTTTTTTTTTTTTTAGAATAACCTAGAACTGTGGAAAACCCCAGCTTCAGAGGAGAACTAGTTTGAGAACAGTTAAGTCTTTGGTATCGTTGCTGTTCTGCCAAGTTTTAACTGATAATCCCACTTGAGCCCATTGAATCTTTGGGGGCTTTTTAGTCTGATGCTCTTTTGACAGTCTCGTCATTCCTTTAAAAAAAAAAAAAAAAGCTAATGCAGTTGTAGTTGCATTAGCAGCAACTGCTAATGCAACTGCTCCTTTAGAGAACATATACTGATCAGGACTCATTGGAGCGCTCTCTGTCTCTGAACTGCACCAGGATCATGTGACTCACAGCATTTCCACATGGATGCAAACATTTAGTTTTAAGCTGACCTGAAGCTCACTGTCTTAAATGTAAATATATAATTTACATGTACTTTACTGCACTGTAGCCTGATGATCTTACCCATGTCCGTGGTGACGTAATGTTTGACTACATGGACATTGCTATGTTCCTGACTTTTTTCCTCCTTGTGTGCGTTTTTGTTCCTATGAGGTCAGAAGTATAATCTGATCCTTATGGCAGCAAACGTGGTGCCTTCGCGCCGCTCTTGGACTTTAGCCTTTGTGCATACATGGTGCTGCTCTTTGGCCCTGCTCCTGTTAATACACATGTCCTACAGAGGCCCCTTGCTCTTTTCCACAACTGCCAACAGTCTGAGTGACAGTGCTGATGGAACAACAACAAGGAGGCGCTGTTTGTTGTTGGAGCCCTTCGTGAAAGGCTGTGACAGTCTAAAGGGGATCCCGCTGGCACCGGGGGCACCCAATGGGATTGACCCTGGGAACCCCCTCGACCCCCTGCTTTACTTATTGATGTCTGCAGATGTGCCTGGCTGCATGATAATAGTCTCCACTGGGGAGGGACCCCCATAGAGGGCCCGTCTATAAATCACACGAGGGACCGAGCCAACAGAACCTTCTATGTGTATGTATGCTCTCCATGCGTATGAAGGCCCAACGTAGAGTTAGGCCTTCATGTGCTTTATGTGTGTGAGTGTGTGTGTGCATACATTGCAGCTGGATGAGCGCCATGCTGCATTATTGATGACCCCCAGGGAGGGATGAAAGTGTGAAGAGTGGCAGCGGAGTGGAGGAGGGAGAGGAGGAGAAGGTGGAAGTGGCTGGAGACAGATATCATTGTGCCTGGATGCATTGAATAGATGCACTTTTCATCGACGTACACATCCAGCCACTGGGTTTCTATAGAATCTAAGGCTGATGCGTGAGGTCTCAGGAGACCCCTGAGACAGGTGAAGGAGGAAGCAGAAGCCGGGCGCTGAGACGTCCCCCAACGTGACATGAAGGTATGGATGGAGTGATGGTGACAGACGAGTGAAGGACACAACAGTGAAGGGGAGAAGAAAGTACAAAAGCCGAGGCCTGACTAAATGAAGGTAGAATATAAATGATGATTCTAACTCACATGCACCAGCAGTTTAATGAAGTTTCAAACATCCACATAATGGGCCGTAGCCTCTTCAGTCATGAGATCTTAACCCACCTGAACACCTACTGAAGGTTTTATTGGTAGTGACCCTTTGTGTCTAATTTAAATGTGCTTTTTTATTAAGGACTGTTTAACATTTTTAGCCCATCCTTCACGGGCCATTCAAAGTGATTGATCTCATATGTCACAATAACCTCTCTAAATTTATTGGCTGGAACTGCTTCTCTTTGATGGACCATCTGATAGCAGATGGTTGTTATGATAATGACGCTCACCTTTGCTGCTACAATGCATGGTTTATAATATCTCTGCAATGGTCTTGCATACAGACGAAGGGCTAGTATTTGATTGGTCTGATGTTTGTCCACAGTGTGTTGTATCAGATCAGTACTCTGGAGGAATGTTGTCTATGTTTGAGATGCAATGAAGAGCTGCTGGGTGTGGCCGTGTGTCTGGGTCTGATCACATTCTTATCAATGTCCTGTATAGTTTTTGAATTATTGGGTTATTATTTTAATGCTGAACAAGAAACGTCAAATGTCTGGATCTCATGATCATTTAGTTTCAGAGGTACGGAATATATTTTATATTTACTCACTAAAGTACATTACAATACACATTACAACAGATGCAGGTCCAGATTGCAGAACCTGGTCCAGACTTTGAGGAGCCCTAGATATACATTGTAAACATCCTACAAAAAAGGAAAAAAAAACAAAACATTATTTAGAGAAACAAACTATTACAAACACTACTTATTCAAATTGTAGAAATATAATTTATGTATTGACAAAATGTTCCTGACCTTTGAATTAGTCATGAATATAACCAGCTGTGAAACACAAACATCTACCACCTGGTATTTGTCCTTATGTTCTAGAATTATTCAGTTTTTGGGAATGTAAATGTATCTAGATTAATCACAATTAATCATGCTTAATATCAATTGCCATTAATCCACAGCTATCCTGTGATTAATCCTATTATAAATTGACAGCGCTGGTATTTTTTTTTTATCTGTTCAGAACAATTTGTTCTGAATGTTAAGACTGCACTGTATATATTGCATGCGTAGTTCACAGTAACACAGTAGCTAAAAAGAAAAGAAAAACAATCAAGGTCAGAATGGACAATTTGAAGCAGGGGTGTCAAACATAAGAATTTGAAAGTAAAAAATACAAAAAACACTCAATGTTCATAATGGTTTTTAAAATTAAAAAACATATATTTTCTAATGTACTTCAACCTCTTTGACTTCCCTGGTTTAAAGTGTTCAGTTCAAATCCTTTTGCTTGTTTATGGACTATGTGATGGAAATGAAGCTCCTGGAGGAAACCCATACGTACACTGGGGGTCTTCCACAAATCCACAAAGAAAGTCCTTCAGTTTAGGTAAAATATCTGTAAAATATCTGTAAAATGTAGAATTGCATTGCAGTGTGTCTGTGTCTCTTTGAGTTTTCTTTCTGGTTCAGGCCTTGGTGCACTCTGGTCTGGAACGTCAGAGTGAGAGACCTCCCTCCTGTTACTGTGACTCCTTGTGTACTCCCAGTATACCGTACTGCTGTCAGGGGAACAGATAGAGTTTGCGTTATATGTGTGTATCCCCCTGGTGCTGACACGGGGAAACTCAGCATTGAAGCTGGTTTAGCCTGCAGTATGGTAATCCAACGTATATATTCCTTGTTTATATGGAAAAGTTCACTTCACTGTGCAGTTATGTCAACACGTTGACAGGGAGGGTGTCACATGGTTGGTTCTGCAGGACCTGATTACTTGGATTCTGCACAGACCTGACACAGGTATAAATGGCCCAGCCTGGGATTGTGGCAGCCATTGACACCCCGCTCCCAGCTGCTGCTTCTTACTAATGACTGCTGTCAGAGAGGACAGGCCCCTGCTCCTCTCTGGGGTATCGATCTTCCCTCACATTTTTGTCCCCACTGTTTTACGCCGTCCTCCTGCAGCCGCCACTGCACTGAGCGTCACTGCTCATCGCGATTGCCAACGTGTGCCGCACCGGTTTCATTCACCTACTGATGTCTCTGAAATAAATACCTGGAGCCAACGGATGTTTGTCAGATTGTTGGTGACATTTCTGAGCTTTATTCAAAATAACATTGAATGTGGTGCTAAGACTGATAACAGTGATAAATTCTGTTCAAGAATGTCTCTGGTTAACTTTATTCTCAATTTCTAATTCATCATTATTATCAGTATCAATTGATTATTTTTTTCTATCTTTCC
>NC_024316.1:7511741-7595121 GCF_000523025.1 Cynoglossus semilaevis | reverse complement strand
ATATGTTTTTCTGTGTCTCGCGTGCTGTTGTACATAAATTCTCCACATTGCTGTCAGTGTTGCAGTGTCCAAATTCTGAATAGGAGCTTAAGGTCTGTTGGTTTTCCTGGGGTTATTAATCAGCAGTTGTCCAACCAATGATTAAATAATAGTGTCATTCTTGTTCTTTTTTTGTGTCCACAGTTTCTTTGCAAGTAAACTACAGCCTGGATTCCTCACAAGTGTTCTCACAGATGAACAGATGAAGAAGCCTGATCCATACACCTCCAGGCCTCCGTGCAGGTGATGGACCATTACTACATCATTGCCTACGATGCCTCAGTAAGTATACAGTTGTCACACCTTTAATTGGATCATTCAAAATTTTGCCCAAAATCTGATCAAAATTAGTTTTCAGCAGCATTGCAGCAGCTTCAACTCAAAATCATCCATTATTTTCTTTAAAAACATTGTATTCTACTCAGTATAAATACCAGTATCTATGTGAGAGAACAAAAAAAAATTACAAACCAAGGTTGAATTTTAAGCAGACTGGTTTTCTCCGAGCTTCATAATTTTAACTTTTTCGGAGAGAGAAAAATCTATAATTTCTTCTTCAGGGGAACAGAGTGACACCAGTCTGACTGTGATTCCCACTGACAGCTACACAATGGACCATGATGTGATAACTTCATACAGCAGTGTGACGCAACTTGACATGACATGACATGACCTATTTTGTCAAGCCCATAAATGAACATTGTATGCATGATCTGAGACCTGACGCATCTCCCGACGCCTCTGGATACTCATGTCTGATGCTGTATGCAAATCTGCTAACCTCGAAGATGCCCTGACTGAAAAACGACGAGACAGAGAGAAAGAAAGAAAGAAAAAAAAGCTGTCTCCTCTGCCTTAAATGCTTTGACCTGACCCAGAGTTTGCTAGCACTGGAGGGCTGTTAATGAATGTGTGGAGTTGGAGAAAAAAGATCACTGTTGACTGAGTTTTCTTTTTCTTTTTTTTAATTGTGTTTATTCCAGGGAGAAAGAGAATGGTCTTGATTAGACATTCAGATTTGAATATAGCAGGTGGCGCAGCAGAGCGGGTGGTGGAAGCAACATCTTGGAGGTCATCCAGGACTCCATTATGAACTGAAGCACGACTGCAGGGGAGAAGAGAAGAAAAGGATGACGAGAAGAGATGGAAGGGGAGACGAGTTCAATTCACGGGCTGATGTTCAGAGGTGGAAGTAAGTGAAGAGACACATGGTGACTTTCACACAGAACAAGCAAATGAGAAGTGGTATTTAGACGAATATTTGATTATGAACAAAGATAATGCACAAGAATGACTCATAACATTGTACTTAGAACAAACCGACAGACAGACAGACAGATAGATGGATAGATAGACAGACATTGAATGTATGTGCCGGACTGACCTCAGTCCACATATGTCTCTAACTAAAACCTCCTGTGAATCACGAAGAGAAATATCAGATGATGGCGACCACAAGAATTTACTGTAATCAAAACTATTCCAAGGCAGTGAAAGGCAGTAGAACCTAAACTATAAAGCAACATTAGCCAATCAGAAGACACAGACGGTGAACCTGTTTTCATTGGCCCAAGTATATCTAATAAGAGGTGAATTCTGAATGTGTTCTTTGGTAGAGGTTATTCTTTTATAGCTGTGTATTTTCAGTGGTCTGACTTGGTTGAGAATGAACAACCAGTCAGCGCTGCATTAAAGCAGTATTAATAGGGTTAGGAAACTTGTTTTTTCTTACAAATGCAGTCTTCAGTTCAGAGGTGTGGGCATGTAATTAAAGAAAAGGAGGATTATAAAATGTGTTTACATGTCAAATTTCTGCTTTTCCTCAGGAGAAAAGCTGATTTTAAGCTGGCTTTAAATGTTAAGCTTTGAGTTTTTCTAACGCAGGACTCCGTTATCCAAACACCTTTGTAGGTGAAGCCAGTTTGGATTTAGACACCAAAAATGACCCAAACATCTTCATTATTCACCTGCGTAAATCTGTGTAGTCCATTCATCGTGGATTAATAGAATATCAGTGGATTATTGCATTGTTCTCAGTCCACTCTCAGATTGATGCTGTGTTTCTAAATCCAGGAGGGCATAGAACAAATGTTTATGTCAGCAGAGAAAAGGCTCGGATTTGATTTCCTGCCAACCTGTTTGCTCCTACGCTGCTGTCACGTCTGTAACTAAGAGGCAGTGACAGCATCCCTTTAGGAAACACTGTTGGTTTTACTGCGTCTCTGTAACACCATCTTCTTCTTTTAGCTTTTCTCTTAGACATGGCTGCTTTCTGGCTGCTTGGCTTTAATCCTGTTCTTGGCCCAAATGTGTTCTGCACACTTCTCACGGTGCAGGATGTTCTCAAGTTTGCCAGAGGCCTTTCAACAGAACCTAGAAACAAAAATATTGTCTGTGTGTGATTTAGTGTGTGTCGGACTTAGATCCCACGTTCCCACCGTGAAATCAACTCTTCACCCACCTTACTGAAAAACACTGTGGGAAAGTTAAAATTAGGGGATCTTTTTTGTAGATTTTACAAACACCTTTCTGAATGTTTCATCCAAATGTGGGTTTCATCTGTTATCATTGTGAATAAGAACGCTGCAGGACCACGCCTAGACCTAGATAATCTGACACCTTGGTTTGTTTGCTCATTATTATTCTGAGCTCAATCTGTAAAGAATATGATATTGAGATTTTTCAAATACACTTTACTATAAAGATCACGTGGACATGTGGGAGAGTGGAGGGAAGCAAGACTTGTGAGTCATCCTGATGCAGTACTGGTCTGGATAAAATTTGCGTGAGCACTATGTTCAAAAATGTTTCAAATGTTTGCTACTTTCCTAATGACTAATTGACCGAGGAGGAACTGACAAATGAACTGTTGTATCAAGCCAGGTCCTGGTGGCATGCGTTTGAACTTTATTTTGGTTTAATCCACAGCTGGCTCTACTTTAAGTTCAGAGCTCCTGTGGTCAAAGATGGCCAGCTTGTTGTAATGTCACCGCTCATTTCATGAAGTGATTATGAATCTTCCAACTCCCCAGTGGATGTCATAAATCAGTTTTGGTGCCAATGCCATTGTTTGGCAAAAACAATGGTGATCATTTGACACCATATGTAGTGCTAATAGAAGAGGTTTTTTTTTTTTTTTTTTAAGAGAGCCTATTGTAGGCAACCTCTGCTGGAAGGATGGTCTGTAATATAAGTAAAGGAACGTAGTTGCTGTTTCTATCTGCCTTATTAGGATGGGGTGGAGCATTGGTGTTTAGTTTCTGTGAGAAAAGCTTTTTAGCCCTTGTATTGGGCTGGTGTTGAACCCAGTGGGGTACAGTCGGGGTAATGACTTGTTATTGGATCTCAGTTAGTGATGGAGAAATGATCATCGACACGGTCTGAAACGTGACTGTTGACATCTGATTGTTCTTGTTGTGTGTTATAACACGCTGTCTGTCCTAACTACAGGTGACTGTTTGATTTGTTTCAAGGCAGTTTTTGGAACTTAGAGTTGACATCGTCCTGCAGTCGAAATGTCTGTGGCACCTTTTTTTCCTTCAACAGTATTTTGTCCTGTTGTATGGCTTGCAACTAATAGTAAATATCTCCTGGAGTGTGTCATCACCCAAGGCTGACGTTTGGGATTTTTTTAACCTTTAATATTCAAATTCCACTTCAGAAACTGTCCTACTTTGACATAAAGTAAATCCATGCTGGAGAATACAGACTTTGAAAATGTGGTGGAAATTGTAACTCCACTCTGGCTACCGCTGAAACTTGTGTTAGTCAAACCTCTTTACACATTGGCCAGGACACTCTCTATTTTTGTGCCTTGCCTACCTTTCACACTTCTTCGTCTCTTTTTCAACCAAATAACACTGCCTCGCAACTATCCACGCGCACACACACACACACTCTGCAGTGGCTTTCAGGTATTCATCCACACTTTGACGGAGAGACTGTGTGAAGGCTCCAGAGGACCGTTTGAGCTCACTCACCACACAGTGTTAGCAGCAGCTAAATTGGGTTCGGTGGCGGAGGCTGAGTCTTCACTCCTGGGGGGACGAGTGGGAGTCTGGAAGCCGATCAGACAGGACCCAGTGCTGGTGGGCAGAGAAGCTGCCACCTCCACCTGGACTCTGAGGGTAGATAGTGGTGCATCTGGCAGCAAGCCTTTTAGTCACACTCAGACTGAATCATACTTGGATTTACTCATCATCATTCTTTGTCTTTTTTTTTTTAAATTTATGCTTTTATCTTGTTGCAATTGAAGTCAATTTAAAACAAATGATCCTGCGCTGTGTATTATTACTTTATTTACTGACACCATTAACGAAGACAGACTAACATTTGAACCTTTTAGAATGAAAGGAGGGTTAAGTATGTATGTATGTATTTAATCTTTATCTACCAAGCCGTGCAGTCGTCCCGTAGTGGCTCCTTGTTTCCTAAGTCCTAATTTTGCAACATACACCGAAACCTGGGAACTGATCTTCGTACGTATCTGAGTACGTAATGGTGAAGTTTAAGGATGTTATAAAAACCCTGACACAAAACCGAATATGAACAGTCGTTTTTCTCATCGGAATGAGGCAACAAGACTTTCTTAATAAATTCATATGTAGAGGGTGTGAGTACGTAATGGTGAAGTTTAAGGATGTTGTATACAGAGGACCCTCTGTACTAGTACAGCTGCAGTGCAAAAACTGAAATTAGAAGAAATGTACAGTTTTTACATACATGTAAAACAAGTAGATTTAGAATCGAACAACTGACCTTACTGTAAGGCAAGCACGCGTACCATCTCTCCACCTTGTAGTCCCTTGTTCAAATAATGTTCAATACCGGACATATATCACATTCAGTGTCCATTATTGGTCTTATCTGCCACTATTGTCTGCCACATTTTTCATCATTCTCCCTCTGTCTCTTCTTCTACTTTTGCTCCATCACCAAGGGTTCCTTCCAGAAATACCAGAGTATTTCACAGGGCTAAGTGTCGTGACGGCCTGTGGCTGGCTGCTAGGAAAATCAAAAAATACTCTGAGAGCCACCAGCTCTGTTAGTCTTAAGTTAAAAGGCTGCTTGGTTGCGGTGTTACACTTATAGGATTTCACTCAGGGATCCCTGCAGTTTGGGGGGGGGGGGGGGGGGGGGGTGGCTCTATCTGAACATGCAGACATCTCAATTAGTCGAGGAGGGTACAGCCTAGCAGGGGAAGGACACCACGGCTCTGAGTGGATTTGGGAGCCAGCGTGCTGGGAACAAAAACAGGAAGAAGCCAGAAATCAACTTAGGTAGGAGTAGGAGTCAGGACACAGACAGTTGACTGTGGAGTTCTCATCTGTTTGTTTATGAGTTATTATAAGTTCTGACCACCTTCTCATGTCATGTTCCAGAAACTGCTCGGCCAGACTGAATCATTTTTCTTTCTACTATTTCTCTGAAATTTCAAGATTATATAAGTAGCCTAAGGTCTTTAAATATATTGGACATATATTTGTACTTAAATATATATGTTTTTGTGGGGTGTTGTTGTGTGTTTCTGGCTGACAAAGACGCAAGAGGGGCTCAACGTATAACAGATTATATGTTATTTTTGACACTGCTCTGAACTTCTGAGGTGTTTCAGTCTGACATTCATCTACCATGTCTTGTTGGTCCTGATATATTCTCAAAGTTACTGCAAATCAAAGATTAATAATCTACACCTTACATTTTATTTCTTTAAGCAGTTTTCAGAAGCCTCTGTCTTCTGGACCCCTTTTCTTTCCCATAAGTCTGTTTCTTCGTCTGTCTTTGACAACATCACTATTATTTGCAGCATCCTCTGTTACGTCTGAGCCACTAGAGCTCCAACAGCCTGGGAGTGGGAATGAAGGGGCCCCAGTCAGTCAAAGTTCAAAAACAGCCCACTCTGTGTCAAGTGGGAATCCACTGGAAGGATAATCCTTGTCTTCTCTGTCACAAGAGGAACAGAATGTGGAGGAGAAGGGCAGACACGGCAGACTGGGAGAGAATTAAAAAAAAAACGTCAGTCAAAGGAAGCCAATAGTCTGAGGTGATTGCACCACAGTCTAAGCCGTATCACAGACTGAGGTGTTCCTTAGCTGCTTAAGAGAAAATTGTGTTGCATCAGTTTATACATAAATTAAATCAAATTTTATTTTCTTGGAGTCTCCAAAAAAAAAAAAAAAAAAAAAAGCAATATTGGAACAGAATTTTCTGTAGGAGCAATTGCCTGAGGCTGTAAGATTCCTGGAAACCCAAGAGAACTTCACACCATCTGAGTCCTAATCACCTGATATATGTAGTCGCCTCCTCCTTGGATAGTTACTGTGTTTAATAATAGTCTGTCCTATCTGGGAATTTTTGGAAACAATCAAGAGTGGATTTTTATTTTTAATATCTTCCCATTTCAAAGATTTGTGATGACACGGCGTCACATATAAGTGTGATTGATAACTTAAATGTTGCCAATTACGTCACCTCAGCTCTAATTTGGGTTTGTGCTATTGGTTATCCATTTCCCTTAATATCTCTCCATTATCCTGTAATCTGATCTTGTGTACGAAAGAGATGCAAAACTAGAGATACAGACACATGATGTAAACAAAAAAAAATTAAGACTCAGGCGGTCCTCGACCTAAGTCAGGGTTCCATCCTTACGTGATGACATATTCCTCTGCTCTGTCTGTCATTTAGCTCTCTGTCTGTAGTTGGCGAGGTTTGATGGAACAAGACTTTTTAAATCAATTTATGGGAGATGGCAACATAACGGCGAAACCCTGTAGGTCGAGGAAGTCATAAACCGAGCACCCTCCTGTATAGGACCACTAATCTGCAACTGGTTAAACTCAAACAAAGTACAGTGACATCCGACAGTGGTTTCTAAATGTATGGCTCATGCTACTGTCAGAATGTACAGACCGTCGTCACCAGCCTCAGACTGTTGTGTAAACAGCTGTGCAGACATGCCTTATTTATTAGTAAGTTAACCCCACTAGACCAATTTGTTCAATTCAACAATGCGTGTTACAAGAAGCCTCTGAAGAGCAGTGTATGGGGCTTTAGATGTAGGAACCATGTTCCTACATTAACCTCACAGCCAATGGAGACACCGCCTTAAAAATCTGCGGCGTTTTTTTTTCCTGCTTCACTTTCATGGTGTTCCTTGTGGAGAAACACATACACTGCACTTTGATGTCCTTTATTCGTGCGTGTGTGTGCGCGCGTGTGTGTGTTTCACAGCCGGGACCTGTCCCACAGGAGTGCTGCTTCATCAAGTCTGCTAGTGAGAAGCAAAGGGCATCATCATTAGATTAGTCTCTGATCACTCTCCCTGAGTAATTATCCTGCTGCCCGGGCTCCTGCAGCCTGCAGACTTAATTGATTTAATAGAGTCAGTTCTCTCAGCACGTCTCTACCTCACTGCTAATTCTTCTTTCGTTTCTTTTTTTTATCAAGAGCTCATTTCCCACCAAATCAGAGATTAGAATTTGATTCAATCTTCAATGTTTAAAGCCTTGGCCTTGACAATGTGGCTTATTCTTCTTTTCTTTTTTCTTTTTGATGGTCTCTTTCTTTTGATAACCTTTTAAAATTGTATTACGTTACTTATTTTTGCTGAACAAACCTTCTGAAATGAAAAACTTTGCTTTAACACTGAAAGGTGTTGTATCAATGTCTTTGTCAAGAGGCTGTGGTGCTTCAACCCTCTACAGCATGTTAGCTCTTCTTCTGGAAATACACCTGAGATACTGTGTTAACGTCAACTCTTTTTGTTTCTGGTTTCCATCAAAGCTGTTTTATCCACAGCAAGTATTATATTTAGGGCTGTCAATATTAACTGGCAAAAATCACATGAATTATGCAAATTATACTACTACAGTGATCCTTCTATTGCAGTAGTTGCGTCCCAAGACCCACCTTAAAATGAGAAAAATCGTGAAGTAGAGGCGGGATAGTTATTATATTAATTACGTTTATTTTTACCAGTTACGAACCCCCAACTCCCCACACTGTTATTAACAGTCGAACAACAACAACATTGCCCTCCTGTGTCCAAAGTCATCACCCTAAATTAATTAAATACTCACAGATCTTAGATTTTCCAACCCAAATCTCATTTACCCGTACGTACTTTACATGTTTAATATATATATTATATATTATTATATTCTGTTTTTCCCTTTTTAGGTTCAAAAATAATGAAAATATTGGGAAGATCAGATACCACCAGTGGGTACTATGTGTTGCTAACAAGATAAATAGCGGTCACTTTGTCCGTCTTGTCTATTTAGATACAGTATATAGATATGAGTATTTTGCTAACCTCAGTTGTTGCCCTTTTTCTTTGGTCTGTTCTTGTAATGACTTAATGATGAACTGGGCTCCAAACTTGACCCTACGTTCTCCACTGATTCTGCGGCGTTTTGAAAAATGAAGCACACGTGATTGGAGTAAACACTCCCGTACAGTAACCTTTGCACGGGCTTCTGGGTGTGCGTGGCTCACAGTGATGTAGATGTCTGTTCTCTCTCTCTCTCTGCCTGCTGTCAGATGATGATGACTCCACAGCTGCGTGATCATCTTTGGCATATTGATTTGCCTTGTTTAAAGATTGACTCTGACATGAGCAGCACCGGCAGATGCTGGGGCTAAGTGGTATCAGCAGCCATGAATATCACATGGCTGGGGGCAAATGCTCAGCCTTATCGCTGCTTAATGAACCGCTAAGAGAGAATCAGTGCCATTTTCTCACCTCTCTGCATCTGGGATGAATCATAAGTGTGTTTCCTGCCAGCCTGTCTGCACTTGATTCACAGAGTTTTTACTGGACGCAGGTTTTGGATATGGATGCCTGGAAACTGTGCTCCCTGCAGGGCAGCGGCTGTGGCTTCAGCACCCCTGGTAATTAAATATAAAGCATAAGCAAAACAAGCATGAGCAGCAACATGCACACACACACACATACAAACACACACACACCCAAATATACATGGCCTTAAGCACAAGCGCTTGCTGAGCTACATGAGATAATGAGGCCTCAGTGCAATTACCAAAATCAAGGAGGCAGGTTTGGGCATATTCAGCCCTGCTTGGTGCACGCTGCCTAATGTGACATGCTAATTGGACTGAGCACCAGGACACACAGAGACAGATGCAGCCTCAGGGAGGAGACTGAGTCGGGCCTCTGAAGGCCTGGACACCCAAAGACAGGCAGCAGTCACCTCCATGTCAATGCCTTTATGACTAAGGACAAAATGGATGCTGCCAGGCATGATGCTTAATTTGAAAATTAATGGGCCATGAGATTTTCTCTACCACTTAAGACACTTTGCAGCTCCGGTGCAGCTGCCTCCATGCTGCACTTTCCCCCTGCCTGAGTTTACGGCCCTTCAGATGGGGAGACCTTGCCTACGCTGCAGTAAATGCATGGCTAATTTGATTCAAAGCCGCGGTTGCTGTGCCCTTGTTGCTGTTTTTTATTTCTGCTCTACGGCAGTACTTAATGAGGGATTTACAGTTTTGAGATTAGGTCAGTAACAAGAACACTTAATCTAACGCCATAATCAGGGACATCAAAGGCTCTTAAGAAAGGTATTATTCAAAGAGCCTGAAAGTCAGGTTAATACTGGCCTTAAAGCTACAGTACTGCTAGAAAAGCACAAGGGGGGAGTATTGCTGAAAACTGCTCACTAAAGGTGACAGGTTATCTAAAAATGTGTGGTCTTACTGCAAAAAAGTCAAAGAAAGACATTCTTTATTTAACAATATTTTTTTTACTATTAAAAAAAATCTTGTTAAGCACATCATGATTTAGGAACATCATTTTATATTCAGTTCATAATGTTTTTTTTTTCAAATATTCGATATCATTTAAGTTGTAATTTATACATAACAGTTACAGAAATGTTCAATATTACTCTACAAAACCTGTTACTGTTGAGGCATTGGATTCTTGCAGAGGAAAGACCTTTGACCCTTGTAGCTAGTTTAGATTGATTGATTCCTTTTAATAATATTTTTGCAGTTTTTTGCAGTGCAATTTAATCTATTTTTAAAAGCACTGCCGTGAAATTACAGCCATATAAATATAATAATTTTGTCTCCAAAGGTTTTAGGAATAACGAGCTTGAGTCACAGAAATTAGAGCAGTAGAAATGTTTCCTCCTTCTCCTCCACCATCAGTCCTGTGTTTCGTCTCTGTGTGTCCTTTATCAGTGGCTGACACGGAGTAGTGAGTAATACTACGCTACAAAGACTTTTTTTGTGTGTAATTATTTCTTCGCACTCTCCAGGTCAATAAAGTCAACCCAATTTTTTATCACAATTCTACCCCCTCATGTGATGATGAGTCATTTGCGAAATGATACATAATTAGAAGTAATATTTTGTCATTTGTGCTCAGAATGAGGTTCTGATTTAACACAGTGTGCGCTGGTGTGTGTGGAGGTTGTATCTTTAGACTGTCTGAACATGGTTGTCTCCAGGAACTGTCAGAAATGTCACATGTTGTAGTCGGGTCGTCTGAATCTTTATTGCCTAATGTTGTGGCATACATTATAATAATACATATTTTAAGTGGAAACAATATTTTTTTAGGTGACTAAAGTAGTTAAAAATTAGTTGAGTCACAGTAGTGTTTTAAGAATTTCCCGAAAAAAATAGTTTAATTTTTTTATATAATTTACAGATACTTGTTTAAAACAAGCCATGAATGATTTCAGTGAAGAGTCCAAAGAGCGGCTCTGGCCAATTAGCTTCTGTTTGACCCCAGCTGGGAGGTCAAGTGGTGTGAGCCCTAGTGTGTCTCAGGGAGATGTAGAGCTTCACTCCTGCTGTCCTGTGCTCCCACAAGGATGATCTCTAACCTCTCTTCATCCACACTCTCCCCTCCCTTCTTCCCTTCACTTACTTCTCCTTCCCCTCGTCTGCTCATCATATTGAATAATCACAGGGCCTCCGCGAGGAGGAGGGCAGGGCTCCACGACAACTTGTCAACTCCTGCCTGTTGTCTGTGAACCTCAAGTGTGAGCTCCGGGCCAATGTCATCGGTCTTACGGCTGTGGATTAGTCATTTTGGTACCAGAAATGTACGTCTATATTATATTTTTGTAGGTTTCCTGACATTAACCTGACTCACCTGCTGACTTAACAATAATAAGCCACAGTATTTTAAAGGGACAGTTGTTTTTTTACAAAGTACTATGAGAAGAACATTTTAATTCAATTAAAATAATGGAAATTAAAATATCCTCAAAACAAAACATTTTTAACAGACAAACATGCATTCTGAAAAAACTCCAGCAGATCCAGACTGAGAGAAAGAAGGAGAAGGGTGAGGAAAGAGGGGAGGAAAGAGGGGAGGAAAGACAACTCCATAATATATAGAGTACAGTCAGACAAGCTGTTACAATGCAAATAGTACCGGTGCCGTAGGAACTTTATCATGACTACTTTTACTACTAGTAGTAATACAACTACTACTAATACCAATATTATATTATTACCTGTACAGTATCTCTTTTCCTTTATCACTGTATCAGCCTTCCCCTCAGTCAGGGACCAGTGTGTTAGTGGTTTGTGTGATTTGGTGCAGTGTTTATTCCTGGTACAACCCTCCTGCCTGAGTCCAGGTGGATCAGACCAGTAGACAATGTGTAAACCACTCCCTACAATGTTCTAGACTGCTGCAGTCAGACCCTCAAACTGCTCATTACATCAGAAGAATCAAGGTTTCTCTTTGAAGTTCTGTTGAACATGTTCTCATTACTGGCACCCCATTAAATATGGAACATTATGAAGTCCTGGGCAGAGGACTGTAATTGTCTTAGATGTCTTTAGGACAGGGGGAGGAACATGGATATGAAGGGGGTGAGATGGAGAGGGGGAGGTTCAGAAATGTTGAGGCTAATATGTACTTAACCTGCCAGCAGTTGTATTTGCAGTAGTGAGACCTGCTATGATGTATGGTTTAAAGTCAGTGGATCTTTCTAGTAGACAAAAGGAGGCAGATTTGGAGGCAGGATCAGATCAGATGGACAGTTAAGGTGGAGCAGCGTGGAGATGAAGTCAGAGAGGAGAGGTGGAGATGGTTTGGACGGATGTTGGAAATGGAGCTTTTAGGCAAGAGAAGAGAAAGACCTCAGAGATTAGTTGATGTGGTAAAAGAAGACAAGGTTATGATTGGTGTAAAAGTAGAGGTGGGAGATGATGGTGATGGATGCAGATAATCCGCTGTGGCAACCCCTGTAGGGAACAGACGAGAGAAGAAGGGTTGTTTTTTTTCCTTGACATGGTGATATAACCAGTGGTGTTACTTCATTTCAGTAGTACAACTTTTCAGGTACTGTATGTTCTTAATCAGTGTATGCCATTTCCAAATCACTCCCAGGACCTGATTTTTTTTTTTTTTTTTCAATTTTCTGCCTTGGTGCTGAGCCTTATTTGCTCGCATTTTCCCAGGGTGCAAATTGAGAAAATAAGGTGGTCTAGTAGCTGAGAGCCCAGTGTGCCCGGGCTCAGCCACCTTCTTCAGGAAGAGGTAGATAAGTGCATGATGTGCAGGATACATTCAGATTGGCCTGTTTATTTCACTGTTTCTCTGTCGCTCCGCTGTAGCTCCTGTTGCTAATCACAGCTATGGGACTAAAGATCTTCAGCTAATGTAAGGCAAGCTGAGAGAAAAGTCCTGACATTTGTTGCTTTACACGAGAACGTGATGAACAATTAGGTAAAAAGCAGTGAAGTACTACCTCAGCCGACGGAGCAGTGATATAATTGAGGTTGCGAAAGCAAAGCTATAGGCGATAAAAAACCCTGCTTCATCCTACATATGAGTAAAGGCCTTACACCTCTCTGTCCTAAATTAACCATTAAAAAACCTATACCCAAGGGTGAGGGCACTGGATTGGTAGTCACAGATGCTGCATCAGTCTAAACAGCTCAGATCACACCAGACTGGACATTAGAGGTACAGTATCAGCACATTAGAACTGAGCCATGGTAGATGCAGAAATATGATATAAGATAAACAAAGCTTTCAGAGGGTCCTCGGTCCGACCCCTGGGGGAATCGCCTCTTGTTGGGCAGCCTGTGAGCTACAAGCACATACTTCATGGCGCCTCCAGTGGCAGCCTTTGTTGGTTACTCACACAGAGAATATTTCCCATTGTGGAAGGGATTTTTTTTGTGTTAAATCATATTCATTTACAGACACCATACACAGCAATGATTAATAAACTTAACTATATGCATTGGTATTGCAGTTTTCCACTTAGCTCAAACACATATAAATAAGTAACTTTGTTTTTAAACACTGGGTCGCGCTACAATCCAGAGCCAAGTTTAAGATGTTTCCATCAAAAAAAAAAAGTAAAAAGAGAAGCTCTAATATATGTTGGCTCCTGTGTTCCAACTTTGTCTTAGGACAGTGAAGGCATCACTGGCTTTGGTTAGACTGAAAGGCTTCAAGACTGTTTTTTTCTTGATTCTAAGTGGATGATTTGGGGAGGGGCGGCGGTGAGGGCTGTACTCTGTCTGTGGGCTATCTATGGTGTATTTACATGGAGTTAATGAGCCTCCATTGCCACATTACCATTTATCTAGACCTGAGAGCAGCGCCGAGTAGTTGTGGTGTGTAGCTGGATGAAGACTAACTGTAAATCTAAGGGCTTTAACCAGACAGGATAAAAAAAAAAAAGGGTAAATAAACCTACGTATGTACTGTATTAAATCATATGGACGTTGGATTGACTGTTAGAGTTTCTGAACACAGTTCACAGAACACTCAGATACCATGCTTCATTTATGTTATCGTCTGGCACAAGTGTTGTCATCTGTTTTTCTATTCCTCCCAAAGAGCCCAGATGGACCGTCGGTGGGGTGGCGGGCTTCTGCTCATCAGAACTCACAACATCATCAGGCGGAACACAGACATTTCTGTGGCACGTTATTTGCAACAAAGCTGCTTGATTACACCTCCTGCACTTTTCTTTCCATGTAATGGAACAATTAGTTGCGCTGTGTGCTGCTTGTTTATCCGCCCACTCACCCCAAAATGGCAAAAATTGGAGTAATTGTGCTCACTCACCTGCAGCTACTTAGAGAGAAGCCACAGGCACAAATGGCTGAAAGAGTGGAGAAAGGCTGCACTCATTATTAGATAAACCCTCTCTCTTCCTCTGCATCTCCCTGCAGCGGGTCTCATGTCAGTGTACGTGTCCTTCTGCTTTTAGCTCCACTGCATGATGATATATGTAAATACACCATATGGACCACAGCAACAACGCAGGAGTCAGGCACGTGCAACAAGCTCGCAAGACACTTATTATATCAATAATAAATCTTTAACTTTATCTGAAGGGAAGCTCAACAGTTAGACATCATCAAGGCTTGGTCGGAGGCATCAGTGCATCTCAGAAGACATTTTCAAATGTCACAAAAAGATTGATGTCGTAGTGAGGTTCTCTGAAATCTTAGAAGGGTCTATTGGAAAAAATACTAACCAGCTGAAACAATGAAATATGTCTATTATGAAACAGCATTTTGACAAATCAGTTCAATAAAACATTCAATCTTGGTAAGCTAAAAGTGAACAACAAGTAAGCTAACTCTAGCTCCTAACTCTATCTTAAATATAACAAAAGTGTAGCTAAGACAAAAACAAACTTAGCTAACGTTCCTGAATCAGAACATAACTTAAGTAACCCAGCAAAAATTAGGGAGGAAATTACCAATAACTGCCAGACTACAATTGTTCAGGCAGAAATAGGTATACGATAGCAAAGAAGTTAACTATAAAATTAATCATGAAGTTAGCTTAAAAACTACAAATGAGGTGAAATTGGTGGTATAATAAACTTGCTACAAAAAAAGAAAAAACAACAACAACAAAACAACGTTGTCACTCTCAGCAAAATACAGCATTGAACATAGAAGGAAACTAGCTTGGAAAAAATAAAACATAGTCTAGGTGACAGTCTTGTACAAACCAGCAGACACACAGATTTAATGTGTTTTGTGTGCATATAATTACACCTTTCACTGTAAGAGAATGCTTTGAAAAAGTAACAGTAACAGTGTACACGGTGACGAGATTATTGCACATATTGTTGCTCCGATGTATTGTACGGTCACATACTGGGATATACCGTATAATTGAGAAGTACAGATTCAAAGAAAGTACCATGTGATGTGTGACGTAATTACAGTGATTAGAATATTTCATTGTTGGAGCGTTCTACACAGACTGGCTGTTAAATAGACTGAGGCAAGCAGATTTAAGGACCTTCACCTACTGACTGTAGTTTGACGGGATATTATTCACTTACCTTTTTAACAATTTATACTAATATTAGATTAGAAGCCAATGTATGTGTGTATTGTTTATTGTACTGTACATGTTCCTTTGGGGACTTAAGGATCAATAACCTGCCTTTATAGCACCACCTGTAGAATCTCAGTTTTAGCCTGTCTTAGAATCTCAGAAATGTCCCAAGTCAGTTAGATCTTCCATATTCGAGATAATATTGATTGAGGAGTAACATTTGAGACAGATGGAAAAATGTGTAAAACTCCCCCCGTCCAGTCATTTAAGGGTCACTGGACTAAAAAGGAAGAACAATACATACTTTTGCATCCAAAGTACTCATACATTCAGGAATTCAAATGAACTTGAGCAGCTCACACACAAAGGACTAGTCGTGAATGTGGGTGTCAGCGGCTTCATTCACTACTGACACCATCACTGTCACCTCCAGACTCCCTGGGCCGTGTATGAGAAATCACCTCCCTCTGATTCACTGGTAAAAACAACAGTTAATAGCTGTATCCCTCTCCTCTTTGTCTATAACACAAAGCACAGTCATTATTTAAACTCCAAAATTTATGGGTTTTTTTTCCATATGACCGATATAGGTGAACATGACTGTTGTATAGTTTTTGAAAATAATTATAGAAAATTATAGAAACTAATTTTATAAAACTTTATGGTTTTTTTTGTCATATATACTGTATGTATGTATATATATATACATATATACTGCGTATATATAATTGGTTTGAGAAGTTGTAATAGAGTTAACCACAGCAGTAGCAGATATAATACTATACATATACTTTACATACAAATACTATGGCCAGAGATACTCGACATTGATTTCTCTCTTTTATGATGTTTGAATGGCGTCTGGGAGCCAGTTGATTCCACTGAGGTCCCATTCAGTTAACATTAAAGGAAGTACTCAGCCTCTCAGATGTCGACTACTTACTCATATTTTTTATGGTAAAAAGGTAATCTTCCAATTACATATATATTTGAAGAGATTTTCTGAGCAGTTAGAAAAGCTATTTCTGTGGCAGTTTTTATACTTCAGCCATGGCTGCCACTTTTTTTACAAGATGATTATTGTTATTGTTATTATTATTATAATTAGTATTATTAATAGTAGTAGTAGTAGTATTTATAAGCTTGGGTTAATGTTTTCATTGTTGGTCTTTAGGAAATTCAGCTACTTCTGCATAACAGCATTAGCTTTGCAGATTTTGCATTTTGGATTTCTGTATTGACATTTAGGATTGGCATTTGTTCTTTTAATTTTGAAACTACTGCTCCATGTTTTTGTCCCAAGCCATTTATTTCACAAACTGAATGTGAAACTAATTCAAAGCCATTGAGTTTTGTTGTCTAACAGCTCTATGGCCCTGGTTGACGTATGTGGTCATTCAACAGTTATAGACACCAGGAAGTCAACTGAAACTGTGGACCTTTGGATCTTTGAAAGGACTTCTTCTCCTGTCTGTCTTATTGAGTTGGAGTCAATATTTGTCCCCAGGGTTTTCTAAAGCTGCTGTCCAAGGTGCTGAAGTAACAGATCAATTTTTGTTCATTTCTTGTTATTTAATTTTATATTCTCAACCCATTTTATTTCATTCACTGCCCGTATTATCTTCATAACATTTGTTTTTAAGATCCAAACAGTCACATAATCTATTTAAAAAAAAACAGTCAGTTACTGAGTAAAACTTTATATAATTTCCATTTTGGAAATATTCTCGTGAATAACCAATAATATCAAATAAGCTTCCCTCTATGGTCATTCCATAACAGTACCATACAGTGCATGTGCATTTTTCCTCTGACCATGCTGGCACCACCTGCCTCCATGAGGGCGCCATGTCATCTTGGAGTTGACTCCCCTCTGACTGATGTGAAGGCGTCTACCCGGAGGTTGAATGTCTGATGGTTTATTTATGTCCAGACGCATGAATCTTTAAAACACGTGCAATTTGTTAATCCCACAGAAGTGGTAGTGAAAGATGAGACCCTGCGACGGCCCAGTCTGGTCAGCTCTCTCGTGTGCTTCTCTGCTTGACAGGAATTCGGCACAGCCACCCAATTAACTGATCTGGTCTGATCAAAAAATAAGAGTGAGAGAATGCATAGAGAAGGCCTTGTGTGTGTGTGATTCCTCACTGAGTGTGTGTGTGTGTGCAGCTGTGTAAGATTACAGGCAGCTAATGATGGGCTTAACCTAATTATTATGGATTTTAGCCTCTTTTTTTCAGTAGCTCCTCACAATGTGCATGCTTTATGATCCACTGGGAATATGACCAACTGGACCAAAAAGGTTAACTCAACCCAAGTTCCACAAAGAACTGCATAGTTCCATTCTGACAGGGGCTGAAATACCTTTTTCTTGCAGAGTTTATTACTGACCCCCTGCAGCGTGAAACCTACTGTATTACATTCCACTGTGACCAGAAGAGAAAGGCGCATAGAGATGCCAGGTGTGAGATCTAGGGAGAAAAAAAAGATATAATGACATCAGTTTTAATAAGCTCCTGCCATTTTAGAAAGCTCCAACAGGAGGCACAACCATAAAGAGCTGTGGGGCGTTTGAGTCACCTTTGTGCCGATGGAAACTTTTATTTGACACAAGTTAATTAGACATGTTCCCCTCTTTCAGCCCGACCACCTTTTTTTCCCGCTCAGGTTCAATAATTTGGTCTGGCATAATGGCAACACACAGGCGTTTTGGCACCAGTGTCAATCAGTGACACAGCTCTGTGTTAACTTACTCCTTTTGTTGCATGTTTTCATTCAAATAGGCTTTCACTCCTGTAAAGGTTTTCCCAAATTAATTGGATCAACGATTAAGTGGGAGGCATCATGCCCCACGGTGCAGAAACAATGCCAGAATAAAGGTTCGACGCAGGGCCCGGCTGAAAATTGACACTTGAATTAGATAATGAAGAATAGAGGGCAGAAGAAGGGGAGACAGGCCTATCGGTGTGAGGTCCTCAAAAAGGTCCAGATTGAAGTCCCCTGTGGTGCCAGTTTTTTTTTTTTTTTTTTTCAATTTTTCATTCACTGATTTGCAATATTGATTTTCTCACTGCACGTAAGCCGTCGTATTCATGCGTCAGTATTGTGCCGTGAAGTAGCTGCGACGTCACACAGGGACTGCGATGTGGCTTCCACAATAGGAAACGCAAGGACGAGTGATTGTCAAACCCCTGAATTTTAGAAATGATTGTCCTTGTGTTCAATCAACTATCAAGAAAACGAACTTACTACAGTGGGCTTGAAAACTAATTTTATATTCACTAATACACTTATACCCTCAACAGGCAACAGCAAAAACAAAAAAAAGTACAGTTTTGTGTCAGTGATCACCTGGGCTCCAGGTTTACAAATGCATCACATCCTCATTTCTGTTCATTAACTAGTGATGCCAACTCTGTGGTTCTGCAGTAGGAATGACTTAAGATTCTCAAGTTCAGAATAAGGTCTGGAATATCCTGACTATTAAAAAGTATTTATTCGATGCATATGTTTCTAGAAAATTCCAACCACTACTGTCATTCCTAGCATTTTGTGCCAGTAGAACAAAGAAACCTGTGTTCACAAAATAAGCAAGTGGATTCCTCAGTACATGATACAGAAATACAGATATAGGTTTTGTTCCTACGATACAACCTAACTCAGTTTTCACTGTAAGTCAGAACTCACATCCTGTCCCTGAGTACAGCAGGGGTCACCGACCTTTTTGAAACGGAGAGCTACTTCAAGGGCACCTATAATACAGAGTAATACAGAGAGCTACTTTTTTGATACAGACCTCCCGAACAATGTAACAATAACTAGTCCTTGGACATACAACAGTAGACACTCTCCCTACCATCGTCATTGACCCGTTTCAATATTATTTCAAGTGTAACTGATTCAAAATGCACAGTTTCAGTACATTTTTGACCCTCTTGTTGATTAGTTTCATTTTGTAGTCCATGGCACCACGTTGCTGACCCTGACCCTGGTAACATCATAATCTAGGACATAAAAACATCTGAAGAAACTTGAGAGCCATAATGGAGGTCAATGACGTGTTTGTCCACCACGCTTTTGAAATAATTCAAACCTGAAAGTTTGTCTAAAAACTTTTTTTAATCCAAAAGATATAACTCAGTTGTGACCATTACTAAACAAACAGCCGCTGTAGTTCATCTACAGGTGAACTCACATCCAGAAGGCCAAAGTGTGTGCAGTACGTACTGTTGTTCGCTCTCATTTGCTCTCAGTTGCTCAGTAGATGCCTTCGCTCCTCTTGGTGGTCTCGGTGAGGTGATATATCAAGGCCAAGAGGTAAACCAGTGAGCAGAGCCCCCACTGTCTCTTTCACTCTAACCTCACCAACCCCAGTCAAAACATGAAAGCACACAATGACACAAGCGAGGCTGCTCTCAGTCTCACATCACTGGCAGAAACGTGGAAAGACTGTTTTTTTCCATTGCTCTTCATGCTGAATAAAGTGGTTGAAAATTTTGATCTGTGTGTCCCTGTAGGTCAGAGGTGGTGGTGGTGGTGGTGGTGTAGTTGGTGGTGGCGGGGAGGTAGTAACTTGAAGCAGGTGCAGGGATGAGGAGGAGTGAGGGAGGTGAAAAAGGCTGCAGTCAAAGTGTTGAGATTTTTCTGGAGAACTTTCAGTTCTCTCCACTTCCCAAAAGGTCCAAGTGAAATACCACTTCAGTGACGTGGTGGGAAAAATTGCATTTGTGTGTGTGTGTGTGAGAACATATGGAGGAGATTGTGCAGCTCTGCCATTGGACTTAGTCCATTCACATAAAAGTGTAGGCTGGTGCAATGTACATAAGGCCCTGGAGAAGTACAGTGGTGTGTGAGTCTTCTGTAAGTGTGTGAGAAAAACACAACAACAACAACATTTATCTGTTCACATACTTGAGTTCTTTTTATTTTTCTCAACAATGGAAGCATATCGTATTAGGTCAGTGTGTTTTTGTGCCTCCGTACAGTAGCTATAAATAAAACTCCGTCTGCAGGTTTCTACTATGTTGTGACGCTACCACTACAGGAAGTCCTCGTTTTAATATGTCTTCGACTTATGGCGTTTCCTGGCTACGTCGCCGTCTAAGTCCTGTTCCAACTAGCTTGTTCACCAACTAGCTTGCTTGGGAACTAGCTGAGAATGCGAATGCGGCTTTGTTTAAATTTGCCTGTTGTACACTATTCATTGAATTGTGCTACGTTTGCATTCTTTCGTTTGTGTTGTCTTTTTGGTTCCATAGTGTAGCGGTTAGCATGCCTGCCTCGGAAGCAGAGAGCAGAGAGTCCTGGGTTGGATTCTTAGAGGAACCACATGCTTGGCGCTTGCTAGGGGGCGGCCTGTTAACAGTATATCTGCTGCTAACACAAACATTTCCCAAATATGGGATCAATATCATACAAATTTTTTTATTTTTGTTTTTTTCTGGGAACTTTTTGCCTGTCATTATGGCTCCCAAGCAGAAGTCAGACTCTTCTGATGTTTTTATGCCCTAAGTTATGATGTTAGCACTGTGTTAGTGTAGGTGAGTGGCATACAGTAGGTCATTATTTAGAGTTCTCTGGCACACAAGTCTTCACATTCAGGACAAACAACATCTGAATTCCTCCAGATAATTATCATGACCCGACCCCACACTGATTGACTCTCCAGGGACTTGTATGTTTGTTGCATTTGTGCTTATTGACACGGAAGAGTAATAAATAATGTAACAGAGTGAATGGTCTGGAGGCACATGGCATGATTTATTATTTGTTTGTGTGACGACAGGGATGAAGACAAATGCTGAGCAAACACGATGAGTGACACTTCACCCTCTCATCACCCTTGTCTCCTGGACCTGAAAAGCCTGCTCCTCTTTTATGCTGCTTCTGTGCTGCCTCTCACTTTCTCTCTGCCTATCGTGTTTCAGTCAGAATGGTGTTTTGTCTCTCTGTGTCTGCAGAGATGCCCTCACTCTCCGCTCGGGGCCTGTATGACCAATAGACGCTGTGAAGAAGAGAGCGGAGCTCCTCCATGGCCCTCCAGGGGTTGTTTCAGATAGAGAGGCCGTCCCTGTCGTCTCGTGTATTCACTAAAAAGACCAAGGCCAGCGGGAGATTGACTGTATCTCCTGGGCCTCATGCTATATAAAAACCCCATTCTCTTTCTCTATCATAGTAATGGAGACTGGAATGCACTCAGTAGCTGCAGGAACTCCAGATGGCTGTGGAGGGCGCTCATAATACCTCCTTTCTCTTTCTCACTCTGTTTCATTTTTCTTAAGTCCTTCTGTTTCTCCCAAAGACCATTCCAAGGGTTGAGTTTCTTCAGAAAGCAGCTCAGGCTGTGCTGTATTTATTCATGCTATGGCCTCACCCCCTCATATGTTTGGAAAGAGCTTGCAGGTTGAAACCCCTTGGTCCACCCCCCACATCGCTTTGGCTCCTTAAAAGGCTCTCCAGGAGAGCCACAGATCTTTGAAAAGATGCTGCTTTTAAGAGTGAGACAGAGAGACACAGAGAGAGAGACAGAGCAGTGTGGCTGCAGTGAAAGGCTCAACACTCTGTCTATAGGCTGCAGCTCCACAGAATGTGCCGGGAGACGCAAATTAATGGTATCAGACAGCCTTGTGACAGAAAGCCCCGCTACATACGACAGCCACACAAAGGCTCAGAGACTGTGGTTTAAAGACAAAAATAAAAAAATTACAAATAAAGAAAACACCTACAGGCTCACCAATCAACCTCGAGAAGTAGGCCTCTCCAAATCCCTGATCCTGAAATCAGCCTCTGTCAGTCTTTTCTTAAAAGATAAGCCACGATGGGATTGATGTCCATTTGAATTAACTTTATACCTAAAGCTCCTGTTGCTAATGTTGTCTCCTAAGTTACTAAAGCTAAACTTTAGTTAACTTTTACCCTTTAGCACTTGCTGCCATGACATTTGTAATGTTGGAGCTGCTTCTGTTGTAATAAAGTGACTGCAAAGGCTTCTCTTAGAGTAAATTATAGCCTTTGATGACAACAAAAATGCAACAACAATAGGATTATAAAATAAAATCATGATGCAAACTTCTATATGTTATTAGACCAGGAAAAGAAAACGAAGAAAATAGATTTTTTTTTAAAACCATCCCTGTATTCTCCATAATACATTTTATTACTTTTCTTAGGGAAGAACACTAAATGAGTTTTTATTTAAATCAACTTTTACTGTATTGAACTGAGTGGTCCTGTCCATTTGTTGTCCTGTCCATTTTGTTCACATTTCCGGGAGGCAACTGGTTGAAGAGGTTAGTAATGTAGGTGACTTACATCATATAGTATATACAGTCCGAGCCACTCCTTGGTATAGGCCACTATGGTGGCTGCATTGGGCGCCATCTGCTGGGGAGGGGTTCAACGCAAGTACATTTTCCTTAAATTCACCCATTGTCAATATTCTTTTTCTGCACCCTCTAGTGTTAACACCATAACTTAAGTCAATACAAACTGGTCTGAAACAGAATCCTGTCCATGGGCGAAGCTGTGGCACAAAACACTGATTAAAAAAAAAAACAAAAAACGTAATATATCTAAAATGAAAAGGTTAAACAGGATATGATTTGTATGCGAAGAATCACATAGGCTAAATTCATAAATCCTGATCTAAAATATTATCTTTCATGCTGCAGGAGACGACATCTCAAGGGGAAATAATGAGTTGTTGGGTCTCTTTCCCAGCTCGTTCAAATGCACACCTGTTTGTGTCTACAGCATCATAAATAAATACACTACTTTATCACCACTGACAGCCGTTTTTTGGCTGGGAGAGTGTTTAAGGCCTGCTCTCTTCTGTTCAGAACTCCATTGAGAAAATCAACAATTTTTGGCTTGAGGAGCTAAACACAGGTGCTCAAGGTTTACTGTTGTACTTTAGTGCTTAGGGACATTATGGTTTAATTGTTTTGTGTATTTAAAAGTGGCGTTAAGGAGATAGGAGAAGTGTGTTAGGGTACATTGTACAACAGTATAAACCATGCTGATCTATCCTTCTCTAAATAGTCTCTTAGAAGATGGATTCAGGATTGGATGGATTTAATTTTCAAAGTATTTGGTGTGAAGTTTCAATCCTAAATTGTGCTTATTCTTTCAAAATAAGGTGTAATTGAACTTTTCTACTTGTCATTGTGCTAGGGTGTACAGCTCTACACAGCAGAGGGTGCTCAGCACAACATATATGTGGTCTTTATGTTGTCTATATATGGTCTACCGCAGTGGTTCTCAAACTTTTTATACTCCTGAGAAAACACTGATCTCTCTGAGTACCACCATGATGACCAACATTAGAATACAGCAGCATAGGCCTTCACTGTTAGCTTTCACCACAGGAGAGATGTTTAGAAATGTTTAGAAAGATGTTTATGTTTAAATGTATTAATTGTGCATGGTATGTTTCAGATTTATTCAGTTGAAAATGTGAAAATATTAATTTTCCCTGCATACCACTAGAGAGCACTCAGGTACCACAGGTGGTAGGCGTACCTCAGTTTGAGAACCACTGGTCTACTGTATATGAGTTTCTATTTCAGTAGCTCCACTCTTCTTCTGCCCCCTTCCTTGCCAGCCATGTGTTCCTGTGAGGGCAAATGTGAATTGTCCAGTCTGGTTCTTTAGTGCTCAGTCTGTCCACAGTGAAGTCTATCAGTAGCCCTCATACAACAGTGCAGAATAACTGAGAAATCACATGAAGAAGTAATGGATCACATTCTTCATCCATATTGATTATTGCCAGTAGGGAGTGTGGTGTTATTCTTTCAAGACGTTTCTTTAAAAAATAAAGTTACTAAAAGAAGAAAGAAAAAAAAGGAAAAAAAATTCACAAATGTTTGTCTTCACCATTGCAACATGAGTAAAAAAACAGAACATGACATCACTGTTGGCACCCATTAATCCCATGCCTGTCTCCAGCCCCTCCTTAGAAAAATCCACCACTATGAGCCAAACAGTGTGCTGGATCCTTTCTGTGGGCCTCCCTGATTCCGAGAGCTTTCCCTCCAAGAATCCATACAAGACGACGGCTTTGCAAACGGTCCAGGCCCGGATATCACTTACTTTTTATGACAGTTGCTGGACTCCATGCATTTCCTCAAAAGTGAAGTTGACATTTCAGTTTTTTTTTCTCGGATGGCGTAGACAGGGATAACAAAATCAGAAAAATCACAATATTCCCCCAACCTTGAGAGAACTGCCCGTGTGAAATGAAATACGGTCAAAGCTGAGCAGCTTTTCTTCTTGGCTAAAAAGGAAGACTGTTATCCTTTGTGTTGGTTGATAATATTACTGAGGTGTTTTTACTGGGAGGAAGAAAAAAAGTGCCGTTTCCTTGGTAATTCAAAGATTGTCTCTTACAGAGATAATTTTGTGCTCTTTAAAAATAATTAGCCGGCATCTTTTGATGTCTTTTTAGACGTCACCCATGTTAAGACATTTAGAGAGAGAACAGGAATCCTGCATCTGATGGCAGGGTGATGTGAAAGGATGGGTGTTTCTTTACAGTGCAGGCAGGATTAGAAGACACTTTAGTGATAAGATTGGTGAAGACATCGGCGTTGTAATCCTGTCTTCTGCTCGACTCAGAATCTTTGATCCCTCTCCCAATGCATATGCATAAATATATAGCAGCAGGAGAACAAGATAACAAGACTCAGAAGAAGACAGATTTCCATATAGCGCATTAGCTTTAATCATGCTGATATTGATTAGTCCCAAAACATGAAACATGAAGAAGACGTGCCACATGCAAGAAAGTTCAAAGATTTCCACCAAAAAAGCTGAGAGTGTGGGGCCGCTCAAAACAAGCCGGTTTGTTTGATGAAGACTTACGAGATTGTCTTCGTACTGTATGTCAATCACGCGTACATGTTTTCCAACAAGTCTGTCTTTGTCCTAACAAGATGAACTCTCTGGCTTGGAGCGAGAACCTGCACTCATGTAGTTCTTTATGAAGCAGGAAGAAATCAGAAAAAGCACCAAGAAAGAGCAAAACTCCACCAAGGCTGCACAGGCCTCTCTGGAGCAGTATCATGTATCTGTGTAAAAGTTAAATTAGTGGCTAATTATGTCTCTTGGTAAATGCAGATGGGCTTTCAGAAAAGCAGGTTCAGGGATTTCCATCCACCGTTGAGCAAATACGATGTCCAGATGGTTTTGTGTCACAACGTGAGCGTTAGCAATTGCTTCCAAAAAAGGAAAAACTGTTTGAAAATGCACAGTTCCTCGAAATTTATACCAGGACTGAAAGCATCTAGTAAAGTGTACTGTGCCTGCAGGTGGTGCTGTGTACAATGAATGGTCAGCTTCATGACTTGAGGGTGCGAGCATGACATGTCTGTCTCACAGCAGGAAGTTCAGATTCACTGCTTTTATCTTGTGTCTTTCTGTATGGAGAATTTTATCTTTTTTGATAACATTGGTGATTTTCTTTTGTACTGATTTGGGAAAATGAAAATGACCTCTTTATTGGTGCATCACCATCAACATTTCACAGTGTTTGCAGGTGAGCGCTGACATTTCAAAAACAACAATCCTTCATGCAGAAAGGTCATGTTTGCATTGAACTCAAACCTGGCAATACGTGTTGAAAGAATTCTGTTAAATTAAGCTCGACATGGGCCTCATGCCCCGGGCAGTTTCACAATGTCTATCTTTGACACTGTTACAAGTTTGCAGTAGCAGAAGAAGACTTTACGCAGATCTATGATGTCTTAACTTAGATGTGCTCTGTAATGTAGGTTTAGAAATGATTGTTTTGTCATTTGATTGGCTGAAACTATTTGTTTTGATTAAGATGTTTTGTCATTTGCAACCCTTACCAAGTCTTTCTTAATTTTTTTCTAAAGAATGACAAGAGTGAAACTTCCATTAGATTTGAGATCCCTCAAAAGGCAGACAGGACTGACTGTGTGAAGAATGAAGTGAAGCTTTCAGTGGGCGTATGTGTTGGTTTTGGAAAAGAACAATCACTTTCTGACACAGTGCGCTGCCACATTCCCCTGGTTTCAGATGACGTTTGATGAATCCCGAGCACTTCAGTGACACCTCCATCCTTTCTGATATTAAAAAATGTACGTCCCTGTAGGTTTGATTGCGAAAACACACTCTAATGTCTCACGCATCCCTTCAAAGAATTCCTCTGTCTTCCTCGCTCCCCACTCCCTCTCTCGGTCTTAATTCCCACTTTCTCACACCTCTTTGCTTTAGAGTCGAAGCATGGGGTCTCTTCTGAGCCGCATCCCGATGAAAATGACTCTGGAGGGTAGGAGCGTGAGACCAGGTACTGTTTCCTTCAAGCATAATATCCATCTTCTTTATCCGGCATTCTTTGGTACTCCAGAGAGCAATGTCTCACATCCAACAAAAATGAAGAGCACACACACACACACACACACCCGGCAGAACGTAGAGAAGACAGTGTAATCACATACCGTAGATATCCAGCTGAAACCTGGGAGGAGGGGGCTTCACAAACAGACAGGACTGTCCAAAAACAATTCATTCTGTCTTTATCGCTTCTCTCAAGTATGAAGAGCTCCGCTAAAACATCTGCAGTCATCTTCAACACTTGTATTATAGTATTTCTACCATAGGAAGCTGAAGGTAGACGTACATATAAACATTTAAAACTGTGTCAAAATATCTAATCTAAAGTATCTGTGTCTGTACTGCACAGGGATGTAGTGCCTGGCTGGCTCTCTGTTCACAGATCCCATGCTCAGTGTGAGTTTTACCACAAATCTGTGGCACTAACGTTTATATTTAGTTCACATTGTTAGGTTTATGTTATGTTATGTGGTTTGTTGTACAGCAGCACCAGACAAATTAGATGTTTTTTTTACTTTACTTTACTGGACCAATCAGACTGTTTATCTTTGTCCTGTCCTATGTATTCAGCTGACCTGATTTGCCTGTCTGGATTTTGAGGATAGAAATATGTGATTGGATAAATTTAACTGTCTGGCCTTTGTGGAGGGCCGGTCACTTGGCGGTCATTTTTCCCACTTGGAAGGTTTTTCGTAGCTTGCAGCGTTTTTAAAATGAATTTATCTAATTTCATGAAGTCCCGTCATGATCGAGGGGAATTTGTCGTGTTTTAAAACTTGTTTCTATGGAAACAATTTCTAAAGAGTATTTTTGATCACTTTCAGACAAACTGATTGTCAGCTACAGGCCGACTTTGCTTTCAAAGTTCATCGGGCGCTGTCTTCTGGTAATATTTATTTTCTGTTATTCATTTTAATGTTACCAACATGAAGTCACATATAATTTAAGTTCATCTTTGTCCAACTTTTGCAGGATAAACGTTTAACTATGTTTCAACTTTCTCTTGAACCTATTTCCTCTAGAATTAGTTGACATTTATAGTTTTGCCCTTTTGTTATATTTCTCAAACCTAAAGCATTTTGATGCTGTCTTTTGGTTTTATAAATCCTTTGTTTAACTTGAAAGTATATCTGGGTAACTTTTATGTTTGTGCCTTTCAGCTTTCTTCTAGTTCATATTTTTGTTGACCATGGCTGGTTTTTACCTTAACTCTGATCCATCTTTGTGCTGTATTGGGGTTGAAATGTATTTATTTGTGACCTACATGGCTAACTAGCAAGCTTTCACTACAGTAACTGTACATATTACATACTTTTTGATTTTTACATATTGAAGTTTTTGGCTTTTTCTATTTCTAGTAATTTTGTCCAATCAAATAATGTTTAATATTTTGTGCATCATAATGAATCATTTTTCAAATAATTTCTCATAATTGTCCTTTTTCTGCATTTATTTGATAGTTCTTTCAACTTAGTGCCTTATTGACAACCGTCTCGCTGTATGTTTTTCTTTCCCATAATGCAATGGGCAACAGAGTGGTTTGTGGGAAGTGAGCTCTGTAATTTAACAGCCCTGCTTTTGGAAGCAGAGACAAAGCATGGAAGGAAGAAGGCCTCTTTCTTTTTCTTTTTTTTTATATCCCCTGTATGGAAATAACATTTCCAGCCTGGGCTCTAATGATACATGATCCAACATTGTAGGAATCAAACTGAGTGTTAAATATTTAACTTAGTGCATGTATTTTTACCACATTTACATTTGTCTGTGTGTGCGGTTAGACTTGAGCACTACAGGGAGTAGTGTTTTCAGTGGATTATTAATGTAAGGAATACTGTATGGGTTTTTCACACACATTGACGACCTTGCCTCATTCTTCAAACCTCTGAGGGGAAAAGACGAGAAAAGGTTCTCAGCTGTAGGACAGAGAAGTGAGGCTGGAAGATACAAAGTTAAAGCAAACTGAGCATAAATTAATGCAAGACAGGCTTTTTACTCAGTGGCATGGCTGTGATTATTTGCAAGTGCCGGTGCTATTGGTAAAGACTTGGATCAAAAACAAGGTCCAGTTTTGGATTTAGTAGTAAATGTTTTGATCACTTAGGAAAGCTTGTAACAAAAGCTTCATTGAATTTTTATTTTGTTTCTTTCCATAAAGGTCCAACTTTTAACTCAACTTTTATGATGATTAATATTTTTGTTTGCCTCAATAGAACTACAAGAGCACTACAGACCTTAATAAGTAATTGTGCAAGTGAAAGAACCAAAACAACTCAAACATAGGGCCTGGGGACCAACTGTGGTCCATGGTTTGGTTATATTCGGCCTGTTTCTGTAGATGTATATTTAATTATATATTTTAAGATTTACTGCAGGATATGTGAGAAATAAGCAGCTCTTCACCTTCACTAGTTAAAACATGTTATCAGTTCACTCTGGTCGGTCTTAGCCTACTGTCTGTCTTATTGTCATCATCAAGTGTCTCAGACTCACTTTGTTCTGCAGACAGACTCCTTTTTCATGTAGCCTTTGTAATTGTACCAGAGGGGTCTTGTTGGTGTTTTCTGGCTCTGATAATTAGCACCATGCTAGCTGTGGGTTTTACTCCCAGTCTTACTGATTACTAGAATACACAATCATGCACAAATGGCTAACTAGTCTCCAGAAACCCATGAGCTGGAAGGTCAGCGGAATCCAGTCAGTCGACCTGGCTCTATTAGAGTGTCCTTCTTTGCCAGTGTGGATGTGAAGGTGTCTGCCAGTGAATATTGATGACCATTGATTGGACTTAAAGCTCGTGTGGCCTAATGCAGGGAAATTAGATTCCAGCCAGAGATGTATTGTGACTTGTATATTGAACATAAGAACCTTAGAGTGCTGACATATATACATTAAACAAGCTGGAGTTGGTATTTTAATAAAGGACTGGACTGAAGATTACATATAATGTTTCACAGTTCGACATCCAAGTTTACCTCCGGTGGTCTACATACAGGTGCTGGTCCTATTGGATTGGCTGAACCACCAGTAAAAAAGCTAGTGTATAAAAAAGAAAATAGATTTGCAGCATATTTTGACTTTGATTTTTTTAGACAATATTAAATGCATATGATTATACATTTAATTTCTTCTGTATATTTGGTTTAGAACCATTGTTTTAATTCTAAAATATACTTCTCTAATGACCAAGCCTTTGGTTGATGCTCCTGTTACACCTAATTTTTCCAACTCACTAATTAACTACTAATTGTGTAACTTTTGCCTGTAGAATAACAAAACTACACATTAAGGTTTTTGTTACATTTTTGGAAAATGTGCTGACTTTGCTCACAGTGGTTTTAAAAAAAGTTATTTAATATAATTTCTGGATAAACTTTAATTCCTAAACTGCTGCGTTTAAAACACACCACCACTAATGTAATGTAGTGAAACACATATCATTTTTGAGCTCATTTAGCATTGGGCATGTACAAGACTTGCAGAAAACCAACTGAAAACTTAAATCATAGGAACAGAACAGTTCCCTTTGGTACTTTCATTAAAGGTGTCCTTGTTTAACCTCAGTGAAACAACCGTTCAGGGCTGAGGCTGCAGTAGTGGTGAGAACAATCTTAGTGCTTATGAACATGAAGTACAGATGTTCGTAGTCACTATAGGTTTTAAAGCAGCACAGCTCTGGAGACACACACTCACACACACAACTGGTCCAGACATGACGTAAACACCAGCCCCAGCAGGACTCTTTGGATTCACCATGTCAGTTTGCTTATTAATCATCATAAATCAGGGTGTCACTCTTCTCAGGCAGATTTCCGCAGACTGTAAGAAAGGCTAAACCAGCTGGCTTACCCTATAAGTCTGTGAGATCAGAGGACCACACCTTTGCCGTTCATCACAGAATTCTTTGCAAAACTCTTCATCTGCAAACACTTTAGAGTGGGTTTATTGACCTTCACTGAGTCAAGAAATGCTGGACTCCTTGCCAGGAGCACAACCCAGCAACCATTAAACGAACCAAGCAACCAACCTGAATCACCAGAGAAACCAAATTCAACTAGGAAGATGTCATCTGTTGGCTATGCTGAAGGCACAGCGATAAATATGACTGAAGCATATTTGTACCAAATACTGTGATGATTATGTGGCTGTGGAATGATTTCACTTTTAATCTTTAAAATGGTATTTTACATATCCACAGATAAAAAAAAAAGTTATCTGTTTTTAGCTTGTAACACAGACATTACAGACAGAATAGTGTCATCCCTGTCTGTTTTACTTATTGCTTCCTGTTTAAGGGTAGAACAAGCTGAAGATAGATGGATAAAAATAATGATCTAAACTTCATGCCTGTGAGCTGCTTGTTTGACAAGAAGTTACTTCTGGACATTGTCGACGGCCTGGTGTGAATGGGAGTGAAAGCTGTGTGACTAGATGCATTCATGGCGGGATTAATAACTTTGAGTTGTCACTACAATGTTTCACATTAAGCACTGATTACATGTAAATGGTTTCGTCTACGTAGTAGATTTAATAGGGGCAGATAAACATTGCCTTTATCTGGGTAATCGCATATGGCCCACTTTTTTACCTTGTAGCCGAACTCAACCCATCTGTGCCCATATTAAATGCGAGCTGGCTTTTAAGAGCAAAACAAGATAATATTTGAATATTTGGTGAAGGAACTGCTTTTCAAGCTTGGATTTATTTTTGACTGTAAATCCTTAACAGATGCACTTAGCTTACCAGACGAAATCAATTAAGCCACTGTGGACAAAGCACTAAATTATACAACCTTGTGTTCTGAAAAGCATCATGATTCGGGAAAAGTTCAGAAAACATCCAACCTAGGTAATGACACAGTCAAGCAGACTTGTTTGTAATGTGGATTTGTACCTGGGATAAAATAAGGAACTAATGGTAAAGGAAATCTTTTTAGTGTCTTAAACCTGAGGCTGACCTATGCAAAAAGAATGTTACACCAATGTTACTTTTTATATTGCTTTCTTCTCAATTGCTTTCTTCAATTTAACAGGTTGATATGAGGTTTTGCATCAGCAAATTCGTTGTTTCAGTTTCAGGTTGTTTCATTGTTAACTATGTTTGTTATACTGTGCTAAAAATACTTATTTAAAAACATTAGTAATTATAGGTTAAAAAAGATTTTAATCACATTTTTTTTTTTATCAATTACTAGACATTTCAGGCAACTCCATTTAAATTCCAAGACCCCTCATTTGTGGTCTTGTCTTACAATATAATTTTCTATATTTTATTGTGACCTCCTGGTCCTATTTGACCTCCTTTTCCCCCCAGTTGACCTTCCCAGCCTGACCCCCATTCCACTCTCCTGCAGTTGCTGGCTCAACTTTGTGGTTTATCATCTCTACACAAAGGTCTCTCTGTCAGAAAGGGCCAGGGCATCAGTGTTGGCACCTGCCAGCATAATCTGCCCTAGACAGCCGCTCACAGAATTATGGGGAGGAGGGTGTTTGGGCTGGAGCTGGGCATAGCTCATGGGGGGCTTGTTCCATGTGGGAATGGAGCCACAGCTGTGAGGGGAGGAGAAGGTACCACCCTGTTCTCCACCTATTCTTGAGCCTTTGCCAAACAGCCACATGGCACATGCTTCATGCAAACAGAACAGGTTGTTGAGTCTTACTTTTTCTAATGCTTCAGCTGAGGAGAAAACAAATACTGAAGTGATATTGTTTTATTCTTCTCATTCGTGAATTCTTATTATATGGCAAGAAAATGTGAAGCAAACTTTGTGTAGGAGTTAGACGAATAATCATTAGGGGAGAACGTGATTGGAAAGTGGATCAATATGTTTAGAGACATGTTTAAAGAAACATTCCCTGTCTATGACGAATGAGGGAATAAGATGGGCATGTTACAAGGACTTGTATGGGTGTATGGGTTGCCTTTTCAAAGCTGGTGCATGCCACAAACCCAGGTATGGATAATAGGAAGTAACTTCAGCTTTGTCCCATTAGCATAATAAAGCAAACATAATAATCAAGTCATTTTTAAAAAATTCATCTGCACATGATGAATGAACGTTAACATATTTTTAAACTATAAACAAAGTGGCTGTAGTACTACAGGGCAGCTAACAGGGTAAAATACAGGTCATGACTGAGTCTCTGCCCCCAGCTGTCAAACATATTTAACACTTGTTCTGACAGAGGGCACCTGAAGCTGATGCTGACATCTGGTCAGACAGTCTCTCAGGTGATAGTGATAAAAGACTTTTGGTTCCAGATCCCTTTCTTGTCCCAGTTCTTCCAGATGTTTCAGTCGACTGACAGATGTTTGCTCTGACATATTCTCCTACTCTTGGCTCCTGATGTGATAACCAGCTGACTGAAGATCACTGGCATAAGCTCTGTACCTGCCTGTAGCTGCCACACTTTAGAAGAACCGACATTGTATACTGTTTTTCTAGGATGCACCCACCAAAGATGTTTTTTTTTTTAAATTAGCAAACTAAGAAAAAGTAATAAGAATGAGTTTGGTAATTTGCTTCATGAATGTGGGCAATCGGTGCATACGATATGTGAGCAAGAATAATGAGCTAATGCTAATTTTTAAATGACCAGTCTAAAAAAAGAATACCAACATACTAACATTAAAGATGTATTGAGTCATAAAAGAACTTCTTAAAAATATATATCTATTATATGTTGGGGTACTTTATTAAATACGTGTAGCTGTATGGCACAATGTGATTCAATAACTAAATGGGCGTAGCTTTTGTCCAGATAATTAGCATCTGAAAATTGAATACCTTTCAATGTTAGGGTTCATTAATTAATTAATTAATTAATTACTATTTTTGTAATTACTGCTTTGTTTATAACGTGGGTAGACGATAATGTCCTTTAAACTTTGCTCCCGTGTCGTGCGATTTGATTGGTTGGTTTTCGGCCGGTTTTCCGCTGTGGGATTGTTTACGTTAGCAATGCTAAGCGTTGAGCTAAATGGAGCCGAAAAACAAACGTGATTGGGGGCGATTCGCGAAGACCCTCCCTGCAGGATAAAGTAAAGTAAACGTGCAAAATGATATGCAGAATGAAAGACAGAAAGGCATCATCGAGGCGGAGGGTGAATAAGAGGAGGCGACCAGAAGTGAGTGACAGAGACTTCAGAAAAATTGTTAAGACTTTGACGAGTGACACAAGCAGCGGTCCTCTTGTGAAGAGCACAGGGACACTTTACATTTGTTCATGCATCTTTTTGCACGTCTGTAAACATTGTATCACTTTGCATGCGCCATTTTGAGGCTGGAGAAACCGTGCTTTGTGCGTGTTCGCTAATTCACTCCTCGGTCTTTTTCATGGGTTTTTCCTGGTTTTGTATGTTTGTTTGTTTGTTTCTCAAGGTAGTTTGGTTTCCTGCGAAGTGCAGGACTTGCAGTTTAGAAATTATATTAATTGAGAACCCTGACAACGACATTGGCTGCAGTTGAATATAGTTTAGCATCAAGCTATACTGGATATTTGAGGCCTGCAGACACTTGGCTTTAATACCTTGGGATTAGTTGTAAATATTGAATAATTGAATAATATTGAATAAATAATTCCAAAAATTTGAATGATTTTGATTACACACAGAAAGCAGGAATATATATAACAATATCACACTGTAATAGAAAGAGTTACAATTATTGAATCAAGGCAAATGAAGAAAGACATATAGAACTTTGAGCTTGGTATTGTGCAGTCATAAACTTTGGACAGTACGTCCTTAATTTGCTTGGAAAGACTAAAACTCTTAAGAAGAAGACTGTCCAGACTGTGTCACGAATGGACGATTGATATGTTCTCATTAGAACAAGTCCATAAAATGTCCAGGGTGGTTTTCCCTCATGTATTCATTACTCATTCATGCAGCTATTCGGTCAATAACAGGTGTTTTCACTGTGTCTTTTTTCTGTTTTAATGAGCAGAGTGTTACTGCTGAAACAGTGCATGTGTTCAGAGGTGACTAATGTACTGAGTCACAAGTCTGGAGCTCTAATTGAAACTATTCCAGGAAGGATAATGTGCAGCATATGGAGTCAGGTTAACACGACCAGGTGGAATGTTATCCAGGCCAGCCACAGTTTACAGCGTCTCCATGGTGACCGCAGATGTGCTAATCACACAAACATGCAGGAGTGGCAGACAGCGACAGCCTGAAATGATCTTCAAAAGTCACGTTTAGAGTCTGCTTTGGATTTAGGTTCGACTTAGAAAGCTGCTATAGTGTCTCTCTCTCTAAGAGTGGGAATTTACTCTAACATTATAGTTTAATTTTTGTTTTAACTTCAGCTTATTGAAACACCATCAGTTCTGGGCACAATCTTCCCTGACATGAACAAAAATGTAATCTGTAACTCATCTTGTAATCAGATACATCTACATTTGCACATTTTCTGGGCAGATCAAACATTGAATTTTCCATGCTAAGAATGGAAAAACTCCATCTAGTTGACAAAAGATGCAAAAGTCAGAGCATGTGAGGGTTTTTTTTGTTTGTTCCATATGCAGATATCTCACCGTAGTTTGTGGTATTTCAGTTGAATAACTTAACTCACAGACTGTTCAGAAAAGTTACCCTTTTAAGATGTTTGCAGTATTATATTACTGTGCATCAACATTGCACAACATTATAAGTAATAGGATTTCAGAGCATGCAAAAAAAATAGAGAAGCTGGATGTCATTAATAACTGGAAGAGTCTCAAACATCAGGCATCCAGCCACACACACGAAATACATAAAGGTAGTTTCATGTGAGAAGAAGTTTATCATTACGGCACTTAAACCTACCTTCATCACCAAATTTGCTTCTACGACATTCATTTCAGCTTCTATGAGCAGAGATTTGTTTAAAAGCTAAATGTCATAATGATAGAACAAGACTTTCTTAATAAATTTATGAAAAATTAATGTATCCACAAAATGCTGTAGATCAGGTATGCCAAACATATGGCCCGCGGGCCAAACCTGGCCAGTTAGGGTTTCAATCTGGCCCTCTAAATGATTTTGGAAAATAAATAAAGAAATACACAAACACTAAATGTTTAGGAAATGTTTTGTAAAATTGTATTTCATTTAATATAACGATTTATTCAATGTGCTTTTTTGCATGAAAACAAAGGGGATAAAGACAGACTTTTTGTTATCCACATGTAATTATGTTATGATTATACTGTCAGCCCGCTTGACATCTAATTAGGTTGTATGCAGCCCCTGACCCAAAATATGTTTGACACGCCGCTTTAGATTGAACCGTTGTAAACCGAGGACTAGTTAGTTAGTTAGTCACTTGTGTTTCTAACTCAATTGAACAATTTTATCAGTCATTCTAAGAAATCATATCACATAATGCACACACAAAACTACTAATCCACTGCTAAAGAAAAAAAAAACTCTATATATATCTACATCTAGTTATTTTTTGAACATGTCCACAAACCTGTTTTATACAGGTTTAAACAGATGTAGTGGATCCTGACTACATCTGTTTTTGTCCTGTACTCAGTGTGTCAGTTTGGGTGCAGTAGGTCCAGAACTGGAAGACTGTTTACAGACGTTAGTAATACATCATGTGTAAAAGTCGTAATGACAGTAATAGGAGGATTTTCCGTTGATCATTAGTCTCATGCTGGCTCTATGGCGCCACAGCTTTGAATGGCAGACATTACAGGTCTTAAAAGCAGGATGCTTTGGGGGTGGGGACGAAATTTTGTTCGGTGCTGGTGGCTGCTGTATTTTTTTCTTTTCTGCTAAGTCAAACTGCCCCAATTGTGTGAGTGATGTTACATTGGCCCACACATGCTGCCCAGCAACAGACATGGTGATGAACTCCATCACGGTGAGGACCATCTGGGGAGCTGAGTGTGTCGTGCTGTGCCAGGCTGCAGAAAAATAACTCATCGGTGCTACCCTCTGAGGCAGACAGAAGGCAGAAGAGAGCGATGGCAGTCATGCCCGTTGAGTGTGCACAATGTGTCATTACGATGTGAGGAACCTGGGACACGGGTGAATCACCACCTGCCCTTTCATTGTGGCAGCACTTTGACTCTGCTTTTATTTCAAAGCTCAGATTTATTCAACTTAGCAGTTGGATCATAAATCTTCTGGTCATCAGTTGTTGCTCCCCCACAGTTGCCAAGTGGATGTGCTTGTTTGTAATTGGCCTGCAGGGGTCAGAAAAATTTGCGTTCCAGTTTCCTTCAAACATATTCTGGTTAAAAGGTCAACCACTAGAGCATTAGACCACATGTAACCAGACCAACACAACATGTATCTTGAAAAGGAAGTGCATTTTGACTATAGTTTAACAATTCTTAATTACTGTATGTTTTACTCGTGGCATTAATTGACTTGTTTTTTTGTTTTGTTTTTTTTCTTATTTATATAAAATAAGATAGGTTAAACCGTTTAGGTTAAGCCTTTAACTTAATTTGGATGGTTCATGCATCTTTGGATGGAGGATTTGAACAGAAATCTTACACTTACTTTGGATTGTAGTTCACCTTAGGCTGAGGCTCTCTGCAAAATGTTAGATTTGAATGTCTTTATAAACGTTTTAACATTTCTTCCCTATGTTTTTTCAGCATTTTTCCAGTGTATTTTACTAATTTAAGTGCATGGAAATCTTTTTGTTAATTTAATCATCTAATAAAACCAGCAATGCATACTGTATTCGTAGAGTTTTACGAATATTTTCCTCTTAATGCATTTTCAGTAAAACAACAAAAAAGCTAAGCTTCAGTTTCGAATACAACCCAATTACAATGTTGAGCTAGTCTTAAATTAGCTGTATTTCTTTAGTTCCCGACTTATTACTGGAGCACTGGCCTGCATTTGGCCTTCAGAATTTTTTCTTTATGCTTTATAAAAGGTTTCTGACACAAAACAGGTTAATGACAACCAGCTCCTGTCCATTTATTTCTGGACAAATCATGAGTGTGTTTTGTGTGTGTTGACCGCAGCGTGATTTGTCAGACCAGCACTGAACCGTTGTCACAGGTGACTGGTTATTTTCTCATCACGCTGTCTGGACTGTCTCTCTATTTGGAGCTTTTCTGCAGTCCAGACTGACATGACTCAGAGACTGGCAGGTGGCTGACCACTTTACCTGCTGCGGTGTCATTTTGCTCTGACTAACAGCAATTAAAGGAGACGTATGGAGAGAGTGAAGAGAGAAAATCACAGCTTTGCTTTTTTACCCTCTCTGTCTCTCCACTGCCTTTGTCCACTAAATTACAGCAGTATTTTGCAGGTTTTTTGTTTTTTTTAATACCCTGTGTAGTGCAAAACTGCAAAAATACTGTGCCAGTTGGGTTCCTAAGTATTCTAACAGTAGATCATATATCAGGACAAATTAAAAAATATATTTTTTAAGTATAATTCTATAATGTTTAGTAGTGACATATACTGTAAGAATTGAATCATATTGTACCATACAGCTACATGCATTTATTCAGAAATCCAACATACTGTGTAATGTATATGTAAAGTGGGATCAGTTTATGTGAGTGGATATATATTTAATGTTCTCAGTTTAGGTAGATCACTTTAGCTTGGTCCTTTAAATAGTAGCTCCTAAGGACAGAAAAGTGTGGGCAACCCTGATCTAGACTGTTAAACTGCTACTGCAAATCAACCTAATTATGAGCTAATGAATGTAGGTGAGTTTTCACTGGCCTTGTCCTCTGGTTTCAGACAACAAAGGACAAGCATCTGCAAATATATTGCGATGCATTTAAATTCACAAGTAATATTATTTGATAAATGAAAATCTGGACATTGCAAATTACTCAGCCTCAGAAATAATTTTGTCAATTTTCTGCTGCTCCATTTCCTCCTCGTCATTCAAGGGCTTAGCAGACAAGAGCTGTCTGAGTGTTTTGATCAGTGAGTCTGTTGTGAACATCAACCGTCCTTCCTCAACAGCGATAACAACCATGGATTTACAAGGCTCTCAGCAGTAATGTTGGACAACTGCTGTGAAACTCACAGTTAATTTGTCACAGGCCGTGGGAGCAGCAGTAATGACCAGTGAATGTTTGTTTGACACTGTCCAGTGCTGTGGCTGAGATCTATCAATAAAAACGGCTCTGATAATCCTGTTGGATTGATTAAATAACCAACATGCCAATGTTCCAGTAGATTCTTTTTATGGTGTTAATTGGTAATCAATATGGTTGGTAGCTGTTATCGCTCCCAGGTCACTTTCTCACCTGCAGTGACTTCACTTAGCAGAGAGACACTGACTGTGGCATCAGTCAAACTGCTGGAACGAGCTCGTGTGTTTAATTCAAACATATGGAACACGTCTGAGCAGGGCTTCAAAAAAATCTCTTTGTAAATTGTCTTCTGCTGCTTTTTGCATCCGACTGGTTTTTATTCAAACTGTGTTTGTGGCTGATGACTATTAGAACCATCTGTAAATGAAAACTGTGGAGTTAAGCAAAAGGCAGAAAGGCGAACTTATCTGCTGTGATCACTTTTTCGTTGTTGCAGATGAAAAAAAAGATCCCTTCAGATCGTAGATAGAGCAGTGACATCAGAGTTGTGTGACGTGATGAACACTTGGCAACTGTGGTTAAAGATAAAGCGATCAACTACAGTCTGTCAATTTTGCAGAGTTGGAACCATGTATAATAGTCCATAAACAGAATGATTTTTGCTCAGAAATAATTCACAGAAATCTGATAGTCGATCCTGTAGATTGCAGTTGATTAGATTAGACTTGACTGGCTGTGAGCAGTTGTTACGGCAATAAGAATTTACTTAATTCACTTCTGTGTTTGACATGTCAAGACTAAAGATTTGAAGTGATTCTGTACAGTTGTCCCAAATCCATGAGACAGTATGGATCACAGTGTAAAGATGCTTTTTTTAATGCCAAAGAGCCTTAATGCTTGAAGATCACACACGTACAACAGCAGTTTTCTTTTTTGGCATGTATGCGCTGGGATTTTTTATTCTACGCACAGTATAAACCGTGTCTGAGTCTTATTTCCTTGACTTGATAAATTATATGAGTCACACATAAGTGTGGTCTAAAGATGGCAAATATCTCTACTGCATGTCATAACATGGAGGTGTAGACATGTCCTGTTCTCTGGTCTCCTTCTTGCACAGTGCAGCAAGATACTTATCTAAACATTGGTGAGGTCTATTCTCTAAAAGATCAAACATGTAAATGTCACGACCTGTGGACTTTAAATGACCTGTGGTCAGTGGTTTAAGTTGGACTTGGTTTAAATGTTTTCGGTTTTCAGTAATATTTTTGTGGATGTTGGGTGCCAGTTTTGTCTGCCATGGTTTACTCAAAAAAAAGAAAAACGAAACATACATAAAAACCAAACTACCATTACTAGAAGTACAAAAGAACAAAGGTTTAAGTTGTAAAGCACACAGAATAAATAAATGTACGGTGAAGAAAAGGCACCAGGGGGATTATACAAACCAAAGATGGAATCTAACAAGACACAAGTGAAACTAGTAAATGCATGAAAGGAGGGAGTGCATGTGGAAAACACACATGGGGAAACCTACAATGTAAAGCTAAAAACAAAGAATACACCAGAGAATGCATCAGTCAGACTGTATTGTCACACGATGAATGTGTCTTCTTGTTGTGTGGTTAAGTTTGTAATTCATCCATTTACAATGTCAAATTTTATCTTTTCCCAGACAAACAGCCTAAACATAGCTACGTCGGGTACAAAATGCCACAATGCTGACCTCAATCTGGCCTGGATAAAATAGCTTTGAGTTTACAGTGGTCCACATCTGAAATAAAAAATAAAATATTGCGCTACATGCATTGTAACAATCTGACCTTTTATGGGAGACAGTCACGTAGTAGTCTGGACTTTATTCATAGTGCCGTGTGTTTAGATCGGTTCTGTTCTTTGGATCATTTGGCTGGTCATTTGTGGGCAGAGGGCCGCAGACCACCCAAATGCTATTATTCCCCCAACTACATGGTCAGAATAGAAAAATGATATGTGCCAGATCTGCGCCACAAATACTTTGCTGTGTGTACTGGAAGTTGATATATCCTATGTTTTTACCTACTGTATCTTTAAAGTGAAAGCCTTTTATTTTACTCTCTGTTTTCAATTAATAACTTTTGTGAATATTGAATCATTTTTATGTTGATATTTAGCACAAAGCAATACTTGTGTGTGTGTGGCCTCACTTTACCTGAGTGTATTTATTTTATTGTATCTTTTTACACAATGATCAGTTGAAGAGAAGTCTCTTTTAGTGTATGCTTTTTAAAATACCAGTATTTGGAGATCAGGTTAGTGAATTGTAGCCCAAATCATTTAAATGTGCACTGACAATGAGAAGCAGAGTCCGTACTAAGAAAGTCCAAACTTATGCCAATGCTGCTGAGATTCCCACAGTATCAATGTACTGTCCTGTTTTACAAGGTTCAAAACACCACGAAGATCCAATAATTTCTTTTTGAGGCTACAAAGTACATCTCCAGAAAATGTCCTTAAAGTCCACTCTTCACTTTTTGAATTATGCTACTCAAAGGCAAACAGACGAATGCATCCAAAAACATCATTTCTTTAGAGGATGTAATAATCCCAAAATGCAATTTTCCAGATTTTTCCATTATGGTTTTGACGGACAATGTTTTAACCGTTTGTCCACACAGTGACCTTGGCTGCAGTCTGAATTCTGATGACCAGTCCTGAAGCAGATGTCACATGTCTTCCGAACCATGCAGGACCAGCGCAAAGGGTAAGTGGGTGGTCGCGGAGTGTGTGTCTGGTGAGACTAAGTGTGTGTGTGTGCGCCAAACAATCTGTCAAGTGTGTATGCGTAGCAAAAATCTTGGATTCCACAGTGTAGTCCCTGGTGTGTCCCGCAGAACTCACAACTGCTGCACAGAGCAGCTTAATTTCAGCTGTTCTCCATCCCTCACAGTTATGTGCTTTCATTCACATGTTTGTTTGCCCATGTGAAAAGCTACTTGAGCCCAGGCCAGGCCCATTATAAGGTCAGACTGCGCTCATTCTTAAGTGATTTGGACTCTAATAATCGTAATCGTTAACACATCTGGAACATTGTAAAAGTAGTGGTTGCAAACATCATCAGAACCTGAGACCTTTACTGATGACTGTAGCGTCATCTGTGTTCAACAGCATATAGAAAAGTCCCAGCACTTTATTCACTTCTCTCCCACTGCATAACTTCATTGCATGGCTGTGACACACATCACATCTGGTAAAGCATCTAAATTTCACAGAAGGCATTTGAGTAATACCTTCTGGCTGGATCCTCTAACTAATAGAACATACTGTGACCACTATGTGATGCTGTGACAGTGGAACTATTTCAATTTTACATGCACATGGCCTGGATTTGGCAGGATCTGCCTTGACTCTGTTTATATGTTGTTCTCTGGCAAAACATAGAACCATATCAGTAGTTTTTGTGACAAGCAAGTTTTAAAATTCAAGTACAACTGACTTCCTGTCAGTAACAAATAGACGTTTCCTCATCCTCCAAGTTTGGGCCGAAGTTGATTACACAGAATCCTTAACATATTCTGTTCCTATGGAGCAATGTAAAGTCAGAACTCACAAGTACCTATGTCAGTGACCTACGCTAACACAGTAATAAAATCGTACAATGAACAATATATATGAACCCTTGACTATTCTCCTGTTGTTGGCTTGTACATTAGATGTTGCAAAGGGGAGAGAGACAGGCTTACACTAGGCTACTGGGGGAGGAGGTTGGAAAAGCAGAACCTGGACAAGGTGTTGACAAAACTAGGGCAGATGAGTCGGAGCACTGCCATCAGAAGAGTCCGACTCATGCTTTGGAACCAAAATGAAGGCCAGAAAGTTTCCAAAAAAAACCCAACACAAACAAGAGAAAGCAAATGCAGCACAATCCAACATGGCTTACAACTAGTGTATGTAAACAAAGCCGTCTTCCTCGTATAGAGCAGCAAGGCAAGGCAAGTAGATCCGCATAAAATTTGTTATACGTCACAATGATGGAACAAGACTTTCTTAATAATGATACGGGAGATGCGACGTAACCACAAAACACTGTAGGTTGAGGACGTCGTAAACTGAGGATCTGCTCTAGTGCATTGTCAAATTCAGAAATGTAGTTGGCAAAACGAACAAACAAACAAACAGAATATTTTTTCATGGCAGTTGAGATTGGGATTGTTCTGAAGAGAAACAGTGGAAATATTGAACTAAACTGAAAACAAAAAGACCCCAGAGGAGATTCATGGACCTTGATGGAAGACATAACCATGGTTGGTATAGCAGCAGAGTAGGCAAAGGATAGAATGACATGGGGATAAAAGAAACAACCTAGGGAAGATTAATGTAGCACATGGAGGGGAACTTCCAGGTAACTGCTTCTCATTATTTACCAGGGTTGTTTATACTAGTTAAAATGATGAATGATGCTTTTGGCGGATTATATCAGCTGTCACTAATTTATGGCAATTTTATGAGAGCAGTAGGGGGTTGGGAATGTGGTGCTGATTGGGCACTAGGCGCTGGTGATGGTTGTGGTAGTGGGAATATTTGCCCTGCAGCAGTGGATTAAGTCTAGTATTTGTTTATGTATAATTTATGCATTTGCCTGGTGAGTTTTTCTACTTTGAGCCCGAGTGTCTGTAATGAGAACAAATGCCCTTTGTGTGGGATGGAACATCAGTGAGTGATTAGAAGGAGAAGACCTCTAGACCCTGGCTGAGTAAACGTACGGTATGAATAGAATGATAATTTTAAAAAATCTGACAAGAACAGAGTTATTTATGTCGTGAACTAAACACACTGTTGTACTTTTAGTGCTGTGTGCTTATAATTAACTGTAGTTTGTTGGGGAGCACAACTATCACAGGTGTTGATATTGAACAGATGTTGGAGAAGAGGAGACATTTGATTGTTCATCAGTGACCTTCATACAGCCATCCCTCCATCCTTGTTACTAAAGCTTCTCTGCCAACTACCCCAGTTTGTGTCATCTCCATTATGGCTGCCAGTCTGTCACTGCCAGCTGAAACACCCCAATCCCACGCCATATCACAACCTATCCCCCTAAAAAAAGCTTTTGGCAAGAGTTCTTCCTGTGCCTGCTGTGGGCCAGCCCTGCTGCTCTCATTTAATTAAATAGCAGGAAAACCCTGTGTGGTGGCGTCATGGTGAGAAACGTAGAGGAATGACTTAAAACGGGAGTGATGATGGGGGGGAGAGAAAACCCTGTGTGATTTACAACTTTCATTTGCATAATGGGATTAATAGGACCTCTGTGTGTATTCAGTAGTGGTGGGTGAGTAAGAATGGGGAGGGGAGGGGTGATGGCAGGGAGGGTCATAGATCAAGGCAGAGGGAGACAAGTGCAAGAATACACCTGCTTGACTGGACAGTGACAGGAGCAGCTAGATCTACCCCCACCATGGGGTTTTGATAACATGGCCTCTGAGGGGCAGGGGATGCAGCGAGGGTGAGGGCTGTGGGGCCCCCGTCACACTCAGCAGACCCCCTCCTTTTAACCCCAAGTGTGCCGTGACAGTTGGACCACATCGTACATCTCATTTATTTACCCCGGAGGAGCTGAAGGCATGTATGTATGTCTCCAGTGAGGCCTCGCTCAGATGGGCAGCAGTCTGAGCAGATGGTAAACAATGCTGAACTGAGCAGCAATGCCTCACACACAAGAGGAATCCCGGCACAACGATATGATTTTTTTTTAAGATTGTCTTTGTCATAACCTCAGTCACTTTTAATTTCCTGTGAACCAATGAAAACACTGCACATTTCCCATATTACACAGACAGCCAGGCACCTGTAAACACTAAAGAATGATGGTTTCCTGTAGTGTGGCTACGGAAGTTGACACGCAGTCACTGCTGACTGCACTTTGCCCTTTCCCTTTGCCTGAGGACTATTATCTTTGCTTTGACTTGAATCCAGATGTCCAAAACATCTTTGTGATTGCACTGCACTCATTCAATTCACTTTCCTGGAAATATTTTCTCTCAGACAGATGGGTCTTTATTTTAAATTTGTGTCTGGATTTTAAAAGAGACATTAGAGAAAACCATTTAAATCTCATATAGATTTTGTTATTTAATTAGTTTTTTTTAATTTTCACACTTTCACAAAGGCTTTTGGTGAGTACTCAAGTACAACGCTATTATCAGAAAAAAAATTTTCTATAATTTTGTACACATCCATAAAGCTTTATTACAAAGGATTTTACTTCCACTTCAGAGAAAAATGACGGCACAGTGTCAAAGCACCAATAAATAATGTTTTTCATTTCTTTATTGTTGACTAAAAGATTGCCCCAGTTTGCAGTAATTTGAAATACATTTAATTATTTCTACTAGGTTTGTGCCAGAGCAAGATTAGGTTTGATTATTTTGGATGAATCTAAAGTTTATCCAACAAATTCAATTATGAAAATAACAAAAAACAAACCCATTGGTTTGTTCTTTTTTTAGTCATACTTTAGTCATACTCAATTTGTGTTGTTGTTTTTTTTACTATAATGTTGCAAAATCATTACTGACACTGTAATGATCACATGAAGCCAAAAGTTTACATTATAGTCACAAATACTTGACAATATGTGTTAGTCAAGAACCTAAATAAAAAACAATTCTTTATCCGTTTTCTTTTTTGTTTCTTTATATATTTGCGATCTGCAATCAAACGTCTTTCTTTGGAAATGTTAAAATGTTGAAATCAAGCCAAGTCACCATCACAGACCAGCAATAAATTTCTACCGTGGTTCAGACTTTTCCCCTCACTTGCAGCACTGACTATTGTTGTAGTGAAGGCACCACTCCAAGACCAGCTGTCGAAGGAGAAAACACCCCTAACCCTCTGTAGTACACATGAGAATGAGCCCCATCTGTGTTGGACCTTCGCAGTGATGTCTGTTGATTGTTCCTGTCCAGCATCTTTGGTGATGTACAACAACACACAACTGTACAGTTGAGTTGGGCCCCACCCTCCATCTTTGGAGCCTGAATAATTAGAACGGACAAAATGTTTGGAATGGTTCCAATATGCAGTAAAATCACTACAATCACCAACTGTTAATGGGCTGAAAGATACTTCAAAGGGACCGTTGTCCATATTCAAACTAGCCTTTTAGTTGAGTGGTTCAGCTGTAAGACTGTCTAAATCAATTGAAGGTTAGAGGTGTGTCTAACATGATACAGAAGTACAGCTCTGAAATCTTCCAGGAGGTGTGTTGATGCAGGAAGAAACGGTGTGATTGGAGAAGGTTAAGTCTCCTTTTCCACTAGTCACAAAAGCCACTAACATCTGGCTTTTGTCTACAATGGGAAACAATACAATTGGCCTTTGGTTCTTGGTCAGATGACTTTGCTAGAGGCCCCATTCAGCAGAACATATTGATTTCTCTTTCTACTTTATTTTGGCAATCTGATGCGTACAAAGTTTAGTTTTTTGGCACTTAATTGTAAGATTCACTTTTGAAGGAGTGATCTCACACTGTTGTGCAACTACTAAGACCAAAAACTGAGGTCCCAGAAACTACACTGAGAATTCCTCTTCCTGATGAAATCAAGGAAAATTTGAATGCAGGTCTGAGTGTAGCTAATTTTCCTAGCTGAAGAAAATCTTTTTTTGAGACACCAGGTACCCCTTTTTGTTAAAAATCCTGTGACACATGGTCCCTTAAGGCAGGACTGAGGAGAGGGATACAGTTACAGTTTCTAAGTAGGGTGCTAGGGAAGCCCTGGAGCATCCTAACTCCCTAGACATTACAACCGACCATTCGACCACTGTGTCTGTGTGTTTTTGTAAGTACAATGACCATTGTCACCTAAGGTGATCATCTTCTTCCTTTTCTTTCTCCTTCTCCTTCTGCTTCTAAGAAGAACAGACAAGGCATCGGTCAACATCATGACCTGCTTATTACTGTTTGGAGGAACAAAGACCAACCTTCAACGTACCCTTCCAGGTAGGAGAGGAAAGTCAGGAGAACATTGATGTTTCAAACAATTTATAGGTCCACCTTGTTCCATTTGCTTAACAAGCCTATTAAAGCTCAGGCTTGGGTTAGACTAACTAATTAATAACTTAGTTTCCTCTACTGTCATTTAGAGATCATCTGTATTTTAATATAGTGGTTTTCAATCCGTGTATAAATGTCCGGGTCACGTTACTCTGCAAACACAGCGCTCTACACTGGAAAATATTTGTTATTTGCAAACAGATGCCTTATGTGCATGACTGTCAATGCACCTGTGATGATGTGTATTTATGAATATTTGTTTTCCCATGCTGCACTGCTCTGATATCTTGGAAGCCTGCTGAGTGAAGCAGGCCCACTGTGTGTTGCAGGAAGAAGGTAAAACAATGAGACACGGGGATCACGCTAAAATCCCCCATGCCTCATTCAGTCTCCATGTTGCTGGAGTACCACCCCTAATTTAATTACCTCCCCCTGTCTGACAGATTTGCTGTCTACGCTGTCCCTGCATTGCATTGCACATACACGCGCTCACATATATTGTCAGTGATCCATTGGGAAAAGGCCAGGTAGTGAAGGCCTGTTTTTCAGAAATGAAGCAGTCTAGCACGAGTGTGTGTGTTTGTGCGCACGTGTGTGTGTAAACATTTCCACAATCCCCCCCTGAGCAGGTGAGAGTTGTGCAGATGCTCTTCAGTCGGCAGGAAAAATAAGCCCTTAATTACCACCCAGTCTGTCTCCTACCCTTTACCTCCACCCCCCCTTTCCTCCCCTCTACCCGCTCCCTCGCACGCTGGGTTGCGGCGCTCGCCTCAAGGCTGGTGAATGCGGCGCAGGCCTCCGCCGAGAGTCTTTCCTTGTTATTATCCTTAAACAAGCAATTACAGCTAGTCCCCGTGTGGAGCAAAAAAGAGAGGGCACACCCATGGAAAAGCTCCGGGCTCCTCAGACAAACGAATAGCCAGGCACTCATGGGCAATTTTTGTTTCTGGAATTGGACGCACACTCCCACTGGTGCTGCGATGAGGGAAGAAATGCTATGGTGAGGATAACAAAACCAGCGAGCGGGAAAAAAGAAAGGAAGAAAAGAAAGCAAAGCTTAAATTGCAGTGTTGAAAACACAAGTGGAATGGCTATGTTTGACATGAGATGGTTACGAAACACAATTTCTCTATTTTTGCAAAGGCATCGCGGTCAGCTTCTCTCTGTCTAGGTTTTGGGGGTACAGTAAATTAGCAGGCAGCACAGGCCTCCGGAGGGGCAGGTCCAGTTCAGATGTTCTGCAGCCCAGAAACATCTGCAGCTCTCAGCAGGCTCTGACCATTGAGATCATGCAAAGAATTTGTCAATGAAAAAGGGATTTTTGGCCGATTTGTCAATTCTTAAATTGCTTACTGAGGGTTTCTAATATTTGAAAAACCAACTGGTGTCCCTAAATAATGGTTGCAGCCTTAATTATATTTGTCAGTGGGTTTATATCTGTTCAAAGGAAAAGAGAGGTGCCACCTATAGGAAACTAACTAAAAGTTAGTGGAGGAATACATAACTGCATGTTCAGGTGGTTAGTTTGGTGAAAGGTGTCCTAATTTGCACAGGCTTAGCTGGAAATGGACCATGTGAGCAGGAGCAAGTTAGAAGAGTGACCTAACTTACATATATGCATATATAATATATATAATATGTATTAACATATATATTTATATATATATTGCAATTGTTTATTGCAAAATGTTACATTTTCTTTACCTTAATACTGATTTATTTATCAAGATTTATTAATGTAGAGAGAGGCAACTTTCAAAACAATACTACAACAACAAATAAACAAGTTGTACTGGCATTAGTTTGTTTATGGTGCAGCCAACAGAGACTGGCCATGAGCAGCAATCAGTGTGTGCCAGGGATTCCTTCTTTTCCCATTCTATTAAACATCTTTCTGGAATGCATCATGACAGATGCCTTGGCGGACCTTGAAGGAACCATGAGTACAAGAGTTAGAGTAATCACCAACCTCTGCTCTGCAGATGAGGTTTCTGGGCTAAGTTATTGACTTTGGATTTATTTATATATCACAGCGCCTTCCAGTTTATTGCATATTTATTGAAACCCAACCTAAAGAGGTGCTTGATACTTGCTATATAATAGAGCGCAGAGGAATTTTTTTTTTTTTTTCTGAAACGATTGTTGGAATAATCCTCAATTATCAAGGAACTACAATCCTCTGTGATTGTCTCTTTTCTTTTGCTCTAAAAAACAGCATCCATGTGCAGAGGCGATCATCAGAACTTATTACTGGCAGTTAATGTCCACAGATGTTTATTTGTACCCAGGTACTGCATTTTTTTCACATGCATAATGCTTTTATGATGGGAAGTGCTCTGATGTCCACAATGATCTACTGTGAGTTTATCCTTGAAATGCAGCCACTGGGGGGAGCCAAAGTTGAATTGAGACAAAAACATAATGTTCCTAATATTTGTAGATGCCTATCAACTTGTAGGAAGTAGAATTGGTAAGTGTGTGGGTTCACCCTGTAGTGACCCGGTGCCTGTTTTAACACAGTGATGTGGGTGTTATGTTACTGGGTGGGTTCTGTTCCCCCTCCCCAGCGTCTATTTACTCCATAACAATGTGTGCTGAGGTCTGGCACACATTAGTGCCAATTTAGCCATTGCCCCCTATAGTAAGTATTACCCTCTCTGCTTTTTGTTTCCTTGAAATTACATCACATAAATGACCTCACTGTGCGGCACAGCCTAGTCTAAACACACTCTCTGTGCGAGGTTGCCATAACAATGTGTTCCACTGGCTCCCAGCTCAGGGTCTACAGGTCCAGTCCATCGCTCATAAAGCTGTAATGCTGCTAGAAGCACAAGTTCTGCTCCACTCTCTCACTTCCTCACCATCCTTTTCCAGTGCTGTGATGACGACAGATTGTTTTTCACAAGGAAAGTGAATGGATTCACCAGATGTGCTGTATTAGACAAAATGGAGCATGGGAAAGCTCTTTATGAAAAAATAATGGTGCAATTTGAAAAAGTGTGACTCCAGGGCTGCGGAGTAAGAGGCATTAGCTGTTAGCTTAATGCAAGTCTTGTTTGGTTTGTATCTTCACCAAGAGAAAGGAAAAGTATATGTTAAAAATTGGAATGTTAGTAGTTATATACATTATATTTAATATTTACATTTATATACATTTACTTTTTAGTAACATACAGCAGCATACTCACAACCAATTTCAGCTGTTAGTTCACTTCTGAAATTAATTTAAACCTAAAATCGTTTCGTCCTCAGTCATTGGGGAATATTGAGTGTCTATTAAAGAAGCTGTAAATATCCCTGTGTTTTCTGCAAGTACCAATTCACCCTGTGTACATTGTTCTTTCACACGCTCACATGAAGAGAAGTTCAATATTATGAAGTTACAGTATTAGCAGCAGCAGTGTGTGTTTGCTGTGGGTGATGACTTTTGGTGTAATATCTGTTCTTCTTTAATTAACTTTTAATAATAGCACAGCCTAAGGCACAAAAAAACAACTAAATATTGCAGTAAATATCACACTCTGACATTTAACACTTGATTGACAGCAGTACACGCATACAAGAATGGAAACCAGCTCACAAAATACACCTTTGAAAACCATCTTCTCATTTTTTACAAAACCAATCTATGATGATTTTGATTTGCGTACTTGATCCCCAGGCATTAGTAAAAGGTTAAATGCAGAGGAGAAAGTTTGTTGAGTGAATTTGTGTCTATATATGTACAACAACACTTTTTGATTGAAGTATCAGGCCTGATACTGATTCTGGTATTTCAGGTATTACATCCCTACATTATAGTTTTACTGCATTTTAGTGTACCAACTAATATGGTTTGTCTGAATACCTTTTAACCAGCGACTATTTGTACGTCAGCTGGTGCATTGTACTGTTGTGCCAGGTATACCTCTGTCCCTAATTTTTTTTATGGACAAAGTAGAGCAGTAAGATGACTGGAAATTCAGTATAAATTCAAATAATGTGTCTTGGAGGAGCATTCTGGAATAGAATATGGTTTGGATTTGATTTAAAGTCTGTTGTGCATTCATCCAATCCCTAACCACTTATCCCTTATCCTCATCCCAGCTGACAGTGGACAGAAAGCAGGGTACAAAGGACTGTGGGAAAAAGACTGACCAGATAATTATCGATTTTAACACAGAGATCCAGAGATCCTTCCAGAATCTTACTGTGAGATGCTAATCTGAAAAATGCTAATAAAAACATCAATACAAATTCTGAACATGAATGTTTATTAGCTGTTAGTATAAAGTTTATTTTATATTTATGTCTCAGAGGCTTTGTGGCTTCTTCAAGTCACATCTGTTTTGCAGAAGTCAACTTCCTCCCAACACTCTTAAAGACCTGATAGTTGTGTCAGGGTTAAACACATAGCCTGCCCTTGTACGCATGCACACACACATGCACTCACACACACGGTGCACAGAGACTGTGATGAGTCAAATTGAGGGTTGCTAATTATAGCCTGGGGAAAGTTTTGCTTCTGTGCTCGTCATCAACTCTCTTTGGGAAGAGGAGAGAAAGAAGAGCTGTTAGTTGGGGCTGATGGGAGGTGGGTGACGACTTCCTTTCCCTCCTCCTCTTCTTTCTCTACTGTGCATACTCATCGTGCATCTGGTCCTCTTTAAAAGATCCAAGCTCCCAGGCTCTGCCTCCTTTCACTGCTCTTTATTGTCTTTATTTTTAAAAGATAAAGATTTTTTTTCTTCAGAAAAGTGTTCCTCAGCATTGGACTGAGGGACACATTTTTTTCATCATGCAGCACAATTAGGACTCACTATTGGAAAAAAAATATTGTTGGCCCAATGTCATTCAATTCTAAAATTGCAATAAAAAATAATTAAATCAGGAGAAGACCTCCTGAATAAGCTGTGATTTATTTTGACTAAGTGTTCCTGGAATGAAGTATTGTAATACTAAAACTAAAACTACAAATACTTGAAACATGTTTCATTGTTGTAAGTATTTGTATTTTGTGCGTAGGTGGTAACATGTTTGGGTGCCAAGATAGGTTAGAAAAAGTAGATAAAAAGGACCAAATGTCTGTCTTCATTGATGTACAGGTTGTGGTGTTGTTTGGCTTCAGTCTTATTTAAAATGCCTGGCATATCATGAAGTTGGAAATCAGGTAATGACTATTAATAATTGTTAATGGACTCTTGTATTTAGGCTAAATGTCCTCTACCCAAACCGCACACAGTAGTATTACTAGTTCTGATAATAGTTATCAAGAAAGGTGGATATTTGTTTAATTTTTAATCCTTTGGCTTTTCATTAGAGTAGAGAAGATAATTCATCAAATAATTACCTGCTAATGAAGAAATGATAGATAGATATTGTTTTGATCTATTTTTCTCCTCATCATGTCTGTCCGTGTTTATATTTAGTCCATACTTTGGCAGAGCTCTACGTGGGCTTTCACTTCATGTAAACATGTTAGATGTACGAGGGAATGCTAGGCGGTTCACACATACTGTGTACAGTACATCAGTGATTCTCAACTACTGTGCCGTGGCACATTAGTGGGCTGAGAGATAGGAAAATTACCCAATTTCACCTAATTCGTCTGATAAAGGGCAACTGCAAATATTTTATCAGTGACAGGCACAGAGGATAAATACTCCACAAGGTGACAGCAGACAGCTTTAAAAACTAAAGAAAAGCATCTCTGAGCTGTTGGAGAAGATATTTGTGTGGGCTTTTCTTCAATTCCTGTGAGTATATCAGGGTTAATATATTTTTTTACATACATTATTGGATATAAAATATGTGCCGTAGCTCAAAAAAAAAAAGGAATACAGTACTCAGTACAAACGCTGCAGGTAAAAAATACACTACATTCTGTTACATACGTTAACAGTACATTACATTAGTCATTCCATTTGATGCACATCTTTTTATGCAGAAACTGACTGTTTGGTCCCAACCTTTTGTCTACCAAACACTTTTGTTGGGATAAACCCGAGCTGAGTATTGCGCAATGGCCATAGTCTTTGTGATATACATACTAATGATATATATACTAATTTCTACATTTTAGCACTGAAAGATTGGCCTCCGTCATAACTGACCAAGACTCTCTACTTTTAAGGTAGTTATTTTATTATTTCTTACATATTGTTCTCTATGTTGCTTTTGGTGTTTTTATATATAAAAAAAGCATTGGCAATAGGAGCGATTGTCTCATCCAAGTGCTGGGTTTGGAAGGTGCACTCAAGAGCTAACGCCTATACTGAACTAATATGCATAATGGGAGATGACTGGCCAGAGCTTGCATTGCTTTCTGGAAAGTTGAAATGTTTTAGTGCACGGAGCCCAGCAGAGCATTAATGAGTCCAGAGTGCAATCAAGCACAGCGTGACGTTTCCCCCATTCAAGGTGATTGAGCAACATTTTTGTTGCAGCTTCCAGTGTGTTTGTGTTCATTTACTGTAAGATGAGGATGTAAGCGAAGTAATTAAAAATGTAGGAAACAGAGAAAACACGACAGGTAATGGCACATAATAACTGGGAATACTTTTCTCGTAATTACTTGACCTGCACCGTGTTGATGTATTGTTTTCCCTCAGGGATGATAATATGAGGAAGAAGCTCTTCTCAGATGCGAGTTTTCTGGAGTTACAGGCTATAAAGATTTTGCAGCTTGTAGATGCATTGTAGAAAAGAACTGTGGGGGTGCACAGTACAGCTAGATGCCTCTTTCTTGTTTGCATGTTCTCATGACCCCAAAATGGTGTGGGGCCACAGTGGCTGAAGATAAGGCTTGGAGACCAGGGGTGTAAAGCCCTAAAGCTTTTCAGTCCAGAAGCAGGATGTCACCCAGCTTCCCGTGTGAATAGAATCTCAGATGCAGGCTCTTTCCTGGGGTAGCCCACTCCCCCCTTACACACACACACACACACACACACACAACTGCCAAATCCCCAAACCCGAGCCGGCCCTGGCACTAAACATCAGCTGAGCTTCTGCAACCCACCACTGTCCTCCCCCTCATCTCTACTTTCCTCCCCGGCCCCTAATTGCTTTTATGCCTTTATTCTCACAGTGTGAGAAGTTTGACAATGTACATAAACGAAATTCCAGAATAGCAGCGGGATATGGAAAAAACACATGTGGAAGCAGTTTGCTACCCCACTGGAGAAGACTGGGAAGCTGCAGTTTTATGTATTTGTCCTGGGCAAAGAGGGACACTGTTAATGTCTGGGTACCATTTCCACTTTTGTCTACATTAGAGTAGGCGACATCTTTGATTTGGTTATTGCATGTTTAATTCTGCAAATTCTAACTTACTGGACTGGCCTGCCCCATGTGTTTTTGGGAGTTCCCCATAAGACTAATCAACCTCATGCCAATTCACTGTGGTAATTCTGGCCTAAATTGTTCTCCTTTCAAGCAAAGAGAGTTCCTCGTGAAGATTGCACGGGCACGAACCACAGACGGTTTGGGTGCATTCTTCCACCTGACAGTGATTAGTGCTGGGTTGAGCATGAAGCTATTCTGTCAGGCCCCTGTGTGCAGTGTGGTTGGTGGAGCTCAGCTTGAGGATTCCCAGTTAGTGCCAGAACTCAATCATAAAGAGTTCAAAAGTTGTAGTTGTGACCACTGGATGTTGGAGCCCTCTAGTGTAATGATATTCCTGTTCTTCTGTGTTTTTTTTTTTTTAATGCTGCAGTTTATTGCCTCCTGATTGGTCGAGCCTCCAGCCCCCATGCTTCCTGAATGGCAGGCAGCCTAGTTGAGCTGCAAATCCGTTTGACAAATCACAAATGAAGATACAAGACCACTTGAGTAACAGTTACCGGCAGCTAAGAGCCAACCTTGGCCCTATTATTCTGGACTGTAGAAAGAGTACAGGATAGGAGCCAAGTTTTTAAAACATTACTGTCAGACTCAGAGGATCACTGTGCATCCCATTTGCAGGGAAGTTCTCGATATAGCGACAAAAAACATATTGACATTTAAACATCCTTATGGTTAAATTACAGTTTTGCAAGAGGGATTTTTCTGTTTATTGTTACTGTGAAAAATACTTCAAAATCTTTTACCGGTCAGTCATTGACGTTGATCCATAGTGCAGGAGTCACCATCCTTTTTGAAACAGAGGGCTACTTGTACGGTACCTATTAATATAATACTTGTTTGAAACAGACTTCCTGAACAAAATAATAATAATCCAAAAGAAAACTAATGCTGTTCCGTGAAGTTGTAGGACATGCAATAACACCCATTTCAATATCATTTCAAGTGTAACTGATCCAAAAAAACAAAAACAGTACAATTTCTGACCCTCTTGTTGACTAGTTTTATTTTTAGAACATACCCCACGGGCACCTTAGGCTACCAGGTGCCCCCGGGAACCACGTTAGTGATCCCTGCTTTAGTGTATGCTAATTTCATACCTAAACTTGATATCCAAATTTACCAATGTTTTTGTACATGTAGTTTGAAAGTCAATGAGAAATTGAAAAGGTCAGAGGTAAGCTTAGACCATTAAAACCAGGAAGATATCTGTCAGCAATGGTCACTTTTTTAAACTATGTAGCACAAGAATTTACCTCATGCACACAAACTGCAAATACAATTTGCATACCGCCTTAAAAAAAACGAAATATGGAAAAGTTGATGGAAATCCAGTAACTGAGACGTTGAGAGAAAACAGCTGAAAAAAATGGTTTGTCTGCTAAAAGTATATGCTTTTCTTAAAAATAGATCCTGACAGGAAGGTATTGAATTTTGGTGGTGGGAGTATTTGTGTGATTGGCACAGAGGTATAATTCCATTGTTATTTTAGTATCTCCATTCTTATTAGAGAAGATCAAGCCTGATCCTTTGCTTCTATACAAAAATTTGCATCCCTTGCAACGCAGGGACGTCATTGATCATTCAACGTGAAAAGATTTAGGAAATACAAACAAAAACATACTGAGTGTATGTATATTGATGGATTAATATCCCTAATAAATCCCTTTAGCAGTGGATTAACCTCCTTTAAAATAGCTAGCTGAGTCCATTCAATGAGCATTTACATGCAGTGTTGAGTCGCTGTGTGGGCGTTGCTTATTCTCCTTTTAGAATAGTTTTTTGCATTTACATACATTTTTGCATTTTGACAGTGTTCGCACCATTGATCTTCTCCACATTTTTGCATTTTGACAGTGTTCGCATTTCATCCTGTGGACGTTTTGTTGTTTTTTTCCTGCTCATTTTAACAAAGCACAGACTGACCTTCAAAGTTGTGTCCTGTTTGCTGCTGTTTAACCACAACAGATTTAGACTCTCATCGCTCCAGTTCTTGTAGTTAAGGGGGGGTTTAATGGTGGGAAGGGAGGAGTGTTGGTGGTAATAGGTACAACCAGCTCCAGATGTTGGTCTGTGAGTAAATCCTCCCCAGACTGTAGAGCATAAATCTGACGAGTGAGGCCATAAAAGCAGGTTATTCGTGTGTCTTCAGTGGCAGATCCCACAATCTCCTGGGTCACTGGGATCGCTAGTCTATCTTTCACCGGTAAATTGTTGGCACCACAGTCTTCCAGCTGGACCTGCGAAACATTCCTCAGCAGCGCTTCTTTCACAACAGGGATTTTTCATGTTTTTATTATCTGTACATATTTATTCCCTCGTTCTATTTGATTTGTACAACATCTTAAACAAGTCTTTGGAGGTGAAAATTCAAAATGCTCTAAACTTTAAAGTGGACGTAAAGCAATAAACAATTTGGCTGAAGCTTGATTTTATTGCAGATATTTACTTCCATTGAAACTTGTCATGGGACTACATAAACAAGTGAACTGAATATGTTGTCACAACAGCCCAGCATTGAAAAAAATACCTGTGGAGATGGGGAGAATCTTCGAAAGTGATTGAGTTATTAAACATAAAACAACAAACCACTGTATTTTTACTATTTATCTGGAGGTGGTAATGCACCGTAGGAGCTAAACTAATACACTGAATCAGTAGACAGGTGGGTAACTCTTGACACTTGACACCAACTAATTTGCTTTGCTTTGTTTAGTTCATGCTAGTTTAACCCTAGATAAATCTGGAAGGTTGGGTTAAAAAACACCCAAATCACATATGTGGAAAACTTTATAAAAAAAGTGTGACAAAAACTAAAAAAAAACAAAACAATACGCATAATAAGGATGCGTATTCAGTAGAATAGACTCACCATCTGGTAGCTTGAAAGGGCATGAAAAGTATTTCAACAGTTCAAGGCCACAGAAGTTGGTGTGATCCACAACCACAGAATGTTTCTGTCAAAATGACCTTTCTTCTAGGACACCAGAAGACTAAAATATCGAAAAATTGTATCCTGACACATGAGCACTATCATCTTTCCTCTTGTATTTCACTTCCATCATTGAGACCATGGGGCCAAAAATGTGTTTCTAATCTGAGTTGTACTCAGTGTGGGACATTAGCCCGGGGAACAGTTTCTGCTCAGAGCCTTAGAGGGCTGTTGGAGGAAACATTCACTGACAGCACCCACTGAAACTGTGAGCTGTAACAGGCCATTTGTGCTTTGATAATTCAGCCCCAGCAGACTTTGTATGTGAGAGACTGCAAAATCTATTTCGTCACCTCGTGGATGTACTCTGCAGTATATAAAAACAAACAGACCTCTTTGGAGTCTATGCTGAAAAAGCTCTCCATGTGGTCCACTGAAAGTATGCAGTATGCAGGCCGTTTCCTGCAAGTCTAGTATGGCCATGATGACTATTATAGAAATACATCATATAGGATTTTCTTTTAAGTGAAATTTATTTTAATGGGCCTCAAAAAGAGGCTGGCCTTGTGTTTATAGTGCTTTAGTTAGTGAGATATACATCTTTACTTTTATATGCTGATGATATCCGTTTCCACTGGTCTTTTTAGCCCACAGATCAACATTGTTTAATTTCATTAGGGCTTTGTCTGACTAGCTTCAAAGAATAGTTATGCAACAACTACCTTCATCGAAACTCTGAAAAAACAAACGTATTGCTCCTGTTACAAGTCTTTCAAAAATTACATAAAAAGTCGGTGAGTTTCATCAAGAAACCTTGATGTTGTCCTCTATTGTGTCCTTTATGTTACTCCAAATAACTAATATGTACCTGTGTTTTAATATGAAAATTGTTTTGAAACTCAATGTTCTGGTGTCAAACATTTAACTGGATTTCATCTCCCAATACTGTAAGTCTTTTTTTTTTATCAGTTTAAGAGGGAACTTAACACCATTTAGGCTGTATAAAACATTGCTTCGAGGCTTTTATCTACTTCCTCCCTCCTTAAACGGCCTTCAATCTGTGGAGATCAATAGATATGTTGATACTGCCATACTTTGGAATTGAAAGTAGCGTGTGGCATTTGTATAAGTGAACAATACTGCGAACAGCCAAGAAATAAACATTATAAAGGAAAAATGGCAGCTTAGAAATTATGTTATAATAATGTGCTATAAAGTTATAAAGCTATAAAGGATATGAGATGATCTACAGATACTGTGGTTTTCATGTTAAGACATGTGATCCTTTGATCCTTTTTTATTTTAGCAGTGTTACAATCAAATGCATGTACTTGTATTTCTCTGAGTAAGTTGTGCAATTGAGACACTGGACCACAATACAAGTACGGAAAATTGGATTGGCACAAGTGAGTGAGTCATCAGCAATATGTACATGAATCACACTCAGTGTGTGATTGTGGTAATTCTCACTGTTCTTCCATTTGGGGTAAGTCAGTTGGTTTGAATAACCACGGTGACCTGTCAGAAGCTCAGAGGAAATCTTTGGTTTGATCTGTCTGTATACATATACTGTATGTATATTATCAATCATAAATCTTTTACTCAGAGAAAAAGGAAAAGAAAATGTTGTTTGTTGTTTTTAAAAACACTATTTAAAAAAAATGTTGTTGTTTTTAAAAACACTATTTAAAATGTGATCTGTGAATATTTACTATCGCTTCATATCAATAAACTAGGTGGATATCGCCAAATAATCCTCAGAGCTAATTCAACATAATCTGCCAATGACAACCAATTAGAAGCTAGGCTTTTAAAATATGACCCGCCCCCATGACTGGCTTTCTTAGGTTAGCTAATTTACCATCACACTTCACAAGTTGTGTGAGGCATTGAACTAAATTAGAACGTTAGTGGCTAATTTGTAAATTGAGTTGTATGTCAGAGCCGTAATTGATTGAAGTTAGCAAAAAAAATCCGCACAGCTGATTACGTGTCCCTTACTTGTTATAAGGATATAAAAGCAAAACCTGCCTCAAATATGCAATATGGCACATTTTCAGCTCATCATTCTACTCAAGTCCAAGGCGTTGTGCCAGGGCACTTTACAGTTACAAACATGTTGAAGTCCCTTCCTGGGTCAAGACATGGCATCTGAATTGATCTCAGCCTTTATTAAAAATATGAAACGATATGTAGACAGTTATAAAACACACTTCATAGCATATGACATAGGTTTTGAAGGCATTTTGATTATTTCCAGGTCATTTTAAGGTCATTATTCAAGGCCCTCTAGAGTGTCTGACAACAAACTGAGTTTCAGTTGTCTGGAGCGAATGATGCTGTGGGCAAATCAAACTGAGTGAGTGGTTGTATGTTTTATCTCCTCATTGTGAAACCCAGACTTCACTCCTGCCTGGAATGTTCTGGACATTCCTCTGTTGTTGTGAATGCATCTGACCCAGACAGTCTCCCACGTCATTCATTATGTGTGAACAGCAGACTCTGGACAATCTCATACAGAGCTTATAATTCAGACAATAAGTCATGTTGGGCAACCTGCATTAGTGTTGAGGTCTTCTCCCACTAGGCCCCCTCTGGCCCTGATACGGTCAATGTTTTTACCAGAGAATGTCCTGAGCTACCCAGCTGACCTTTTTGTAGAGTTCACATGGTAACAATGTGCAGTGTTTGAAACTTCTCTTGGCTTTGAAGATGACAGGATATGATTCAGATGGACAGAAAACCAACAATGTCCGCTGAGACTATAAACGGTTGCTGTGGTTTTTGTCCAAACTTAGTGACTAACAATGAATGTAAGAAGAGTGAAAGTAACTATCATCACTGACTGTACCACTGTTCCGGGGACATATGATCCTCTGTGTGTCATAATTCTTGAATCTGTGAGTGGTTTGTGGTCAGTGGTGTTTTAGGTAAAGATTACATTACCACTTAACCTGCTACGTTATGAATCTCGTTGTTGTTATACGACCATATTTGTACTTATTTGGCTGTGAAAACATTTCTTTCATCATCTGCATAGAAAAGTACTCTGGTTATAGTTGTAATAGAATATTTAGTGATAAGTGAGTTATAAGTGATGCTTAGTCTCCTGTCTTTTGTCTTTTTGACATTATAAAAACCACAAATTCCTAGAAATGTAAACACCTCCCAAATGATCCCAGATCGGTCCATATCAACAGAAGGTCATTGTATTATCCTTAACCTTTTTTCTTATAATTTTCACAGTCGTGTAAGCATGCAACCAGAAATCTGGGCAGTGCAGCTGCTATACATTTCTGATTTTCCACTATGATTGAAACCTAGAGAAGACGGACCATTACATGAAAAAATGGATTTTGTATGTCCCACTCTACTGTGTCATTATTAAGCAGCATGCCTTCATGCCTTCATCCCTTCTGCATTCCCTTTTTCCCTCCACACATCTGGACACTGTTAAAATTCCTTACTGCTCTGGCACACACACCCGTACACACTCGCACATGCAGACAGAAACACTGTAAGCAGTGCAGATACTGTAGATGTAACAGTTTAGTCACAGTTGCTTCTGTTAAAAGAAGTCTCACAACCGCAGAACTTCAACAAACATATACTCAAACAATCACCTCAAGCATTTTGTGTGTTAGGCGCTCTGTGTGTGAGCATGATGTTTTGACTGGAGTGTCAAGGGAAGAAGGGCAGAACAGCACAGTCTGAGTTCAAATAGAAGAAACCACATCATTGCCCTTTATATTTCTCCAGCACAAACACAAAAAACATCAATGCATTTATTTGATAATGAAATCTGACCAAAATAAAACAAAAATGATGCTCTAAAGTGTTATCTCTCTTTTTTAAGTAGATTCAGACAATAATTTATTTTGCTGCAGGAGCCTGTTTTACAGCCTACAGGGCAAGAAAAAAACGTTGATGTTTGCATTAAACATTTATAAATTGGAAGAGTTTAGAACAATGGCTTTGATGTTGACGATCTTCTACTGTTACATTGTTAAAGAAGCAGAGAGACTTACCATGAAAAGTAAAAAAGTATCACTTTGCTTTTTAACCTCACGCCTTTTTATTTTTTTCCTACAGCTACATGTATTTCAATAGACTTACATGAAGAAAAAACTGTCACCTTAAACTAAAGTGAAACACTACTCCGTAAACTGGGAAATGTGTCAGCTTTGAATATCAGTCATCCAGGTCATTTTTAGTAGTAGGCAACTGGGCCGTCTTGACTTGTTGAAGATCTTTTGCCTTATCCAAGAGTCTTTTTCAGTTGTAACTTAAAATTCCAGTATTTACCTGAAAATAGAGCTGTTACATCAAACAAAGGAGGTGAACACACCGTGACCTGATGGCAGGAATGTTGTGATCACCACGGTTAAAGTGTGAAAGGGCCCCCCTCCCTATTCTCACCTTGACCCGGGTGAGTGACATGATGGCATGGTATCATCTGGGGAACTCGTTTGGCAGGTTTAGTTGAGTGTTGTGTCCAGGATATACCGAACTAGCTGTCAATCATATTGTGTCCCTGTCCAAAGTAAACATGTTTTTGTTTTACTCTAAGACAAGTTCAACATTGGTGGACTGGTTCAGTATTGTTTGATATAGAATGCTTGCCAAAATTAACCTAAACTTTCAAATCCATCCACCATTTGGCGCATTTGATGTCTGCCGGCATTTATTGGTATCAACCGAAATTACAGTTCAATTGTTGTCATGCATGAAACAGAAGGTTTGACATCAGTCTTTACCATGTCCTATACCAGTGTTTGGCAGGCAGTATTTAAAAGCCCTGTGGGCCACGTCTGGCCTGCGGGCCGTAGTTTGCTCAGGTCTGCTCTAAGATTTACTCTTTGCTACAGTATTTAAACTGCTGTAAAGAAATGACATATTTGCACTAAGCACAAATAACAACACTGCTGAGTAAGTCTGGGCAGACGTCCTCCACCTGTCACTGAGGAAGTGAGTGGAATACTCAGCACCTAATGCAGCACCTACCTTTCCTGCAGGCATGGCTGCAGAAGCAGGACTGAGACCCCTCCCTTGTCCCTTGGCTGACCCCATTTTAAGTAAGTCTGTCAGGAAAACGTGACTCTTTGCTCTGGGCACATACCACCTTAATAAGACCAAACTAGCCCCTCATTGCCACACTATTCTGTTCATATTTACCTGTGAACTTCAACTCTATTCATAAACTGGTGGTACCAGTGCTCGTGTGATTCAGTGTGTGTGCGTGCAGTAGCTGCTGTATATGCACCAGTGTAGCCTGCAGGTGTACACTGCGAAAAGCTTTGAACCGGCTGCTTTAACAAACAAATGTAAGGAGACGCCTCCATCTTGTCTTCCAGTCTTTCTGCGTTGACCAAATATTTGAGGCCACACATCAAACACTTGCCTGAAACGACTGAATAATCTGTAACTGCAATAACATTAGTAACACAGAGGAAGCAGGAAGAAGGGAAGGCAATCATACTTGTTATTAGCTAAGTCTTTGAAATTATGTTGAAATGATGCACCACTTTCCTGTCATTATGCAAAGACAAGCTACAGGCCTGTGCTGTGTGATTTACACCCTTCTGATTTTAAAGTGAACTTAATGCTAATGTTTGCACCTACAAGCAAATAAGTACTTCTTAAAACCTCTGACAATTTCTTAAAATTCAGGATGTGCAGCCAAAATATGCAGAGGCCTCAAACAAAACAGCATATTCTAGGAATTTGACTGTGCTACTCTACAAAAGAAGTAATGAACATTTTCAAAACCTGGGTAGAAATTACTGTAGAAAATACAGATATCATGCCTTTAAGCAGTGAGTGTAATTTCAGTTGTAGCCAGTTTGTCTAACATGTTGTAGGTTCACAGATTATGTGAGTATCGTTAGTGTAAAGCTAAAGATACGAAAACTACAACCTAGCAACAAGAGCCCACCAGTTAAAAGGGGGTGAAAAGGCACTTAAAAAAATAGCCAAAAATGTAATAATTAATACAAACGTACATACAATATATAGTAATATAACATAAGATTTGAATTCTGTCCAGACTGATGCCGTTCCAGGAAATACTGTGTCAAATTGCTTTTGCCTCAGCCTTATAGGACATGTTCAGTGAAGCAGGGTTGAGCTTAGGTTTGGACCATGTCTATTTCAGCTCCACTTTTCCAAACGACAAGTGCACACACTGTAATTTAGTGTGTATTATAAGCTTCTCGCTGTGTTTCCCTTTTAAACTCCACAAACATTTGTAGAAGACCGCCAACTCACGGGTTTTAAAGCCGTATAAGACAATGAAAAATTTGGAAATACCATTGAGGCTCAGTTTTGTCTTTGTTACAAAGTTCAGTGAATCTGGTTGGTCTTCTGTATGAACACCATGTTCTCCCTGAATGTTGTTGGGCTTTTTCTCTCTCAATCTAAACATTATGAATTACATACATTAAGGCAGTAGATTGATCAGACACTCCATAGGTGTGAATGTGATTATAAGTGACCCTGCCATTGACTGGCGAACTTTTCAGGGTGCCCCGCCCTTGCCCATTGGCTCCAGCACCCACCTGTAGCTGTGTAAAGGTAGAAACGATAGATAATAGACAAATCATCAACCTTTATAATGTTGAAAAAAAGGTGTAATTATTTAAACAAATAAAAACACATTCCAAATAAACTAAAGTGGTTTTCTAACTCGGTTAGCTCAGTTAAATAAATACAAAATCAAGCCCAACACTGAAGTCCTCAATTACCACATGCAAACCGCAGACAGCAAATTTTAAAATAAAGCACTTGTGTGGTGCAGACTCAGTTGCTGTCCTGCAATTGTCCTTGGCGGCTGAGTAGATTGTTGATGCGGTGGGTCTGTGTCTGGTCCCGGCAGCGAAGAGTTAAAATGGCGGTGGGCTGGTGTGTTCGCAGCAGGAAGGCAGCGTCCGGTTCTGGGCCCGGCTCCAAACAGATGTTGGTTTGGTTCAGGGCTGTGGTTAAATAGTTGGATGGCGTTGCAGCACACAGGGGAGCGAGGAGGGGATTAGAGCTGAGAGGACTGCAGCTGCACAGACAGAAAGAGGGCAGGAGGAAGGGGGGAGAGGGAGAGAGGAAGAGTAGCGGATGAAGAGAGTGAGGCTGAAAGCCAATGATGCAGCACTGAGTCAATATGACAATAAGCTGCGCCGGCCTCCAGTTTTGAGCATCATAATATGAAACTACTGGCAGAAAGAGAAATTAATTATGTTTTCCAGAAGATGTTCTACTTTGTTTTGTCGTTTGTTTTTGATGTCTTTGTTGTTTGGACTAATGTTGTTTAATCCACCTATTTGAATAAGGAAAAATGGCTACCGCAACAAAGCATATTTGAGTGCATTTAGCTTAGGTGTGGAGATTTGAGGAGAGTAGCTCAAGCAATGTGTGTGGCAACCTTTCTTTTCTCTGCTGACATCTTTTGGGGTTGGTGCCTTGCAGCCGTTTTCAAATCAAAGACGGGACAAACAACAACAACGGGACAGAAACGCTCACATTAGCCAAAACTCTTGCGACGTCCAGGTCTAGGTCCAGTAGAGGACAGGTTAAGTGTGTAACTACACCGGTCCAGTTTGAAATTGTGTGCCAGATTAAAAATGTTTTCAATTCAGAACCTTTAAACTAAAACACAAAGTTTGTGGAAAGCCACAGTTCAGTATAAACCCCGGTAGCTCAGCTGTTATAGATTAAGGTAACGCTTTATCTCTCATCTCCCATATGGCAAGGTAAAAAAAAATAAAAATAACGTAAGGCTAATAAATCAATTCAGAAGTTGGACATTGTTGCACCCTGCACAGCCATGGTTCCCCCTGACACACTTTAAAACAAACAGGTGTACTGAAAGTGTGTACTGTATTGTACCGTACACCCTGTATCGAATGGGTCTGGACGATTACACGTACCATTACAGCCGTAGTGTCCATGTATCCAGTTCGTGCAGTTCAGTTGCAGTCCTTACATGAAATCTTACAAAATGCCTCACAAAACACTCAGCATCTACTGGCCAAGAACATTCATGTAACGGGTAATGAATTTGAATGTGCAAGAAGACGAGGATGAAGAAGATGAAAGTTTGGAATGCAAAGCCACGGAAAAGTTCCTATGACCGTCTTGTGAATTCAACATTTCTGCCTGCCAGTATCAGCTGTACTTGTTTAAAGACATTGTAATAAATATATATAAATAATATAAATAATATATATGTATTCTTTTTTTTTTTTAATTTAACAGACAAAATGTACTTGCTACTGGAATTCTTTCCCTGCTAGGCTTTTGGTAGCATGCTAGTAAAAGCATAAAGCTTTGTGACTGCTATCAGACTAATTGAAGTACAAAAGATGCTTAAAGTTATCAAAGTGCAAAACAAAATATAGAATCACTGTCATAAAAAACAACAAATAACACGAAGTTAGGGAATGAAACCAAGATCAAGGCTATAGTAGACACAAGTGAATAAAAAGATCAATCCTAATACATAATAAGGCAGCTCTTGTAATTCTTGCACTTTAGTTAGGTTTGGAATTGTTCTCCAAAAGCAAAGAAGGAAAGGCACTCTATCTGTGTGCTTGCTTAGGAAATGAAGAAAAGTTAAAAGAAACCTGAGGGGGAGAAAATATACAAAGGAACATAACTAGAGAGCAGACCATGAGATCCATGTTTTATATATCCTGTCTTTTTATTTCTTACTTATAAAAAAGAAACAGTGGATATTGTGTGTTCCAAAAGGAACACGTGCCCCCAGGGAGGAGAGAGAGTAAGGACAGGAAAAAAACTTCACCGGTTTTTGCATGAGAAGCACTTTGAAGTCAGGGATGTGAAGATGGGGCAGCAGGGGGAGAGGAAGGAGGGAAAGAAAGAGGAGGTGAGGTTGGAGGTGTGTAAATGTGGATATGAAAAGAAAGTGCCATGTCAAAAGTTTCTTTCTTTTTTTTTTTTTTTCTTTTTCCAAGACCAGTTGTAGGTAAATCTGCCTTCTCGGCCCTCAGGGGCCCCGGCTGTGCTTGCATACTTAGTGGTTCACCTCTCGTCCTCACCTTCTCACTGCAGCCCGCCTTCCATTTAAAGTACAGACACAGGCTTAGCCCTTAGCTTTAGCTTCTCAGCCTTGATCTCTTTCGAAGGCAAGCGTGAGAGCTGCATTTTCAAGTGGATTAGTCCTTTCAGCATCTTTCAAACTCTTTTAAAGTCCAGGTTATCAATGGTTTAAGCCAAAGCTAATTCAAAGGTTTGGCTGTTTTTGGTAGGTTTGTGGTTCTACAGAAGTACATGTCTTACAAAAGCAGAACTACATCTGAGGGGTCATGGAGAGTTATCACCTTTTCATAATAAATGTTTAAGTAGTCGTTTCTTCACCTCTGGTGAGAAGTTGCCTTGTGACTGGTCCTTTGGCATCCTGACGTATTCACTTCTGTCTGTTGGGCTTTATGTTCTGCTTCCCCTTTTACTGTGCCCATAGTGTTTTCCCTATTTCAATACTTAATTTTAAGGGTGGATTTTTTTTAACGCTTATAATAATGAAACCTGTTGGTCAACTTCTACTGATGTGGTGAAATGTGTGTGGGGCGCATGACTAAACTATAAATGTGTGTGATCAAAGGTGAACCAAGTATTTGGGTCCAAGTCGAGCCTGTGTGTATATTATTTTGATTCGTAGTTCAATTTTGAGTCCCAATTGTTTCAGTTTTTGAGTCTGAGTTCAGTCCAGTGTCCACAGTCTAATTCCATTGTACAGTGTTTTAACCAGATTGCAGTCTTAAATCCCGGTAGCCAGTGTTTGCATGGAAACCAGCTGGAAGTCCACACTGTTTGTGTCCAGTCCTGAGTGTTTATGGTCCATGCTCAGTTCTTAGACCCTAGTGTTTGAGGCTTACTTCAATAAAAGATGTAAGACCAGCCCTAAGTTCTTAGGGTTTGAGTCCAGGTTTCTTGATTTCCCAGTTGTTGAGTAGTATGTCAACTGATAAGACACCGGTGTTTGGGCCCAAAACTCTTGTAACTTGTAAAGAACTTGTAAAGGTGGGGTTTAGGCAAATACCAAGTGGGATATTCTGTTTAGAATAGTCATTTCCTTGCTATTAAAAAAAGAAAAGAAAAAAGAGAATAAAAATATACCATGACTTCAAACCCTGTGTTATGGTTACAGAGAAACATAGGAAAGAAGTTTTCAACCATCAACCCTTTGCTTGTCGGCTCAGGCCCTCACTGTCTGCACTGAAGCGAACGTTGCTCCCTTTGTTTGATAGGTTTTTCAAAACACAGATGGTTTGAAACAAGTCCTCCTTCTGCTGCCATTGTCGTGTAGTCAAAGCACCTTGAAGGTTGATATGATTTCTTGGACTGTCAGATTTAATCAGATGTAGCTGTAAAGAAACTGAGCCAAAAATTATATCAACCATAAAGCCTCATGCCATGCCAGACATTAAGTCACCCTCCACAGAAATAGTATTTACTCACGACCGCCTTCTTGCCTTGACGTAGGTCACTCAGGTTATCTCAGGTTATCTCATTTAACTAATAATACCGTTGCAGATTTAAATGAGATAACGATTAGGTTTAGCTCTGACCTGCTTGGAACGATTGTTAGGGTTTCAACAATTCAAGAAACTACATATACAGTACAATACTGATCCACTTCTGTTCGGCGAGAAATTGCATTTTAGGGTTTAAGATGTTATGAATAAACGTTGATGTTTGTATATACACTATATTAGGGCCAATTTAGGATTTATTTTTTACAACATCTGTTTTTAAGCCTAAAAATTAAGCAGCGTAAGGCCTAACCTTTGATAATGTTTAAATTTAATAATCTATTTTGGTTGAACTTCTATTTCTTTATTTTAACAGTTTTGTCTATTTAGATAGGTAATCTATCAGCAACAACGCATGTTTTTTATTTTTTTAAAGTAGGTTTTATTTATTTGTTGTGGCTAACATTTAGCTATCCTAAGCCTTACTGTAAGTCATTTGACAGTAAATACTGTTGTCTTTGCTAACATTTGGCCAACATTTTTTCACCTTACAGCAAGTTTCTAAAGCTTCTGTTAGTACTAGATAAGAAAAGCACTGTAGGTCCAAAAAATAATGTTTGGGTCCAAATCCAGCCCAAAACTCAGATTTTGTAATAGTGGTGTGTAGTTCAATTCCAAGATGTCAGGTTTTGACTAACTCCCTCCTAAGTTAAGTAATGTTCTCTATTATTATGTAGTTTATCAGCGTATCTTGTTCTAAGTAAGCTTGCTTTTAGCTGTTTTAGCTTCATGTCTTTTCCATCTGACATGTCGCTATAGTAAGCCTTACTGTTGGTTCTACCTGAGAAGGAACACTGTATGTTCAAAAAGAGTAAAACATTAAGGTGGTATTTGAATCGTTCCTGTGTTGACAACATAGCACACTGATAATTAAGTCTTGCTATGTTGTTTTCATACAATGCATTGCTTGTGTAATAATAAGGATTAGCTCAGCTCTTGAGAGAGATGTTGCACTTCCAGTTTGCAGCCCTCATCTGGTTGTTGAGTGGAGAATGAATGCTCAGCGACATGAGGCTGGGTTTGTGCTGCACAGAGGGAGAATGTCAAAGCAGAGAGTGTGTTTTTTCTGAGCCGAGGTCAGTGGAGTTAAAAGGGAATGCTGCCTGATGGCATGTTTGTGTTTCAGCTGCTCTTTGTTACACTGAGAGCCTTGTTTCACAACAACTGACTGCAGTACGAGAAGAGAAAAAAAGTGGGAGAATTGCACCTCAGAAAGAATAAACCGAGAAAATGAATAGCAGTGAATCAACTCACCCTGACTCCATTCAGTCAGTTTACTACTAAGTTGTTGAATGATACTGAAGGCTCTGTGTTCATTTCTACCACTGTTTCTACCAGACGCTCACTGACATCTAAGAAAATTGTGGGCCTCAAAAATACATTTAGATTTTTTCTTTAGTGACCCATTTACACTAGAGCAAGTGTAAAGACGTGTTCAGTATCAAGCCAAGGGTCCAACAATTACACAAGATAGGTTTTTGTAGCTGGTGCCTTTGCTTTTGCCTTTTAAAACAATCAAACACTGCATGAAAAACTTTTATTCAGAGAGAGCAGGGGAAGCTAAAGCCAAACTTCGTAGTCGATGTCAGGGTGTGGTACACCCAGGATGGTTTGCCAGTCCATCATAGAGTTTGATTCAAAAGGCAAACAACCATTCACACTCACATTCATACTTACAGTCAACATTTTACCTAATCCTCGTGGACTATTTCAACAATGTTATGCCAGACACCTGTAGAAAACCAACGCCCTCATGGGAAGAACTAAATACCAACTAAATACCATCAGTTACCACTCGTAAGATTCTTGAGCACTAATCCTTCTTTGAGTTCCCAAAGGGAACTCCCATGGGATTAATACAGTTCTATCTGTCTGTCTATCTATGTATCTAATCACTCTTTCACTGTGTGGTACCTATTGAAGGAAAGGAAAGGAAGGAAAGTGAACTCCTTGTCATTGTGACATTGTAACACACATCACTGCACACAATGGTGTGCAATGGTGGGGACGGTGCTATGCTCAGAGCACCTCAGTGGTAACTTGGCAGCTGGTGGATTCGAACCTGCAACCTTCCGGACCCAAGTCCTTAATCACTAAGCCACCACTGCCCTATAGGGGTAACCAACAGTATCTGTGTATACGCTCAATTTGCAATCAGCAACTCAGTTTCTCCATTTCTACTTTTATAAACACAACCTTGTGTCATGATCCATAAAAGTTCTCCTTTTATTCTTCAGTTCCCAGATCTGCTTATAGGAAAAGCAGCTGCATCATATGTACCTCTTGTCCAGGAATTCTTCAGGAAAGGGTTTGGTTCCTCCAACTGCACATAATGTTCTCACCACATCTCCCTCTGCTGTCAGCATCATACAATAGTTGTATGATCGTAGGAATGTAACGACAGATACAGTTATTCCATTTATCATCTGGGTGGAGTTTGCAGCAGCATTACAGCCTTCTGCATGATCTCACGTTAATGCACTGCACTTTCTTTCCCTTTCTCTCTCTCTCTCACACACACACACATTAACCTCCTGTAACTAAAAGTTACGCTGGTGTAAGCTGGAGCGAAGTCTGTTCTGCTGTTGCTGACTTGAAATGACCCCAGCCCTCATTCTGGCACCACATTTTTGGCAGCCAGGCATCAGATTTATCTTGAAGTGGCACAGTTGGGGAGACGCCGAGGCACAGCGTGTAGAGGGAACAGAAAAGTATGGATTCATTTTTCCTCTCCGTACATGCTCGGTTGTGTTTGAGCTGCTGGCAGCACACACAGTAGAGGTGAAGTCACCGGGCATGTGTGGAGTGAAGAAACACAGAGCAGGCCAAGCACACATGCTGAGGAAGGTGTGTTACTGAGCTCTGTGGGTGTGTGTGTGTGTGTGTGCCTGTACTGTGAAAACACAGAGGTAGTAAGTAAACTTTTTGACCTCTTCAATTCAAATGAAAATGTGCAATAGTTGTTGTTTGGACAGTACATTTGAACTGCGGTTAACCATTGGTTTTAGTTCACTGACAATACTTTTGTCTATTTGTTCAAAATGAACAAATTCAGATTTTAATGTTGATGTATAACGCAGTTTAAAAATGGCCAGATAGTTTCAGTTTAAGATTGAAGGACTAGACAAGAAATACTTTTGATCCTCAATCTCCTCAATCATAGGTACAGCTAGAGGAAAAAGAGTCGACTTCATCTTTCAAAGAAAGAAAATATTATGAAATATGAAACCCTAATATAAGTATGTCCTTGATAGAAATACAATCAAAGGACTACGATCTTGTTATTTCCTAATATTACTAATATACTTATATATTGATATGCAGTACAAGTGCAAATAAACAATGACGGACATGTGAACTTGTCCTTTCCCGAATGTATGCCTTCACATGTAACAGGACTTCAGCCTAACTGTGGGTAATGACCAGCTCTTTTTATGGTGCTGAAGTTCACTCGATGCTAACCTTAACACACAATATATACTTTATTATGATGAATCATCGTCTGGGACTGTGCTAGGAGGAAATTGGCCTTTAGATGACACAATGGAAAAATAAATATCAGGGCATTATAAATGATCGCTGTTGAACTATGAGTGACTCATAACAAATCACTGGAACGCAGCCGTTTGATGTAGTTAGGCACATTATATGTCCAAACCAGATATTACCTTTGCCTTATCACTGTGATTTTCTGCTGTACTCACAGTTATACTGTCATTCCTTTTAGTCACCATCAAAGATCTGTCTGGACGTATCTGTTACGGACAAACAGATTCAAAACAGTAAAAATGCTGTCATGCTGTTCTTGTTATTTTGGGCTACAGGCATAAAAAAAATTTCAATTGCATTTAAGAATTTTACACTTAAGAAATGTATCTAAGTAGACTTTTATACCCGAGCTAATGTTTATCACCCTTACCAACTGGGGATGGCCAGTTCAAGTCTGATACTGATACTGCAACTTATTATTAAATAAATCATTAATTATCCATTGTTACTGTTAATTACTACTGCTATAGTTCATTCAAATATAAGATCATCTAACAAAATTATTTATATCATTAATAGTAAATGACATTAACAAAGGAATTACATATTAGGCTTATTTTCATTTCTTTAACATTACGTATTTGAGATAAGGTTTCATTTTTAAACATAATGATAGTTGCATGTTGAACTGTTAAGTATTTTGTATGTCCGGGTTATGAGCCCAGGCATGTTGCATTTCTCTGTAGTTGTAAATCAGACGTTATGTGAAAGACTGGTGCAGAATTGCGTGTCACTGCAATGGAATTCTTTTTACCTTTTTCTTTTTCCGACAATTTTTAATGTCACGCATTTTTGAAGGAGATGGGAGGTATATGACTAGAAGGGATGAGTGTTGAAAAAGGAAGAACATATGGTTCTGTGTGTATCTGTAGACCTGCTCTCAGGCTCACGATAGGCCAAACTCAATCTCATCATGTAAAATGTGACTCATTTATTACAGTCAGAAGTCAGTTTATCATCACAAAACTATTTAAAAAATGTCCACTTTTACATCTGCACCTGCTGTGATACACTTATGAGCAATGTGCATTTCATTTCAAAATTGCCCGTGTAATTTTAGGTAGCAGTGATGAAATATTACGTGACAGCAACTTATTTACATGTATTTAATAACAAAAGTTAAAAAAGAGTATGATAGCCCTCAACTGATTTGACTTTTTCAGACTTCTTGGTACATCTTATGGAAATGTCAAAGTACATAACTGATGTTGAGTAGTTCTTTCTAATGAAACCAAATGATTTTGACAAATGCTTATTCCGTAAAAAATAAGGACGAAAGCAAGGAAGGACAAGTTGAGATTGTTCAGCGCACCGAAAAGTCAAAGGTTTAAAAGTCATAAACATTGAGGCGCAGTTTCTACCTCTGGGCTTTATCGTTTCTCTCGACTTGTTGAAGCTGTAGTTGGCCGACACTATTCTATAATCACACTAGTAAAAACTACAACAACTGTATGTTAATAAACAAGATTAAAAAAGTAATGTTAGGAAATAAATGGGTTATAATGCCCAAAAAGTCTAAAAAACCTGACATGTGCAACTCAACAAACAAACCAAGTGAGATCACACTTTAACAACTCTCTGCAGAGAATCACATAACATGCTAAATGATTTGCTGCATCACATTTGATACAGAATCAAAACCATTGGATCCAAGAAAAGGGGATCAAGGAACAAAACACAAACTTGTAACCAGAACTTTTTTATCAATTATGTATCGATGAAGTTACACCAGATGAGTATAAAAAATTAGACAGCATTTTGAAATGATAACACACACACACACTCAAAGCCTTCTGGGAGAGCCATTGAAATAAGACAAGGAGATAGAATTGAGCTGCTATAAAATTCTTGGCAAGTTTCAGCCTGGAGACTCCTCTCCTTCATCATCAGTCATCATCCAACAGTGCTTGATAGATACCAGTGTTATTGCTTCTGCGTCTCCGGTCGACTTGAATTATTATAGAAAGGAGTTGGGAGTGGAGGAGAGGGATCTATCAAAGGCTTTCCAGACTTGCCCTCCTGTCTGCTCCCTCATCCCTTTGCCTCAGATCACAGTCTGACTGAGCGGGCCCTGAAAGTGAGCGAGCACTGCTAGCACTAATTAAGCTGGTGAAGGGCTCCAACAGCAGCTACAAGCCAGGGATGAAAGCACCCTTAATGAATCACAATGTTGTGGCAACTCTGGTAATTACCTCCATGGGCATAAAGATAAAAGATTATTTTAAAAGAAAAAAAAAACACATAGGCGCTTTACTTATAGGAATAGAAACCACATGACATTTGGGCTAAAAAAATTATGTATTTTAAATATGCCGCTTCATTTACTGACCCACTGCTGAATGCTGTTGGTGGTCAGTGGTTTATGAGAAAACAGATAGATGCCTAAAGTGGAGAAAGGTTTCACAGACCACAGTGTGATCTGTTTATTGTTTATGGTTTAGGGCATTGTTTCCCAAAGACTGGATCACGGCCCTCAGGTGGGTCGCAAGAGTTTTTTTTTTTGGGTCGTTGCGTATCATGTTTTCCAGGAGTTTATGAATAATGTCTATTGACTTGGGTCGCGAACGATTGTGACTTTTAAAATATGGCTCCCCAGAAAAAAGTTTCGGAAACCAGGTTTAGGGAATGTGACTCTTTCAAAGACAAGATGCAAAGATGGAGTTGATGACGGATGATTTGATTAGAATTAGGATTAGAAAATTGCTGTTCATTATGGCTCCCCATGTGTAAATCTCTAATTTTTGATGTTGTAGATTATGCTGTTATCACTGTGTTGGTGTAGGTGCACGACATAGACACTTATGAACAGGATGTGAGTTCTGACTAAGGGCTAAAATCGAGTTACGTCACAGTGTAGGAACGCAACTCTCGACGTAAATTGATAACCTCCTGTAATAGTCTTTGCGCTTCTTTCACGTAAAAACTTAACAAACAGCCTTGTGAAAGACTGATAACAAATGCATTAAGTCATGAGGTATGAGGTCATAAGATTTAATCAGTAAATAAGGTTCCACATGCAGCTGCACCTCCATGTTCTGCTACTAAAGCATGACATATACATACTAAAAGGAATAGCTGTGCTTGTGAAATCATCCGAGCAAGGTAGACATAACATGTTGACCTGTTTACATTCTTGCAGCACAGGCAGGATGCACTGGTGTCTTGGGGATAATCTCACCATCTATTCAGGGAGAGCAGGCGACAAGAAACCTCCACTGGGCAGGGCAGCAGGGCAGGATATGCCAAATACAGCATGCGGCACGGTTGTTCAACTGCTGCTAACAATAGTATTGTCGTTTGGGGATTTGATTCATAAAGAGAGAGTGTGTGATATTGTTTGGGGGCACACATCTTCTGAATGGGGTAAAAGATTTCCTTCATACAGCGGCTGCTATTTTTGTAACCTGACTGTGAACAACTAAACATAAGTGAGGAGGTTATTTTGGTGTGTGCTAGTAGCTGGTGTTTAGAGGTCATGACACATCAATATGACAGTTGCCCTGAGAACCAGTGCCAATGGCTCATTGTCCTCGTCCTCATCCAGCAGCTGCGGTTGTTGCTCCGGTCCTTTTCCTTCGGTGCTTATTGGTGGCCATTCATGATTTCTGTGGTTGTGTCTCTTCTTCTGCGTCTTCTCACCACAGTGTGCCAGCAGCAGCAGCAGCAGCTGAAGCTGAAGCAGATGAGTTTTCCTCACCGTGGTGACCCACAGTGCCCGAGCTGGGTGTGGTGTTGTGGATGTGGGCACGTAAATAAATATTCTGCCTACTCTTTCTCATTATCTGAATGATTTTTATACAGGGTACAAAAACAGACAGTGCATTAAATCACTTTTGCTCCAGTGGCAGCATCGTCTATTACTAGGCTGAGTCTGTGTTGAGTCTAACCTCTGGACCAGATGTGATCTTGGTCTGCGAGTCGTCAAATGTGTTTAAAGGACTCTCATTTGAACCAAATGGGGAATTTATTTAATCTATCTATCTATCTATCTATCTATCTATCTATCTATCTATCTATCTATCTATCTATCTATCTATCTATCTAATCTATCTATCTATCTATCTATCTATCTATCTATCTATCTATCTATCTATCTATCTATCTATCTATCTATCTAATCACTCTTTCACTCTGTGGTACCAATGGGTAACCAACAGTATCTGTATATATGCTCAATTTACAATCATTTTATTTATTTTTTTACATGCTCTACTCCAATTTTATTACAAAGTACCTGAAAACAAAAACATGTGGTCTTTGAGCCTATGAATTGTGAGGTTCTTTTCCTTTTTCACATTTACACCCACGGGTGTTTAGTCACGACTAGATTAAAATATGCAACTCTCATTATTAGTTTCACACACACACATTATGTTCAAACTGATAAGATAGTATAGAGTGTGTTGAAGCACTCTATTTTTAGAAATAAGGTAGGCTTCGCCTTGGGTAAACGTGACTGTTTCATTATGACATCTGAATCTCACATGTTTGGATGTCGCCTACACGCTATTGATCAAACAGGCAACTCGTACAAGTCCTTATGATTTCACTTTCTTATAAACAATGAAGGGATATGAGCTGGAGTCATTCTGAAGCTTCCATTCGCCCTCAGACAATGAAGCTCGGGCTTAGTGTGTGCTGTGGAGAGGCTGCACTACACCGCTGCAGAAAATAAGTCCATCAAATCTGGGTAGAATGCGCTTTGATGACTAACCTTGCTCACCGTCATCTCGTTTTGTCCTCTTTTTCACTCCATCTGCTTCTTCCACCCTCAAGCATCCTCTCTCTCTCTCTCTCTCTCTCTCTCTCTTTCTTCTCTCTTCTGTCCCATATCCAGCCATTCATGCCTGTTCTTTGTTTGTTTCTATGCTGTATCTTAACAGACTAGTTGCCGTGGCCTAACACAGTATTACGTTGGTAGCATTTCTCTGGCATTTTAAATGAATCCCATATCACACACTGAGTTCAGGATCCTAGGCCAGATATGTCTTAAACATCACTGGTGCCTTTTTGCTGCGCCATAAAATAGCCTAGAACCTAAGAAGGCCGTAGAAGTTACGTAACTTGTTTTAGAATTAAAATGTAATTACAAAAGTACTCACAAATCGCTGTGAAAATAAATAGGAATCCAAATATACAATGGAAAAATAAATAAATAGGCAGACATGGGGCCAGAACCTGGAAAGTATTTTTTGCAACAATAGTTTACTTTATTTTTGAGGCAGAATGGTTCCAGCTTTTCTGGCTCGTGATCCAAAACAAAGCCTCCTTAGGGGCTGATCACACGGAGACTCTGCACCCAGCATGACTGCTTCAAAAACACCTTTTTGTGTGCTGGTTGAGCTCAAGCTGCATGCACAAGTAGGCGAATAAATATAAACAAGAGAGAAAATGGATTCAAGCAAACCCCCACCTCTTCTCTTTGCCTTATTTGCTGGTATGAAAGAAGAGCGTTGCAAAAAGCAGGCATTTTGGGGTTGTAAAGCTCGGTTCTCGGTGGAATTGATTGGCTGTCAGTGACACTGGGAGATTTACAGACGCTTTGACACTGTCATCTGTTTCTAAAGTCAGAGAATATTTTATGGGGTGCAAGAAAATGATTTGCCTTCAACCTGTTGCTATTTAAATCTTAACAGCAGTATCACCTGCTGTTGTGTGCTCCACCTAAACTCTGTAAGCATAAAATACACTATGGCATATTTATCAGACTGCACTAGAAATATCTAAGGGGATGGAGGAGCGTTGCATCAGGAAACAAGAACAGAAAGCTGGTTGAATTAGAGAGCAGTATAATTAGTAGAATTAATGTCAAATTTTAGAAAGACCATGAGAACTGTTAGGTTATAGTCCTAGTCATGACACAAAACACTGAAACTCTTTGTACTGATAGATTTGGAGATTCATTTTATGTGAACTGTATTTTCAACATGATGACATGAACACACGCTGATCCAATATTTTTGTCTAACAACGTTGGACAAAATATGGTTCGACATTTTTAACTCATTCCGCAACTTTTTGCATCAATAATTCATATTCACTCAGTACAAGAAAATGAATAAGTCATATGAATTTAACTTGAGAAATCTATACAGTTACTGCTACAGTAGACCTCAAGGCAGTTCAGGATTCAAATTAAAGCAAAGGCTTTATATTATTTCTTTGTGTTGGAACTTGATTTTAGATTTTAGAACCTGCGTTGCAAAATTATGACCAAATGCAAGTTGTTTTTAATTCAAAACAAGGTTGAAAGCCTTTTTTAAAGTCATGGTCCTGATCGAATCTGTGGCCACTTACTGAATCTTGTGTAAGAGAACAAGAGTCCTGCATTTCATTAGATTTTGACAAAGTCTTTTCAGAATCAGCCTGTTCCTCAGGTCTGGAAAGATGCTGTGGTGGTCTCTGTTCCTAAATGAAGTGGCCCCAGGTCACTTGATGATTTACAGTGATTTCAGACCTGTTGTTCTTACATCAAATTTAATGAAAACCTTTGAGTCGAAACACTGGTGAGGTCAGAATTCTACAGGGCATGTACTTGATCTCATGCAGTTTGCTCTTAGCCACACAGAGGAGAAGAAAAACGCCACAGTCACTTAACTTCACCCTGTGTTTTAAACACTTGAAGGGAAATGGGTTTGCCATACTTCTGTTTGTTGATTTCTTTAGCTTCAATTCATACAGTATTACTTCATATTTTAACCATCCAATTAAACATGTTTTAAAACAAGACACTGGGAGTCAAAGCAAATGGAAGTGTAGCTTTCTGGCTAATTTTATTTATTTATATAAGTCGAAGGTCAAAACTAACAAAATATTATACTTCATGCAAAAGATTATGGTGACATCAGTCCTGGCTCAAGCCTGAGTCCATTCTGACTGGGCTTTCTGTTCTTACAAGTACTTGATTTGACTCAACTTAAAGGCACTAGAATTCATTATCGTTGTTCATTAAAACAGTGTGCAGCTAATTGTGACTCCCCTACAGAGGGAGCTATTAGTGCAGTTTTATTGCCCTCACTGTTGGTTGAGTGTAGTGGTAGACTATCATTATTGCAATCATCTAACTCAGTCAAAACATTTTCTAAAAGAGCAAGTGCGGCACTCGGGGTTTGTAGACTCCTAATTTCCTCCTAAACACAACAAAGAAACCGCACCAGACTTGGCCAAAGGGGTGATGCACTGGTATGCAGTATACTGTAGCACTGAACGCACACTAGTATACATGTCTGTTGGGGAGCACTGGTCTCAGTTAACTACATTCCTTTTTGTTTTGGTGCATTTCTTCAACAAACGTACAACCATGGGAATTCTTTTTATTGTTATATTTATATGCTACAGTCTGGTAACAGCCTACCGTCCTGATAGGCTGGATTGTTGTTCCTTGAGTGTGAAACTTGGGCCTGAAGCTGGTGTCCTCATCATGATAAATATTGTCTACTATTGATAGAATCTCTTGTAAGTATAATTACTATTTTACCTAAAACATTACTGATAAAGTTGTTTCTACTGTACGTTTATCTTCTGACAGCTGGGCTGACAGTATTTATATTTTTATCTCCCTCCCCTTCCCCTCCTTTCTCCTCCATTTTTCCATTTCACATTTTGCCGGGGCTGAGGGCTGACCATTGTCCCATTAAAAATGATTTATTTTCTCCACTGTCACCAAAATGTTTTATCATCTTTGGTTTTCTTTAACACATTTACCTTTACTTATAACTTGTTGTTATATTTTCAATATAAGATTTACTTATTTTTCCATTCTTTGTTTCATTCGTTTTATCTGTTAAGTCCACCCAGGTAAAAATGTTATGTTTTTAGGTTTGTACAAATGGAATTGACTGGATTTTGATTATAATAGCTATTACTTTGCTGCGCTTCTACCTCACTACACAATATCAGTTATTTTTTAGGTGTTAAAAAAACGGCTACATCTACTGTACATTCTTAGAGATGCATCTGTTTTACCTTCTGGACTTTTTTGGTAAACGTGTCAACCTGGAATAACAATGTGAATGCCAGTGCTAAGGCTCTGGTAACCACTGTAACAGGTCTCTTTAGATTTTATTTTTACACCTTTGGAAAAACAGGAATGGAAGGTTGCATGTTTCTGCTTCTGCATCTCTTACTTCATCACTGCCATAATTTTGCATCATAGCTGTTGTTCGTATTTCCAGTGTTTTTCCCAGGGATGCAAAAACAGACAAAGAAAACAGATGCTCTGTCATTGAGTTAGTTTTCACATCAAGTTCTTTCTTGCTGTTTCCTAAATGTGACCTCTGGTGTAATGACTGCTGCCACTTCAGTAGTCAACAACCACACCTCTCTGTTAAACCATGTTGATGACAACTGCTGCTCACACTGACATTCACTTGAGGCAAAAAAAAAGAGAGAAAAAGCCGTCTCCAGACGCATGCATATTCACTGATCTGAAATCAGACGCCTTTCTCTGTCTTGATACGCCTCCCACACAAATTGGTTCCCTCTGTGCACATGTATCCGGCCACAGGACACAAATGACTAGATGCAGCTCCCTGTAATGACATGTAGTGGACCAAAAAGGCTAGAATTATGGAGGGAGGAAAAAAAAATCACTACTTTCATCTCGCCTGCTGGGGCTGTCGTGCTCTTAAAAAGCTTCTGGTCTGGAATTCAAAATTGTAGCTATGCCAGTGGGGGGAGGAAACACGCGAGTGCACAAGAACATACACGCACATGCACATTAAGCCTCCGATGCCCTGTGGGCACTCACAGGGGGAAGCTTTTTCAAAGACTGCAATTTGGAGTGTTTTCAACCTCAAGGCCTTGCACTATTTCATGTCGCTAATATTGGGTGACTCAAGGTCAGTAAATGAAGGGGAATGTTAAGTGAGACAATGAAGGCAGACGTGCTCCTTGAACCCTGTGTGTCGCCTTTGATATGGTATATGTGCTGCTCTCGGCACAGCAGGACAACAATGCTTTCCGCTGCAGAATCGCATGATAAATCATTTAAAATGTTCCATAATTAGACTGAATTAATATTAAATTACACACATCAGTGGAAGTTAAAGAATGGACTTGGTTGTGGACGTACCTCCTCCTCCTTTCCTGGTACAGTCGTTCATCTGTGTGACCAAAACTGCGTTGTTTATGTTTCGGTCTGGAGCAGGAGGAACCAGGAGACTCTGGGGTTTTTAAGAGGGGTCTGGCTGTAATTAGGGTTTCCAGGTGTGGAGTTTTACACTCCTCATTTTGTGGCAAAGATGAAGGAGGTGGGGCTGGAGCATGGCTCCACAACCCAGGATGACTTTTCTGGAGGAACAGAGGCCTCCTCTGTCTCGGCAGCATCTGGCCCGGAGCAATTGACGGCAAAGGCGAAGGCATGGGCCTCAGCTGGGGCCTCCAGTCGGGGCAGGTGATGCAAAGTTCAACAGGAAATAGAGCTCAGGGATGTGGAAGGGCTTATTTTTTTCTGTCTGTGGAGGTGTCCTTCTGTTTGGTCTTGGTAAACAGTTTGTGCAGACAGTAGGTAACTGTGGCTTTGACAGGGAGACAGCACTGTATTTATCTTCTCCATGTCTGCTCCTCTTTTTTGACGAACCCTACATCTGGGATTTTCACTTTAAGTTTGAGTCTAAAGCTAACACAAACCTCTCTGCCACTGGTACATGAACGTTCAACTCCTTCACATTCTGACTGTTAGCATGGAACTAACCACACCGAACGTTGGAACACCTACTAAGAATGCAATAAAAAGCAAACCTTTCATTTGGAAACTCTTATTTACCTTAATTTTATTTACAGATTGAATTAATTTAGAAATGTAGCCGCCCAAACACTGCTAAGGATTCAGGATTTTGTTGTTCTTATAGGATTATTTCTTTTCAATCTTTATAGTAGTTTGTCAGTACAGTTGATCCAGTAGATGTTACCCTGCCCCAAGCATAATGGTCACTACTGGTGATACAGTACATACAGCAACTAATGCAGCACAAACAGAGTGGCACATGTGCATTTAACAAATGTGTACCAAATGCTGTGTGTTTCTTTTTTTCTTGTAATCGGTGTGTGGTCCAGTTCTTCTCAAGGACTACATTGTGCCGTCACATGACAATTAATTGACCACTCTGAAGCCTAGATCTGACCAAAACTGTCAGATATGGACCAGAGCTTTGTAGCGTCCGTTCTGTGACTTGTTTTTGTCTAATGTAAGATTATAGTTTGTACCAGAAGCATCATGTTGTGGCTGAATGCGGTGAAGCCAGGGGTTGAACAAAGCGTTTCCACCAATATACCGTTGTCATTTTTACTTTGACTGTTTGGTCCATATCCACCTATGTGGACCTCTTAGGTTGCTAGGTAAGGTGATGTTCTTCTAATACATACATAGGCAGCAGCATGTGTTAACCCACATAAGAGGCTATAACAATAATACTCTCTTGTTAAGTATAGATATTAACATTACTTTGATGTACACAACAATGCCAAAATCTCTTGTCGTTGCGTCACATGTGGTATTGTAGCTCAGCAGTGAGTCTGGTTTGTAATGCATTGAAAAGTTGCATCTCATTCATGGCAAATGATGTGGGAACAAAAAGGAGGAACCTATATTTCTGCTGGAATAAGGGTCTCCTGTAGGGAATTTATTAACTGATGCACCACAGCAGGCCTACCCTGTAATCAAGGCTGTGTGAGTGAGCAGCTCACGTATACATCATCTCCTCTGCTCTAAGGTGAAGTGTTGGAAACAGTACTCAAAGGGTTCACGTTTCCATCACAAAGTGCTTACTGGATCAAACCTGGTCGTGATGCTGATGCTTTGTTGACCTCTAATGGGTCTCTAACAAGAACCGCAAATATAATACTGTGTCTATTAGAATACATGTGATATTCACACAGTGTGTCGGTGAGATCAAGCATTCAAGTCCAAAGTAGGTTCCCGTCACAGGGGGGCGTGAACAGTGCCGTTCAGTGCATGCATTTACATAGGAAGAAGCTCTTTTTAAGGATCAGGACACAGAAGTAAAACAAGTATAAACCATACATCATAGCAGGTCTCACTACTTCTTCTTATAAACCTTCCCTTTGCTGCCATTCTTCTAAGTGGTTTGTTCAAAATCTGTAATTAAAAACCTATTTTGTATATTTTTGTATGTTTATTTGTGATTTTAGCTGTAAAGTTTGGAAATGTTTTATTTTGTGCCACATTGCGAAGTGTTTATAACTTCCAGCTGTCCAGCCTGAACCCTAACTAACACCAGGTATGTTTTTGACTAATGTCTGCAGTGTTAAAGGTGCACACAGATGACACAGGGAACTGAATGGAACTTTTTCATTCAAGTCTGCCTAAAATTCCCAGTTTAAAGTCAGTAGAGAAGGCAGTTAGTGAACATCATTGTGTAGTAGTTGCTACTGTATAAAGGTTTAGGTTTTTTTAAAGGGACTTTAAACTGTTTTGGAAAAAGGCAATAGCGCTGACACCATATCCATCCAATACCAACCCATCAGTTTAATAGTGATTTTGATACTTTCGCATAAAACCTTTGATACCTGATGACGTGCAGCATCGTATTTTTAGGAATTCGCCTTGACTTCAGAGACCCAGCTGTCAGGACTTCTCAGTGCAAATATCAAACGTTAATGTGACAGAATTATGAATGTCCTGTGATCCAGCAGTGATGCTGAGTATGCATCACTCCCCTGCGGAGCTAGAGCACAGAGCTGTCAGGTTGAGCAAAGAGTGCTGGCCTTTGTCCTCCTCTGGTCTCTGCGCCTGTTCGCTTTCATCTGTCCTGCAGAACAGGCCCGGGTCAGTACATGTTTCTGTGAAACCTGGACTAATTCCTTCCCAGGGATGTGGGATTTGTAGTCAGCAGTCCTCTAACATCACCTTGAGAGGAGGAAAAAGGACTAACTCCCAGGCCTGAAAGTACAGCATTACATGATAAGGTTAATGAGGGAGGCAGGAGATCCTGCTCCCATCACTGCTTTATCTTCTCCTCCCAGTTTCTCCCAAGTGACTCCAGAGACCGTATCTAGCTGCTCTCACTCTGAACAAGTTAAATGTGATCCATAATGACCCTACAAATGTCTTAACACAGCGTGCATGGCCCCGATGCCTGTCTGTGTTTGATGCTCCATCAGGGAAATGTGAGGAGTCAGAGGCCGCTGCTGCTGCTCGTGGTTTCCAGATGGGGATGTCATTGATGAGGAGAGGTGTGGGCCAAACTGTTGGAACATGCCTCGTCAGTTAGCACTTTTAAAGGCACAGGGAGGAGGTGTGTGGGAGTGAAAGTG
>NC_024316.1:7485206-7511461 GCF_000523025.1 Cynoglossus semilaevis | reverse complement strand
GAATGTGTGTGCTTTTGTGTGTAGAGGGAAAAAAGGTTTTGTTGGTGGCTGCCGAAGCCCTCCCAGTGGAACTGATTATTCCTATTTTAACTGATGAGAGTTAGGAGAAGGGGGCGAGGGGTGGGAAGTGGGGGGTGGGGCGGCAGGGGTGGAGGTGGTTCTGGAGCTGCTGGGACTGTGAAGCTGTGAACAGCAGGCTAATTAATTACACAGCAGCTTGTGGGAATATGCTGCCTAAATGCCAGTCAGGTCCCTGTGAGGCAACACACTTAGCAACTTCAGCGTTGCACACACAGACATAATCGCACACCGCAGAACCTACAGAGTTTTTTGGATAATTAACTTCAAACAAGACCATCAGTGATTTAAAATGATTCACATGAAAAGGAAGGTTGTGCCGACTTGTAAAGAAGTCATGAAGTCATTGAGCCAAAAGAATGGAGTACTTTTTATGTTGTACAAAAATGAAAAAGAATGGGTCAGTGTTCAATTATTCCCTAGCTTCACATCTCATATTTATTATAACACTCAAAAACCTTCAGACCTGATAAGTTCCCAAACATAATGAGAAACATTCTTGAACATATCTGGTTGTGTCACTGGGGGACAGTAACAATAATTGACCAACATGTCAGGTGTTGGGACATTTTTAACAATTTCCCAACACGATAAAAAAAAAAAAAAAAATTCAAATTGTATCTGTATCTGGGTCAATTTAAGGGCTTAAAAGTGTTGTTTTTCTAAAAGGTGTTAAAACTGGTTAGTTGATCAAATCATTGTTAGCTGGAGTCATTATTTTGTCAACTTATAATGCAGGAATATATTTGCAGCGGGAATGTGTGTGTCTTAGGTTAGTCTCTCCACAGTGATTGTTACAGACAGCAGTGTTATTTTTATGCCATTGTTCAAGCAAACGGGTGGACAACTGAGCTGACAGGCGCACTGCCGATATCCGTTGCTTTATAGAGTCCCACAGTTTGAAATTAGAACTTCCTGGTTTCCTTAAAGGTCATCAATGGCCAAAAGGTGACTTGACAGTATGACATTATGAATCCGAATAAGTCGTCCTCTGAGTTAGGCCAGCAGAGGGTTTGGTGTGCTGTGAAGACAATCAGTCAGATGTCAGCGAAGGAGATCCTTTCTTCCTGCTCCTGCTGTGACGGGATTTCAGGGAGGATGGTGTTCCTTCTTCACTGAGTGGAATTATGTATGAGGGCACCTTTGTGGTTTTTCCCGCACCTTGCTGCAATCGCTGCATATTCTGCTCTTCAGCTGACAGAACTCTGAGTTATTTTAAAGAGCTTTATTTTATTTGTCTAAACCTAAAATGGTAGTTATTATTGCACAACTAATTATAACTGTTATTCTGGGCACTCAAGTGTTGAGTGCTGCCTCACACTTTTCCATGCCTCGCCTACATACATGGAGGCCTACAACAAGCTGCCCTGTGGTGACTGCCAGTCCGTAGGTGGCTGCACGTACATGTGTGTTCATCTCTTGCCCACCTGTCTGTAGGCTCTTCATGAGTAGCCTCACCTCCAATGAGGACCCCCAGAGCCTGGTGTCAGTTTGGCTTCTGCAGACTGATGAGTGTTTGTTCACCACACACCAGTATCATTTGTATCCTCCTCCACTCCTCACAGAGACGCTCCCTGCTGAGCCTCAACATGGCAGCCTAGTGTTAATGCCTCTGCTGTGTGTGTATGCGTTTGTCTACGCATGGTAAATTACAGCTCCTGTGTCTGAATGCAGTAGCATGTCTTTAGCATGCTACAGCAAAAACAGTATCATTATGTGTTTTGCTGTGTGTAATGTGTGAGCATTTACATGCTAACTGTAGGTGTGTGTCCTTGTAGTCCGGGTGCAGTGAGTTAGAGGCTTTGTAATTGTGACAATCTAGGTGAGAAGTGGGCAACATCACCACAGACAGACACCTCAACAGATCGTTTGTAGTAAATAAACGAGCAGTAGCTGTGTGGGTGGATACTAATTTATATATATATATATATANCTATCAGTCTTTCTACACAAAAGGTTGCATTTAGCAGGACGCAGCAACAGCTAGCAATTTACGCTTTTTTTATGTGGTTCAACCTCAGCTGTGAAATAATCATGGAAGACAACAAAATTTATAAAGTGTCAAAACAAATGCCACTTCACTCAGTATAAATAAAATAATGCAGAAAAAAAACAAGATAAAGAAAATCCACAGAGCTGTTAGTGTGTGCTCCAGTTCATTAAGGCCCTGATGTTGAGTCCCTGCTGTGATCTGAGATAGAAAGTTTAGGGCTTCAACTTGGAAAGACTTTCTTTTTAATTTTGTCTCTTGGGCAGTGAAATAATATTCCCTTTTATTCTAAATTGACCAAACAAACAGGGGCATTTAAATTAAAATGTATAAACATGACTGGAAGAATATAGGTTCTTATTACTTATAGATTGGAAGGAATATTTTATTTTTTAAATCTCCAAAAACCTATTTGGCAAGCTGTATGCGGGATCCTGGCCAGGGAGGTACAGTGAGCTGCTTATGGCTTTTCCCTGTTATATTGTGGAATGTATAGGGTGTTGACAAATGTCCAAACACATATCACATGACTGTTGCACATGGTTCCTGCAGAAATATTTTAGACGTTGGCTTGTGTGATCACTCTTAACTCAACTCCCATGTATACCTTCTCTTCCATCAGTTTTATCTAAAAACCTAAAATAAAGCAACAAAAAAAAAAAGGAAAAGTCTGGCACGATCAGACCCAGTGTGGATGTCCAGGTCAGGACAAAGGACTTGGAAAGTCGTGAGTTGACAGGAAGTTGGACTTTCTGTATTATGCTGGCAGTTTGCCATGTTAGAAGATGCCATGCCTTTGGAATTTATCCTGTAATCTCACATTTCACGACATTTCCTCCTTGTATTGTTGGCCCAGGAGCTGAAACGCTGTCGCGTTACACGCCAAGAGCCACGAGAAGGAACTGGGCCTCTGCTGCCAGTTTTGTATTAACTCTTGGATATGTTTCAAATAAAATATTTAATGTAGAATGTTTTCAATTATTCATTAGATTCTCTGATCAGAGCTTCTCATAATGCCCTTTTAATTAGAGCGTTATAGGGGGAAAAGAGTCTTGTTTTCTTCTGAGAACTTGAGTCTGTTTTTCATAATTAATCATTGATTTAAGACACTTAACAAGAACCAGGATTGATGAGCATCAGGGTTTGATTGTGTAACATCAACAGAACTTCCTGAAGGCTGCCTGGGAAAACAAAACAGTCCAAACATTACCAAATGGGAATTTTGGCCATTAATATTGTGTATTTTATTCTTCAGGTACAGTAAATATTTGTAGTGAAAAAAACAGTACGTCATGTACCACATGGCTGTAGGTCAGTCTCTGCACAACTAAATGAAAAAAAAAAAACATAATCAAAAAAAACTATGTATTCCCATTCTTTTCCCCACCTTTCATGGGAAAAAAGTTTTCTTTTTTTGCCAACAGGGTACTGTAGTATTCATCATCTGGCCAAATACTGAAGGACTCACGGAAGGTGAAGGTTCTTTGTTTCTATTTGATCTCTCACGACTTGAATTCCAACCGCAGAAGGTCTTTGATATTCTCCAAAAGGATGTCTCAGAGGAAACCTTTCATGATAAGCCAAGCTGGGCCGGCCCAGAGAGCAAAGCATGTAACTGGCTGCATGCTTTTTTTCTCGCCTCTTTATCCAACCCTAGGCCCAGGTTTTCCTTTAGCTCCAGCCTGCATCTCCACTTTGTTCTCAGGAAAAAAGTAGTGGACATGTTTAAAGGTGGAATAACTGCAGCTGAGTCCAAGATTTTCACAAGAACTTCAGGTGCACAGAAACACTGTTGGGAACTTGGAGATATCTTACATACCAATATGATACCAATACTGCAGTAGTAAAATACTGGTATTTTTTAAAGCTACTAAAAATGTTAAATTTTGATCATTGGAATTTTTAGACAAAAAAATCTAAAAAACAGAGAAAATGAGTAGAATTATGTTAATTTAATTTAATTAACTGAAAAATATTTAAAAAATAGCATGTAATTTTAACATAGTACTAATGAAAGAGAGGTGGAAAAAGTCTACAAATAATTGCAGTGATTTCTCTTGTGTCACTGTGTTTGTTATACAGACTCGAGTGTAGAGCAGTAACTTGTTTTTCCAGCCACAGCTCAGTTTTGCAGGTATTCATGTGAAAGTTTTGTTGTTAAGGCGTGTATTTTGTTTTGCTTCTCTGGAACTTTTTTCTTCTCTGGAAAAAAAAAAAATTGGACATCACATCACAGCTGATGGCATCAGTGCCACAGGAAGAGAACTGGTGCCAGTTTGAGGCTCTGATCAATGCCACTGTCACCATATGGCAGAGTTGTGCACAAACACAACAGCCTGCCCGTTGCCTCTGGCTCAACACGATAACCCTGTGTTTCCTGATTCAGATTTATGTCAGACATGGAGATAATTCAAAATGATGACATACGATCATTCATTTTTCCTTCTGTGGAACTGGTTTTCACCACAGTGGCTTTTCTAGCAGTACAGTTCATTATGTACAGTAGGGTTTTTTTTAGCTCTTTATCTTTTAGACAGAACATTCTCACCAAATTGACAATCAGGTTATAACCTGAATATCCAATCTAGCAAACCCTACTACAGATCAGTTCTCTTAGACCACGGTCAATGGTAATTATGATGATATTTTCCTTTATACTGATTCCTGAACAGTCTGAGACCAAATATCCAGCCATTTTAAACCAGGACAGCCCACCCTGAATCCCTCACAGCCTGTCTTTCCCTTCATCACATCGGTGTACTGACACTTCGCTTCTACTCCTCTACAACCTTTATTGTTTCTTATTTAGTTTGTCAGAAACCCCAACACAGCCGTTCTGAGACCAAACTATACTGTATACCGGTCCAACTAAGAGCCTCAATATCAGCACTGAAGACACCTGGTCCTGAAGGATGAACCAAGGTTGAAGGTTCTACAAAACTATTAAAACACTGATTGTTATAAAAGTGGTCTTCTGTTATGTTGTTGATGTTTTGCAACCACACATCCACACAGTGTTGTGTTGTTGTTGTTGTTGTTGTAGTCGGTTACTACTCCAAGGTCAGGAAAAGCTGCCCCGTCTATTCTCTTCTTTATTTATTCATCTTCCACCGCTTAATCCTTTCCAGGGTCAGGAGGAGCTGGAGCAAATCCCAGCAGACATGGCAAGGACAGGGTGCCCTGCACAGTTCACCAGTCCATCACAGGGACACATTTAGAGACACACACAAATACATAATGAATTTAGACAGGATCATTAACCTCATCCCAAATCTGCGTGTTTTTGGCCTGTCGAAGGAAACTAGGGTTTCCTGAAGAAAACCCCTGGTCACAATGGGATTTGAATATCTATACACAAAGATGAGGGTAGAACCAGCAATCTCCGGAGTCATCATTTCTATCACAGTGTTGCCCTCTACTCTTATCTTTAATATTGAGACTTAATTAGATGACTTCCACGCCTGTAGGTCAACGGTGCCCAATCACCAGGGACCAGAACTGACTCGTGGAGCATTTGGTTCAGGGCCTCACAGAAAAATTCAGATTTTTTTTTTTTAATTCATGTACAGTATTCTGGCATGGTATTTTATTTTGAGAAACCATAGTTTTCGTCTGCAACTCTTTTCAGCACTTCAGTCTGTCACTAGTTCAGTAAAGCCTTCAAAGTAACAAAAAAAACCTAATGTCTAGATAAACTGCATCCAGAAACAAAGCTGCATTGGCGACAGCTGATGTACAATGATGTTTTTAACAACAGACAATTTGAATAAACCAGTTCTCCAGTGCATGGTATGTTGCCTTCTGTGTTACTATAGAGAAAATCCTCGATCAGCTGGGAGCTGAGCATCCCTTGGTGATACAGACTGATGCACATTGGTTTGGAACCAGAGTTGTTTTTTAGTTTTGTATTGATCACTGAAAAATATTCATACAGTGGCTGTAAAATACACATTTTAGATTATATACTTTATTTTCGTTCAGCCATTTTGCCATCACATTGATTTATACTACCTTTTTAAAAGGCAGTGCAGTTTTTCTTCACATACGCTCACACTCGCGCTTTACGTGCACCAACAAAGCAAAGGTGTTTTATTTGCCGTATTGACTTCTCTTCAGAGATGTGGATCTGTGCGCCCTTCTGACACGCATGGTTCATAAAACAAAGTGTCTGAGAAAACACATCCGAAATCTCAAAAGAGGCTCACGGTGTTGAATTCAACCTTGAGAAAACAATGCGAGAAGATCTTTATTGAACAATGACAATACAGTAATGAAGCCCTTTCTTGTAGCCATAATGAGACGGAAATGCTTCTTTATTACAGAACAGGAGGGTAAAAACAAAAGGCATCAGACTCTGTGTGCTGACATTTATCATTAGATCAAGCTTTGGTTTCTGTTCTTTGCACTTTTAATGTGAAATTATGTATTAACCTTGTGACAGAAACACAAAAACACTCCGTTTGAAAGTGAATTGCATCTTTTGTATTTTCATTTGTTGTATTTTCATCTTTATGTATACATTATAATATTTACCAATGAGCAGAGGTTTTCAAAGTGGGGCCTGCGGTCCTCTGGAGGGGCGCTAGAGGGCCCTCAGAAGCGTAAATTGCTGTAACTGTCAAATTCTGAATTTTCCCATTATACCTGAATGCACCTCTTGTGACCATGCTGTTTGGGGGGGGAGGGGGGGGGGACTTGGGATAGAGACGTTTTGGAACCCTTTACTTACTAAAGGGATGGAGAGTAGATGAGAGTAGTTTTGTCTGTTTTTCCTTATTTCAGCCCACTGCTGGTCTTTTATGTAACCTTCAGCAGTTCATTGACACTTGGATTTATATAATATTACTCCCATAGCATATCACGGATACTGTTTGTTTATAGAACCAGGTCTCTATAGCAGAGGCCTGGATCCATCTCTATGTGACTTTGTTCTTTGATTTGGTTCAAGCTACAAACATCACACACATGAGTACCAAGTGGCATTATACCATTCAAAAGTGGCTCAAAAGTCATTCGTCCCTCGTACCGAGGTCAAACTGGAAGCATAAGTAGAGTAGAGAGTAGAGTAGAGTAGGGCTTTATTCATCCCCCTTGGGGGAAACATACTTGTACAGTAGCAAGTGGCAGTGCAGAAAAAGAGAGAAAAGGAGTTAACACAATAAAAAGAGTAAAAAGAACTAAAAAGCAAAAAGCACTCTAAAATTAAAGTAAACTTTAGAAAAATATACATAATGAACAAAAAATATACATATTGAACAATAAAGTGGCAGTGAAGGGTGCAGGTAATCAGTGCAATAAATAAATATTTTACCATTTAGTGCAGTTTTCATAGATAAACAGTCCTCCAGCAAAGAGAAAACACACAATATCTCTCACACACACACAGTATGATGAAAACATGTAGTTAGCATGTAGTTCATATTGTTCCTAAAAAGCCCAATGTTGTGTACAATATGATAAAAGAGAGTATAAAATGTTGGGCTTGATGAGTATTAAAATTTGAAGGTTTCCTTTTCAGAGTAGTACACTATGTAGTAATACAAAAAATAAATGTGCCTTGTCTAATAAACTTAAACTTAAACTTATTAGTCATTGTGACACAGCACAGCACACCCTGCACAACGAAATTTACCCTCTGCATTTAACCCATCACCAAAGTGAACAGTGGGCAGCCGTGGTCGGCGCCCGGGGAGCAGTGCTTGAGGACGATGCCATGCTCAGTGCATCTCAGTGGCAACCTGGCAGTTGGAGGATTCGAACCTGGGGCCTTCCGGACCAAAGTCCGCCTCCTTCACCACTAGGCCACCACTGCCCATAAAAAGGGTATTAGCAACTTATGCAAGGCAGCAGGGGGCGTCCCTGATGTCTTGCCATATTGTTCTTGTTAAGATACAGTCACTGTTTGTAGTTCAGCCCACATCCGCGTGGATTATATAGTCTAATCCTCCAACACACAAGCTGCTTGCCGTCAGGAGGTCGCCATTGTGTTTACTAGTGTGTCCATGTGCGTGTGGGACATGTCTGTGTATGCACAGGCCGCGGTGAAGCACATCAGTGGATGATGCATTTACAGGGAGGTTATGTCCAATGTAATCAAACTGTTAAAACTAACATATATACGTGCATAAGTCACGTCCATCCATGTCTCTGACTTTGAACAGAGGCTGAGAAACAAACAGAGCATTACTCCTCCCTCCTCCTCCTCCTCCGTCTGGACCACAGTCAGAGTCTGTCCTTCCAACCCCCTCATCCTCCTCCCCCCTCACATTTCCTTCTCCTCCCATCACAGGCTTCTCGCTTGGATGTTGGAATCGCTCCAAGGAGCAATGTGGAGGAAGGTAGGGCGGTAGTCACTTGTGACAGAAAAATGCAGGAGCTCTGAGCATAGCTGAGCAGGATGAATGACCCTCAGCTGCCCCAAAGCCTGAGGGACTGCTGGCTCACTGATGGCTCTGTTCATGACGTCCAGACACAGATGCTGCAAAGGTTTCGCTGAGAGAAGGCTTGGCTTCCAGCGTGGCCCCTTGTAAAGCCCAAGAGAGCAGAGAGGAAATGTGTGGGTCACTGCGTGCACTGTAAAAAGAAACTAACAAAAACATTTCTGCCTGATTTTTGTTTTACTTTGAGATTTGTCCTGCGCTTAAAGGTTATGTCTACATCTTTATTAGCGTGGTTTTTGAGAATTTACTGTGTCATGCACCTCGGCATATGTTACATCTCCCGATTTGAAAATCACTTCAGCCTTTATGTAACAAAAAGGGAACTGCAGGGTTGGACTGACCAGCACACTTCTATATGTTGAAAAAATAAAGATTATAAATGCTGTTTTTAATTAGCTTATTTAAATGGCTAAAACACTAAAAATAAGACAAAGACAAAGTCAGACTTGCGTGTGAGATGTGAAACTGGGGTCAGGCTATGAACTGGCACATTGAACACATTTTTCCTGATAATTTATATCTTGAGAACTTAATCTGTGTGGTGCTACTAGTGAAAATATGAGGTGATTCATTTATTGATAAGAGCTACTGGGAAAGACATCAGTTTCCAGAAATCATCTTCCAAAATAAAAATTAAGAAGAATTTATGTTGAAGCAACTGGGTGTAAAATGAGCTTGAACTGATTCAGAGACCAGCAACAGCCACTGGTCTCCGCACTGCACTCCGCACTCAAAATTAAATGATTGAATAGCTGATGTGTTAACCATTTAAGAAAAGAGCAGCAGGAAGTGCAGAAGTAGACGAAAATAGAACAGAAGGACATTTTGACATTCTCCTAACTTTTGCTAACAATTTAATGATACGATGCTGAGCTTTTTGACATTACAATTACACTGAAGATCCTCATTTGTCACAGCCACAGATGGAGGTGCAGACATCACCGTGTGGCTGTAATATGCACAGCATTATGAGGGAAGCAGCTGGAGATCATCTGAGTATCCAAGGAGAAAAGTGGCTGCTGCAAATGTGGCGTAGAGGGACGGAGACCGGCCATGTGTGCACCATCTTTGTTGGGATTTAGGCATCCTATCAGTACCAGGACCATACCAGGTATGTCTCTGCAATACATAGATACTGTACATAGGAGCTCACATTTCAGACATCTGTATTCACGTGTTTTAGATGGAAATTAGACAATTTATCTGATTTCTGGGCTGCCGCGTTTTCTACTACATGTTTCAGCTGTCCTACAAGAGGCTTTTTATGTTCTTGGATACGTTCTGAAATGGAATTAAAAAAGCAATTTGGATCAAAATTGAAATGTCTTCTAGACTGTACGACAGTCCAGTTGCCTTCCTCTTAACTGGCTTGGAAAAATAATAAATAATAATGTTATGAACTTTGAAAAACTTTAAAATTGAAATTTTAAAACTTTAAAATTTTAAACTGTCAAACATAAAGTGTGGCTTCATAGTAATTTGAAGAAAATTATTTGTAATAGTGGTTAAAATTTAATGCTTTATATCTGTTCTAAAATTTTAAACTGTCAAACATAAAGTAGTTTCTGCACCATCCAAAGGGGGGAGGGGGGGGGGGGAATTGAAGCACAGCCCAACCTTAAATTGAATTGTCATTCAACAGTAAATACAACAGGAGAATTAGACTTTTTAGACCTTCATTAGAAGTGAAATGTCTATATAGAGAATATCAATAAATCTAATCTAAAATTAATATAAATTCATTTGCATGGTCTCCATTCTTTTTCATAGGGTGTCCATCTGGCCCTGCTGAGCTCTGTGGGAAAAACTGATTAGAGCTATCCAATGGCATCAGTCCCTGCCCAGCAGGGCTTTGTAACAGAAGTGGTCCAGTCCTGTTTTGTCTGACCCATAATTCAGTGGGGCCTCGGAGATAGTGAGTATTCCTGCCAGAAGGCATAAAAAAACGCACCACACTAAACCGAATGTACCACATGAAGAAAACAGGGAATTACATCAAGGAAACAAACAGCCATGTGAAATAGCGGCCGGAGAGAAAAAAAAAACACCCAAACCACACAAATACATCCAGGAATAGACGTTTTATAAGGAGTAGACATCTGAACTCTCAACACAAAGGCACCAGGCTTCCAATCACTCATCCTTAATACATTCCAAACACCAGCAGCTCCCTGAGGAAACAACATGTTCATTCAGTTCACGTCAAGAGCGTGCAGAGAGAGCAGGATTTGAACAGCTGTGGGCCTGTCTCCATAAATGGGTTAACCATGTGTACAGTTGACTTAAACATGCAGCATCACTGTCACTAATTGCTCAACTAAAATCACATTTGGTTCTAGACTGATTCCTGACCTCTGGGCCTCTGTACATTCTCCATTGGTTTGACTTTTTTAGCTCCCGTTACACGTGAGCTGGATATACAGTACAATCAAGTCTTTTATGTTGAATTTTGGAAAAAATGAATGTGCCGTCTCAGACCCAGAGTAACAGAAACAGGAAAACTCTCTTCTCTTCAGTTCCTTAGTCACTCAACTCCAAATGAACCTTAAAACTATCTGCCAGACTTAAACGGGAGCTTGAGAAAAACAGATGGGCTTTGAAATAAGAAAATAGTTTTCTCTGCACGTCTGTAGGAAGGACACAAAAGTGTTTGGTTACAAATCATGGTTGAGGTGAAAATCCAGACAAGTCAACCCGTACGTTGCCAGGTCAGGTGTAAATCAGCAGATGACTTTAGCGGTCAGTTAAACCTCCTGCCTCCATAAGCAGGTGAACAGTGGGGTTACTAGTTTCTATCCACCATGATGTTCTGCTGAAAACCCACTGACTGTCTGGTGTCTGTTAGTTTAGATGGTTGAACTGATGGTAGATGGTTGGACGGGACAATGATCTAAGATAACGACACAACATTCGAGTCAGAAACAGTCAGAACTAGTAATTAAGACCATTAGCTTGTCAAGAAAATGTTAAAAAAGTTAAATCAAGAGGCCACGGGAGAGGCTTAGAGTTATTAAGCGAGTCTTGTTCTATTATTCCGACATGCGGCTGTAAATCAAATTTTGCATGGGAACTATGCGATGAATACGTCGTCACGTAGCTCTATGCGCAGAAGACAGCTTTGTTTACATTCGCCAGTTTTATTGCGTACATTGGAATGTGCTACATTCACTTTCAGTTTTATTGCGTACATCGGAATCTGCTACATTTACATTCTTAAGTTTTTGTTATTTCATTTCGTTCTAAATTATTGTGTGTATTGCGTGAGTGACATAGTTACTTATGAACAGTATGAGTTTTGACTCACCCTGCACTGAAAGTAAGTCCAGGACTGCCTGAATATGTCAGTATATGTGTATGTGCAGTGACAAGAAAGATTATATCTCTCCTCTTCTTCTAAATCTAGAGAGTCGGTGGCTTATTTTCTAATAGAATTGCACAGATATGAAAAGACTGAAGAAACAGAAACTCTCTCTCTCCTACCTTCTCTCTGACCACAAACACTGTATCTCGGTGCATCAGTAAATTGCAGTTGTAAAGATTCTCCTCAGTGGGTACCTGTCATCTAAAGTGCTTCCTGGAGATGATGTGGTGGAGAATATGAAAACCACAGATAATAGCGATTTGTTGATTGTGTAAGAGCAGCAGCAGCCTAAACACAAACTCTGCAGACCCACCACAGAAGAACAGCTCTGCCATGGCCAGCTTTAAATCACACGCACAAACCAGTCTGTCTCTAACACACACACACACACACACACACACACACACACTATCTTGTCTGTCTGTCTGACTACCCATTACTCAGCCTGTTTCCCCTCCTCTTATCTCCCCTACAGAGCGTCTGCCTCTCTCTCTGCCTCTCATCTCCTGGATCTTTTTGTGGTGGTGGTGGTGAGTGTGTCTGCTGCAGACCTCGTAACCACTTGTATCTTTACAAAATTGACAAGATCACATATTTAGCAGGAAAGAAACTCACGATACAACAAGTGCATCATTGGAAAAAAAAAGAAAAATTAGAATGTTTGGTGTATGATTTCAAATTTACATTTGACATTAATCTGATTTCTGCACTTTTGGTCCAGGTGTCACAATCACCAAGTGTCACTATCCTCTCTCTCCACGCTAATCTACTGCTGTTCTTAATCCAGTTTCTCTCACTTTTGATGAGAAATCCACTGCAGCGCTGAGGCAGGTTTACACAATAACAAAAACAGCACTTCCACTCTCTGATTGGTTGAAGATAATCGCCTGTTTACATTGCACCAGATATTGTATTAGCTGGTGTATCTGGACTGCAGGCAGGCCAGTCAAACTCTGGTATTTTATGTCTACAAAGCTGCACATACAGATAGTGAAGAATGACACCTGTATTCTAAAAACTACATTACTGGGGAAAATATGTCATCTTCAGAGTACATACAAATATCTACATGTGAGTCTCTGCATCAATGCTACCTTTAAATACATGAACTTCGACACTACTGCACCACATACCTTCACAAATACTAGCCTTTACACCAGTGCTCATCATCAGAACGGGATTTTTATTTCATTTCATTCGAGGGTCTGGCCCTCAAGGTGCCTGAAAAAAATCTGTCTCTCCAACAAATATAGTTGGTGACCCCTGCTTTAAAACTTTCCTTGACTACATATCCAATGACTGTAGTCTGCTATTGGCTGTACACAGTGTACTACAGTATATACAACACATGCCACTGTTCAGACCTGACCCATGTAAGCATTGGTCCATACATGGGTCAGGTTCCTCCTTCTTCTCTCAGTCTTGGGGCCTTATCTGTCACCATCACTTTCTGTCAAAGTCTCCTAGTGACCCTCACTGCTGTCATATTTACATTCACTACGCTGTGTTTCACAAGCACTGGGTGGAATCATCGGAGTCAGTCACCTCTGTTTGCTCTTTGACCTCTGACTTATCAGTGTGGAGACTCAACGTCACACTGATGTCCTCGCTCTCCGGGGAGTCAGAGCCGAGTCACATCAATTAGACAGCTCTGGTTGTTAATTAGCTGTGTAATGAGTCTCGGTAAGTGTCCGCGTTTGTGTGTGTGTGTGTGTGTGTGTGTGTGGAAAACAATGCTAAAGCTAAAGCCATATTATCAGTGGCCTGCTCTGCTCTCCAGCTTACACTTTGGCTGCTGCGCGGCTACAATACAGCTCACAAAATATGGTTTGCTTTTTCATATTTCCACAACTTTTGCAATCGTTTTAGTTTGACCTTGTCGTGCAGTTACCATTTCACAAATTGCTTTTGAGACGTTGAAGGCTACACGTGAGGACAAAATTGTGTTGGTGCTAGTAGGTTCTGCTGTGAAAGTAAGCTAAATGTGACATTTTGTAAATGTGGATGAACTCCTTTGTAGAGAAAAGTGGTATTTTTTCAGATTACCCTAAATATAAAATTTAAGAGTTACATTTTTTTGTGACACTGCACTGAACGCTTTGTTTGCTTCTGGTCTGTTTTTTAAAGCCAGCAGTCACATTCTTTTACAGTGCTGCCTGTACTACTTTATATATAAGGTAAACGTTCTCTTCTGATCTTTAACTCTGCTGTAATATAACAGCTAACAACTAGCTCCAGCTGTCGATGCTCACTGTACTGTAATTCCCTAAAAGCGTGTCTTATCTATAATCTGTAAAATTCTAGTTTTTTTTTGTTTTGTTTTGTTTTTTTCATTTTCTTTCCCTCCAGATTTCATTAAAAGCTTCATTTCGGCTTTTGTAACATGGCATTGTCTAATTAGCCTGTATTTTCTGGCCTTGAGCTCATATTCCCTGCTCTGCTTCTTTATTTTATGCGTCTTTTCCTTTTTCTGTTCGTCTCCAGAGATAATCAACCTTCATCTGGGCCTCGCCCCAACACTGCTGGGAAAATGCCTTCATTCAGAAAAAAAAAGATGTTCACACAGGTCTTGGTAGTGTTTACATCACCACTATATTTGTACCATGTTTTCTCTGGTTGCACCTTCCACTTTGTGGCCATTTACATCCAGGGGATCAGACAATGATGTCAGAGAGCAATTTCTGTGCTGTAAGCAGTCTGAGAGACCATAAGAGTCTGAACCTTTGACAGCAGTTGTGCCTTCACATGAATTAATACACAAATATAGGCTCAAATACACAGTGTTCCCCCATGCACACAGTGATAGCTGCCCCATGCCCATTTGCCTGTTTACTGCCTCACTGACCTTTTTCACAGGTGAGTTTCCTTTTCCTTTCATCAGCGCTGCTCAGACAGACACAATGATGTCTCCTCTGTGCTCTGTCTCCCCTGGGGTTCCTTATGAAGGTGGCTTCCTTACTCGGAGGAGACCTGCCATTAAAAGAAATCAATTCCATCCACACGCAGCCCACAACGTCAGTGCAGTGGCCTCTTTTCGAGTCAGACAGGCGAGCCCACTCCTATAAATCAGCATAACTAAGATATTTGTGGTCAACTTGGGAGAAGATTTATGCTGGGCTGGATATTACACCCGGTCTATCAGGCTCGCGCAGAAGGGCTGGGGGCCGCTGCAGGCGTGGAGGTGGATGGAAAAAAGTAATGAAAAGATGGAGGAGGATCTAGATCATCAAAATAGGGGGTAGGGTGGGGGGTGCATGGTTTTACCAGAGGGATAAGGCCAAATAAAAGAGAGGAAGACCGCAAATGGAACCCACCCACAGGAATCCTGAACAGGGAGTTAAGGCCAGATGAGAAGTGCCAGGTGGAGAGATGGATTGGGGAGAAGGTTGCAGGAGGCTAAAGGTGGTGCCAGGTTGTTAGAGAGCCATGAATTAACTGTGGCTGTCATATATAGATAACCTGAGAGCAACCTCACACACATCATCCAGCCGCCTGATCCGGGGCATCATCAAGGATGTCAGTTCACTAAATCCTACAGTAAGGATCCTCCGGTCCTCTGCACCTGTTATCTGAGGTTACCCACCACACAATACAATACAGGCACCAGGAGAGTGGGAACAAACAAGGCCATAAGTTACACCTTAAACAGCTGTACTTTTCATCGACATCGACATTCAAACATCTACAGTCACATGTTGCTTTTGTCTAAAGTTTAGCATCCATGTGTTTTCCACTTACCATTAGAAGAAAAAAGTAGTTTGATCGAAGATCGTCCTTTGTTGTTGCATCTCAAATTTTATAATATAATTTTGGTCTCATTTCTGATTCAGATTAATGATGCAGTAGCTGCACCAGGGAGAATTAATTCTGGTTCTTCAGACTGTGTTAACCACTTCATTTATTTGCTGTCCTTTTGATAGTTGTTTTTTTACAGACCTGCTTTCAGAACCTGACATGTCAGGTTTTACACAAACAGAAGGTTTATAAGAACATCCTTCATCCTGAGTAACATCAAGGTCAAAAGATTTTACTTGTTGACATATCTTAGCTCTGACACTGTTATGACACTGTTGAAGAAGATTGTAACATGGGAATGAGGGATGGATGTTGGCTTTTTTTTTTTTTTTTTTTTTTTTGCTGAGATCCATGTCGTGCCTTGGGAAATGTTAGATAGCAAGTATTTTTTTCTGGCTGTCAGAATAACATGTTATTTACTTAATTTAATTTGTGGAATTAATCTGATGAAATTACTTAACATATTTTGACAAGGGCAGGAAGTCAGGCACGCTGTGTATCAAATAAATCCACTTTTTGTTGCTCTGATACACAATCAATCAATTTGTCATCAACACACACTGCGGGAAACCCTGCTATGAAAATATCATCTCAACATCCAGCATGCGTTTGCGGGGGGCTGATTGGTGGGGGGACATTATTCGTGATTAATTGGGATTAATTTGTGGCTTTCCTGTGATTAATAAGATTAAAATTTCTAATTTTAGTTCCAATGATCACAAGCTCAACATAAAAAAGGAAAGAAAATCACAGCTAAAGGCCCAGTTGAGGTTTTTCACCAGTCTGTTGCCCGATGGAATGAAACTCTATTCATTACATCATCCTCTCAAGTGCACAGTAATATGTGCCACGGTGTAATACTGCACTGGTAAGGCCTACACCAAGACTGTGCAGTAATTACACTGTACATGGCAGGCTGTAATCTAAGGCGGTACCTGACAATGCTTTTGGTTTTTTACCTTTTCTCTCTGAGAAGACTGTCTTGGAATCGGGCTCTGGGGTTATTGTCCCTCCACCACAACATGCAGCATACAGACAAAAGCCACAGAACCCATCGCACCTCCGTGTTCCTAAAGCCTATAAAGTATCACACCTGTACGTGTCCCGTGGGACTGATGTCTGGGGTGGCCGTCAGGATGTCTACAGTGTCGGGTGTCCAACCTACATACTAGAACAATGCTGTGAGACAATGCTCAGGAACTACATGCATTTGACATGGTTTCAGTCATGCAAAGAAGAAGAACCACTGTGTCACTTCAGATAAGGAGAAAGGCCTCCTTTATATGCAGAGAAATTAGCAGGAGATTTGGGAAACGAAATTATATGGAATAAAAGCCTGCATTAACACCGTGGTCAGATGTCTTTAGTTTCTTTTTCTTTTTGCATGATTATGCAGTGATGTCAAGAGCGAAGTTTGCATGATAATTACCATCTGAGATGAAAATTGAGAGTTGAGTCATTTGTATTTTATTATGAGTCATTGGCAGTGATTATGTTGTAAAGAAAGGTCTTTGACAGACTAGTGCTAAGTGGTTCGTAGAAATTCACCTGCTTCTGGACTGGCCTTTAAATGTAGTACAGAAATATCTACAATGCTGAGGTTTATTATAATATTGTATTGTATTTTACCATTAGTCAGCTTGTAGAATTGGATGTTTCTAGTGCCAAAAATCATCTCTGACGCCAGGAGTGTCCAAATAAAATTGATGAAAAGTATTCTGGGTTAAATTCAACAGCTCATGTGTGGATTTGGTACAGGAAATGTTTTCTTTCCAAGTTCTAGTTGCTATACTTCCAACCATCCTTATAAATGTCCTTTATCTACTGTTTATTCCTTTGCAGGTGATGGGCACGGGTGCTGGAGCCAATACCCTGATGAGAATGTTTTTGTGCTGCAGAAGGAAACAGGGGTAACCCAAGGAAACAGAACGACCACCTTCAGATCAAACCAGTGATCATCTTACTGAAAAGGCAAGCATTCTAACCATTCTTCCACCATGTGGCCTCCGTTGCTGCACTAATGCCTGTAAAATGACCACTTGACATTTCCCTTCTCCAACTAAAGACGGTGACGTGATTGATTCGGAGGGTCACGACAGGTCACCGTTATGCAAATTATAAATAATATGTATACTGTTAAAAGGGAAAGTGAATTGCTTCACGCAGATTGTGTCCTTCTGAGGTTCTTCTGTGGCGTTCCGTGTCAGCAGAGTGTAATTGACTCTTTACATTATCCATTACAATGGTCAGAGTTGAAAACCAATGGTTCCAAGGTCAGCAGGAGGTCGTGAGCCAGGATGAAATGATCACTTGGATTTGGTCAGAAGACTTCCATCTTCATGGTTCACACAGAGTGAGAGTTAAAGTGTCTCCTCTTTAAGAAGTGATCTCATGTGATTTAATGTCACATTGGTCTTCTGGACAAACTGTACCAACATCTCACGTTCAAGTTAGAGAAGTTAATGAATGTACACTCAATGAATTCACGATAGCTGTTAGAGTCACTCTTAGTATCAAATTAAGAAAGTGTCACTTACATTTGTTATTGTGAAGATGGAACTGTGCGATCATCGTCCACTCTATTGGGATCATTGTGTTAGTTCCATGTTTAAGCTCATCCTGGTTTTTTCTTAGTATGTCTGTATAGACATGACAGCCTCAGACATCAGTCAAAAGAGCTGTATAGATTTAGAGCAGATCAGTGTTGAGATAATTGGAGAGATTCAATCTCGTTTTATTAAACCAACAGAAGAAGAAGAATCAGGGGTCACCACAGCTGTAGTCCACAGAATGACTAGTCAGAGTTTTCACTCTGGATTTGGGAACTGTGTAGTGAAGTTAATGGATGGATGAATGAATGTGCACATAATTGACAATAAATGGAGCGTGAGCGAGAGGCAAAAAGCTAAGAGTTAACAACATTTGCTTCACTTTTGGTCATAAATGAAACGACGGTTCTCTGTGGTGTCCCATGTCAGCTGCTTGACATTGTCTCTTTACGTTATTGGATACAATGGTCAGTGTTGAAAAATAGTTTGACTGATTGACTAAGGTCAGGTTGAGGTCATGACCCGAGACAATGAGATCACTTGGTTGAGGTCAGAAGACTTAATGATGTGATTTATGTCATATTGATCTCCTTCAAATATGTTTTCTGTAAAATACTTTTGTTAAATTCAAATACCAATGGGTTTCTATTGATGAGGATCATATTCCTAATGAAGTAACACTCTGTCATTCACTACACATATATTCTATAATTCTATTCCATAAATTCTATAAACAACCAAATTCACATTGAACAGGTTGAGCAATTATTTTGCTTACACTTTAACAACAGTGTCACGCTGATGCTGCTGATTGTTTTGACCAAAAATGTCACCTATTTGCACACAGCCTGCCAATATAAAGTGACTTACAAGTTGAGGATTAACAATCAGGTTACATAAAAGAACTCTTGAAAGGAGACCAGGGGTTAGGACACAAGTGCTGAAGGAGACAGAGGAGAGGAGCAGTAGAGGAGGACAGAAGAGGGCTAGGACAGGAGGTGCTCTCTGAAGAGTCTTGAAGACAGGCAGGGACAACACTGTTCTGGTAGTGCTTGGTAGGTCGTGGCATGGAATGACCCATTAAAAGAGCCTTGGATCACCTTGTGCGGCGTGTTGGGACAGCCAGACGACGTCCCCTTGACGAGTGGAGAGATCTTGAGGGAACATGAAGCTTTATCAGAGTACTTAAGTATGTAGGAGCAGACTCATTAAGTACTTTGTAGGCTAGCAACAGTGATTTGAATTTGATGCGGCAGCTACGGGTAGCCAGTGTAGCTGAATGAGCAGGGGGGTGACATGTGCCCCTCTAGGCTGATTGAAGACAAGGCTCGCTGCCACGTTCTGGACCATCTGGAGATTTCAACCATTTCAACCTTTATAAGATCTATCTCCATATTTGACTCTGCCATGTGTTTTTTTCCATGTCATTTTATACAATTGTGTCACTCACTGAATAAGTAGCAAATATTAAACTTAAAAAAGTTCTTAAATTATTCTCTGGTGGCTGTCAAGATGTCAGGTTTGTCATCAGGTCCGTTGTTGTGCTGTAGGCTGGTGCGACTGTTTTGAGCTTCAACAGTCAACTTGGCGATGAGCTGCAGGCTGCTACGTAGAGTGCTTCGGATTTTTGGTTTAAAAATATGTCTTTTAGCTGTTCATACTTAAACCTATGAACCACATTCCTCCTCCATCAGTGCAGGTGTGCTAAGACGCTGCAGAGAGAGGCCTCAGCGCTGACACTGACTCTATCCAGGCCATAATACATGAGTCACCCCGAGGGAGGGGGAGAGTAAGACTATCACATTGCACATGATTAATGTAGGGCTCTTGTCTGCTAGCAGCAGTAATGAAGGAGACTCTGTGCCTCTGGGCATCTGCAGACTCTGTTCCCAAACTGGGACTTGGCCCCTCTCTGCATGCTTGACCAGAGAAGTTGAGGGTCTTTCCGAGTCGCTGCAAACCTGCTGCAGTGAATGGATACCCAGATGAAACGAGGCAACCTTGAAAAGTTCAAAGACAGAGTTTCCCCTCTGTTGACCCCCACGTAATTTTTCTTTGTCTCCGCTCTCAATCTTTCACTTGACTTTTACTCTCAGTCTCCATCTTTCACTGCAGCTCAAGCTCGCTCACTCACTCTCTCACTCTTTTCCTGTCACTGGTATTCTTTACTCTCTCTGCTGCGGGTGAGTCCCAGGTCAAATGACTCAACCTTTGAGAGAGAGATAAGGATCTCAAACCATGGCATAGGACAAACCCATTTCCTCACACACTTGGTGTGTGTGATGTTTTTATTGTACGCATTCCAGTAAATCAGCAGCATGTGCATTAGTAACAGAGTTCATAGACAGACATTTCATTTCAGAAGGTGTCTGAAAAATGACACCTAAAACATCTCAACACCCAAAAAAACACCTTTTTTCGAAACTGAAAGAATATTTGAAAGCACCTAGTTTCCTGACTGAAACTAGTACTTTAACATGTGCTGTACTGTACATGTGTACTGTAGATATCATAAAGGCGTGAATCCGTATTTCCCTATCGTCACTCACTAATACGTCTTATTGTGCACTGGTCGTCGTTTGGTTTGTGTTTCACTCTTGCTGTTTGATCCTTCCAGATCTAATCTGTTTTGGTTCTCAAGCTATGGTTTCCTGTCAAATTTGCTAAATGCTAACTAAACCACACTTGCTCAGTTAGCTCATTGTAGCTGGTCTGGGTAAAGCTACATGCTAATATTATTTAAAAGGCTTTTGCAAGAGATGATTGTTTTTCAACAACGTTATTTCAAGTGAAAACAATAATTTTCCTGATAATGTTATAAACATGTAATACAAATATAGTCATGTTGTGTACAGTTTGGTACAAAAACACAGACTGTTACAACCCCAGTATTTAAACAAGCTTAAAGAAGTAATTGTGAAGAGTGTATTGTTTTGCTGTTTGCAAGCAAGTGCAACCATTTACCTGGTTGGACTAGTACAGCACAAAAAAATGTAATAAAGAGCATACACCTGTATGGGTTCTTTAGTTTTATGGAACCAAAACAAGTAATTTAAATAGTTTTAACATAACGGGGAGATAAAACTCAATAAAAATTTAAAATAACATTTTTCATAATTTAAAAATCCAGGAAACTAATACCTGGCTAGTATCAAAATACCAAGTCAGCAAAAGATTAAAGAGAAGACACACTTATTACTAATTCATGGAATGTGGTGTCCAAACGTAATGGCCCTTGTGATTCCATCAAAACATGCATCAGGGATGTTTTGTCCCTTATGACATCAATGGAATCATCAATGTCACTGGAAGTGACATCTTCAAAGCCCTTTGTCGGTCCTACTACTTGTTGGTCTTTTGTTGGTGAATAACATGGTTGAAATCCAACAGTTGTAACATTAAAGAACAACTTTTTAAAAGGAAAGATCAAAGTAGACATCACTTTGGTATTAACTGATCAAGCAAACATGTTTTGTAGAAAATAAGTGCAGAACCAGTTATTCATTTTTCTGCATTTACAAATCTTTGTGCAAAACATAATGAGGTCCAGTGAACATCACAGGAGTGCAGTAAACTGTGGAGCCATGTTCGCACTCTCCAGTCGTTCTGAGGAGAATGTTACAAAAAACAGTTTTGCCCAGAAGATGAACAGTGGTTGGGATGGTCCACAGCTAATTAAACTAGGAGAAGTGGCTCTGCAGAGGAAAACCGAACACCTGGTACATGTTCTGAGGCAGGAGCAGGTCTTACAAGCCCAAGAGAGAGTCAGGGTGAAGGAGAAAGAGGAGCAGCTGAGAGGTGAGCAGCAGAAGCTGAGGCAGATGCTCATCACGTCTGATGAAAGGGAGAGGCTGCTGATGGCCAAAGTGGAACGGCTGCACAGTCTTCTGCAGAAAGAAAGAGGCGCTCACAAACAGGAAATGCTGAGGATGAAGGAACTGCAGAAGCACATGCTGCAGCAGGAGCAGGCCTCTGAAGAAAACCATGAGAGGCGGAAGGAGAGCGGAGAGCAGGAGAGAGGAAAAGTTCACATGCTGAGACAAACGTTGGCCACGGCCGATAAAAAGTCAAGGCCACTCATGGACAAAATCGAACAGCTGAACGGCCTGCTGCTGAAGGAACGAGCCTCACACCAACAGGAAGTACTGAAGCTGAAAGAGAAGGAGGAGATGATCAGTCAAGAGATGCAGAGAGAAAAAGACAAATCTGAGAATGTTAATAAGCAGTTGCAGACTCTTCTGAAGGCCATAGAGCAGGATAAAACCTCTGCAGCAGAGGAGCATCTGGAAAACCAACAAATGGAGCTTGGCACCCAGACCATAATGACAGATGAAGCCCAAATACTAAAATGTCTAACTGATTTTGAAAAACTGCAGGAACAGAGCGATGGCAGTACACAGCCCCTGCAAGAAGATGACAAGAACACTGCTCCAGCGCAGATCCAGGAGGACCAGGAAGATGAGAGCTGCAAGACCACAGAAGGACAGAGCAGCTCAGAGGACGAGGATGAAGACGAACTGTGGTCATTAAAAACCAATGATAACCTAAATGTGGAGGAAATCCCTGATCTACAGGCTCAAAACAACTTGTCCCTAGAGGAGGAGGAGGAGGAGAAGGTGAAGGAGATGGAGGACATGGAGTCTGACCCAGAATCAGAATCTCCAGAGGCCTCGTGTGAAAACATCAACAGGGTGTCTGAGGATCCAAGGGCGCCATGGTGGAAAAAGTTAGTCAGCATGAGAATCTGGTAGTTGACTGGACCAGTGTGACCTTCATGAACGCCAAAAATGTTTTTTAGTTTATTAAGAAGGTCTCGTCCCATCAACCCAACGTTAAGAGTCGTCAACTAGTTCACACTGGAACTAGTTAGTTTGTGTAGTGGATGAAAATGTCGTCACGCAGCGATATATGTGGAAGATGGCTTTGTTTACATTCGCTGGGTGTACAGGGTTCTCAAGCTTAGGCTGGAGTTCGCTACCACGGACGCTGCTTCCTAAGATGGGCTGCAACAAGTCCTGACGAATGAAAGGAGGCGCTCCAGCAAATATCATTCAACGAGCTTAAGTTCCACAGATAATAGTCCGACAGCGAATGATGACAAATTCACCCATTCATGAAAAGTCTATCTTTATGTCTCCACACCAATAAACAACGTGTGAAAGTACTTTTAAATGTCTGCCTTTCATAAGTGTTAATAAAGTAAGCTTTACAAAAAAGGACTTCCAGTTTTTTGTTAAATATTTTATGGTATATTTTTTCTGCATATTTTTCAAATTTGGTATTACAGTAAAAGTCTTTGCTTCTAAAACACAATCCATCCAATCAGAAACTTGTTTACATGCAGTTTATAAATGGCTGTATATTGTGTTCACTTTGACTGCAGATTGATATTTATCAAATATTTTAGCCTAATTTGGTTGTATTTAAATATGTATTTCATTTGTTTCGCTTTTATTTTTTATTTATTATCTAACTGTGACATATCTCATAATGTCTTTTTTGTCCTTTTATTTCGACTTTTTGTCTCATCATCCCAACTATACAGCTCATATAAAGGACCTTTTGTCACATAACTTTTTGCTCTCCCTTTACCATGGCTTTATTATTTCATAACCTTTGACCTTTTAACCTCTGTTGTTATTTAAAGGCATTACTGCTGCCCCGTGAACCTCACTTTTTAACATGCTGTTGGAAAAGACAACACAACTGCGATATGTCTTTAATGCATGGCTGCGTGACAGCATGCTTTAGAACCACTGGACGTAGCATGCTTTAGGGATTTTGGCATTGGATTTTTTTTTTTTGGTGATGGTGTGTGTTTACCTCCCTGACTCTGTGGAGAACGTTTGACTCCCATACCCTCCCATTGGGCCCTTTGTCTGTGTGTGGGTGTAGTGAGACTGTCCAGTCGCTAACTTTGCTCATCAACTCATCAAGTGTGTGTTGAAAGGCATCAGCGAGGAGAAGTGAGTGGGTGAGTCAACACGTGTCCACCGCTGCTGCAGCCAGTTAACTTTAGCGCTCTCCAAGCCTACTTCACCGCCGCTCTCTCTCTGCAGCACTGATAACACAGCACAACATCGCCTACACACGGGCAGACACACACACACACTCACACATACAACTGCGTTAACAAAGAGAAAACACACACCGACACAGGCAACACTCATGAAGGATATGGGAAAAAGCTGCACAATACACAACCTTACATTAATAATGACTTAACTCCGAGGTCGTGCTGTACAACTCTGCACATTAATAATTCTCCACACAACGAAGGCTGAGGGGCCCCATAACAGACCCTGAGGTCAGAGTCCGGTGTGTGCGTGTGAGAGTGTGTGTGCGTGTATTTGTACGCCACTCTGGTTATGTCCTCTGCCTCCGATACAGGAGTGAGGTGCGTGTGCAAAGCAGAACTGTATGGACTCTGTCCCCCATGTGAGTTAGTTATCAATGGGACCACAGGTCTGAGCATCTGAACCACATAATGGGTCGTAAAGTGAAGAAAAAGAATGTGTGTGTGTGTGGCTCTGTCTGGGTGTGTGTGTGTGTATGTGGTGTAGTATTGCAGGCGGTCATGTGTCCCACTGTGTGATATGGTTAACTGAGGAGTGTAGAACAAATGGGCTGATTAAGTAGCCTTTGTACACACCTACTCCAGTGTGTATGTAGTAGTGTGTAGTATTGTGTATATAGTGTGAATATGTATCCCTGAACTTGTGTTATATATTTTTTATTTTTTTTATTAGCAATTTTCTTTGACGATTTACATTTTCTTCTTGTTGTCGTTCAATGGCAGGTAATCACACCGTGAGGGAACTTTGATTTTTAAAGAATAGCTCTGTGGACACAGAGTACTTTTAACAGCAGTATTCCCTTCACACAGTAACAGTTAAAGAAATCTCAACTCATAAATGAATGAATGAATATTCAAATTAAATATAAAACCAAAGCTGTTGGCCACTCTCTGGGTATTTACTTTTTATCTACAGGTCATTTGTTATAGAAAATCAAATAACCGCCAGTGTCCACAGCCAAAATCCTAACGTAACAACCGAAACTTTAAGGCAACAGCAAGTCCCTTCTCAGATGATGAGGAAAATTTGACTTTGTTCTTTTCCATCCTGGTGTCCTGACATTTAGGACTGCCCCTTTAATTTTCTGATCATCTGAATATTGTATTGTTACTGACTCAATGGTTTTGGGGGTTTCCCCCTTTTTTTATTTTTCTTTACCATAACTAACAGAGTTGTATGCAATGGGTTTTCCCTCCATTAACACAGCCTTTCAGAACAACCAGCCCATGTTATGAAGAAGCTCACTGTGTGCTGGTGGAACAGTGTCGTAAGGCTGCTACGACTGTTCCTCATCAGGCTGTCAAGTGTCCTGTATGTCCTTACTCAGAAACACTTTCTTGAGATTTAAATGGCTGGGGGATAATAGATGTTTGAAAATTTGAGGGTCACAGGAAGGCTAAAAGCAGTGGCGAATGCCCTCTTAGAGGAGTTAATGCCCCCAGAGTGAGGGCATATTTTCTCAGATTAGATTTAATCCCACTTTCACAGGGGGAAGGATGAGATGAGATGAGCAATCTCTTCATCCAGCTCAAGATACTGTGATTTTAGTTTAATGGACCAATGGCTGCCCAGGTGTGTGTGTGTGCGTGCACTTGCACATGTACTTCTCATTTTCATCAATGCAATGCTATAATAAATATCTTTCAATTATCAAATCAATTAGTCATTGAGGCCCATGATCTGCTAACGATGACTTCCAACACGCTGAGTGTGGAATGATTGTTGTGGTTTTCAGGCAGTAGGTGTGGAATAATTATAGATGAAAAAAGTACAACATTGTCAGTGACGTTTGGAGATTAGTCTGTGAACAACTTTTATCACCACTTTGCTAAGATTTCTATTCTGCAGATTGTTCTTTTACTGAAACTGACTTTCTGTGCTGTGACAGCTTTTGAAACACTGCCCAAATCATTTAAAATATATGTTTATGGCTTTCCAAGGAAAAGGGCAAAGATGCAAGTATGA